>NC_064423.1:41611250-41967500 GCF_023375975.1 Astyanax mexicanus | reverse complement strand
TTGTTGGGATGGAAGCCCAGTCGCCTCAAACGCCCATAAAACTGCTGCCCAACACCACAGAGCCACGGCCCCATGAACAGCCTTCAGTTCCTCCAGCAGCTATTCTCTGTTTAACTAAGGCGTCTGTCCTTCTCTCGCAATGCCAGTGTGTGTGTGTGTGTGTGTAAAGCGAGAGAATGTATTTGGAGAATGTAAACACTGAATTAGTCCTTTAAAGAAGTAGAAAAGAAACTTCCAGACATGCACCAAATATTTGGCAGCTGAAATTATTAATCTGTAGAAAAGCACTTTTGTTGTGCAGAAGAATAAGCGAAAAGCATGCATTTGCATATTTCTCCCTCTACAGCCCATAATATCATGGAACTTTCCAAGGATTACACTACAAAAAAACAGAGGTACAATAAAAGTACTTTTTTGTACTTAAAGGTACACATTTGCTGCACACTGGAGTACCTGCTGACACGCCAAACAGGAAATAGATAAATTACACGTCCCAATGTTTGTGGACACTATTTCTAATAAAAGGATTCACAAACCTTAGGTTGCAGCAACTGCTGACGCTACAATAGAATAGAACAGAATAGGACTCTCTAAAGAGATTTATTCATTATACATAATTCCTATTGCCGTAATGTCTAATCTAATGTCAGGTGTGGGCTATATCATCAGCCAGAGTCCGAGAGAGAGAGAGAGAGAGAGAGTACAGTAGGTCATGCTGCTTCTCCATCAGCAGCCGGAGTCTGAGAGAGAGAGAGAGAGACAGAGAGAGAGTACAGTAGGTCATGCTGCGACTCCATCAGCAGCCGGAGTCTGAGAGAGAGAGAGAGAGAGAGTACAGTAGGTCATGCTGCTACTCCATCAGCAGCCGGAGTCTGAGAGAGAGAGAGAGAGAGAGAGAGAGAGAGAGAGTACAGTAGGTCATGCTGCTACTCCATCAGCAGCCGGAGTCTGAGAGAGAGAGAGAGAGAGTACAGTAGGTCATGCTGCTACTCCATCAGCAGCCGGAGTCTGAGAGAGAGAGAGAGAGAGAGAGAGAGAGTACAGTAGGTCATGTTGCTTCTCCATCAGCAGCCGGAGTCTGAGAGAGAGAGAGAGAGAGAGAGAGAGAGAGAGAGAGAGAGAGAGTACAGTAAATCATGCTGCTTCTCCATCAGCAGCCGGAGTCTGAGAGAGAGAGAGAGAGAGAGAGAGAGAGAGTACAGTAAATCATGCTGCTTCTCCTTCAGCAGCCGGAGTCTGAGAGAGAGAGAGAGAGAGAGAGAAAGAGAGTACAGTAAATCATGCTGCTTCTCCATCAGCAGCCGGAGTCTGAGAGAGTGGACTATCCAACAAAAGTTCTTACTCATTATCATGTTTCATTACAGCCATTTCACACTGGAGTTCTCCTTTAATAATCAATTGAGTCAATGCTTAAAGAGGCACTTACTTTTTTATTAATAGCTGAAATGTCTTGCTCTGAATTAATAAAAATATACCAGACCTTTCCTAAACTTTGGAATGATGCTAACATGGATTTACGAATGTGCAGTTCATTTTCGATTTTCCAAAAAATGGTAATGTAGGACAACTTTTGAAGGTTACAAGTGTTAATTGTTTTTTTTTTATTTCTTTATTTTGCTGTTAATGTTTGTAATGTTTTTGTAATATGTGATTAAGAACAGGCTGAATATAGAATTATCATTATCATCATCATCATCCTGTTTTATTGACTGTTTTAAGCAGCAGTGTAACATATATTTTGCACTTAAGGCTGCAGCTTGTGGACTGCTACTGTTTTTGTGGACAGTTGGTTGTTACACTGTAACTGAATATGGTTAATATGGTTAATGGTTTCTTTAGCTTTTTTTAATTTTATTACACAACACCTTTTTTAATCCTGCACCTCACACATAACTCAACGTGCGAAAAAAAAAAAACTAAAACTAATACTAGAATTAATAAAAAACTAACTATAACTAAGCACTAATAAAAAAAATAGCAAGCGCATTTTAAAATCTAATTAAAACTAAATGAATTGGAGGAGAAAAAGTGAAAAGGAAATAAAATTTAACTATAATAAAAAATCTAAACTATTATAACCTTGGTAAGTACTGAAAATACTAAAATGTTACCAAATCAGGAATGAGCAGGTGTCCCAATACTTCTGTCCATACCGTGACCTTTCACTGGCAGTGAGGACAAGCTTATCAGTCACAGACCGACACCCACTCAACCCCACAGATAGAGCTGCTACACCACCCCCACCACCTCCACCCAATCCACCCCCACACTGAGTGAAAGCACAGACAGGGCTTTGTCAGCTTTTCAGGCCTTTCATTACGACAGCTGAGGAGCACAGCCAACCAGGTGCTTTCACTGATCACACACACACACACACACATTTTCCCGCCCACCCCCATCGTCCTTACACCTCATTATAGAGGAGGTCTGTGTGTGTGTGTCCATTAAATTCTGTTTATTCTGTTTAATTGGTGTAAAAACACACACAGAAATATGTTACAGACACTAAATATAATCTGAAAACAGTTTTATTCATTTTTGCTGATTGTTTTCCCCAAAATAACAAATGTCACAGTTATACAAAAACACTAATAACACCCAAGCAACCACCAGAGACAGTGTGTTATCACAACCACTGTGATACCATAGCAACACCCTAGTACCCACTCAGTGACCATTGCGATTGACAGAAATGCCATAGCGTCATCACACTGCCACACTGCAGCATCCATCATTAATTAAATAAGAAGAACCACAGCGACCACGTGAGACACCTTAGCAACCACTGTGATACCATAGTAACTACTAGCATAACCCTAGTGCTCACTAAGATTTTTAAGTAGCCAGTGCAATTGACAGAAATATCATCGTGCCACCACCACACTGCCAAGCATTAACTAAGGAGAACCATGGCAACCATCAGGGATTTAACAGCAACCACAGTAACATCACAACAACTGTTTAGCATCAGCCTCATACTCACTAAGAAACCTGGATATCCAGTGCAAATAAATGAATATCATCATGCCATCACCATTCTTCCAAGCATTATCTAAGGAGAACCACAGCAACCACAAGAGGCACCTTAGCAACCACTGTGATACCATAGTAACTACTTCACATCAGCTTAGTACTCACTAAGTAACTTAAGTAACCAGTGCAACTGAATGAAATATCATCATGCCATTACCACACTGACATGCATTAACTAAGGTGAACCACAGCCACCACCTGAGACATCTTAGCAACCACTGCAATACCACAGCAACTACTTAACATCAGACTCGTACTCCCTCAGAAACCGAACTAACCAGTGCAACTAAATGAAATATCATCATGCCATCACCACACTGCCAAGCATTAACCAAGCAGAACCACAGCAATCACGTGAGCCACCTTAGCAACCACTGTGACACCATAGCAATGACTTATGATCACCCAAGTACTCAGTAAGTAACTTACGTAACCAGTGCAATTGAATGTAATAGTATCATGCCATCACCACCACACTGCCAAGCATTAACCAATTAGAACCACAGCAACCAGCTGTCTATAGCAAATACCTAGCAAAACCATAGCAACCACTCAGCAACCATCTAGCAACACTACTGCAACCAAACAAGCTAAATAAGTAAAATAATCCACACCAATACAACAAAAAATATTAGTAATGAGTAAATATTACTGTATATAATAGTAGTAAAGTACAGTGGGAAGATAAAAATAAAATATAACATTTTAAAAACTGTATGCTGACGCAGACTTTTGTTCAAACTGACCGGTAGCTCTGTGTACACAGGTGTTTCTGTTAATGTGGCCATATTCATCAGTCAAGAGGAACTTTGCAAACTAAAACCACACTGCTGTTTACTGTTCTATTCTGCTCTGTTGATTCAGAGTTATATAAAGTTATAAAGCAAATAAGCTTTGTGTTGCGCGTTTGTTTCCTCAGCAGGTTTATTAGGATATGACGAGGATCATATGAAAAAATAATATGAAACAATATATTTTAGGCTTTAGTTGTGTTGTAATAATAACCAATTATATGTTTGAGTTTAATATGTTAAAATTTAGGAACATAAATCATCCATAAATCTATAATATATATACTCACAAGTCTGTTTTATGTAAAATTAAATTTTCCAAACATTACTAAACTATTTTAATTTAGATGAATATTTGCAGACACATATACATTCATATACAGTAAAACAGAGATCTCTGAGTTTCTTATTTTCTGTTGCCTTTTTGCACCTTCTATTTATATACTAGGGGCCCTGTCTTACACCTTGTACAAGGCTGGGTGTGATGTTCATTGCTATCTTACACCCCAGCAGTCTATTATCACTCCTTCCTCCTGCCTGGTTTAAACAGCAGCAGAGCTTCTGAATATATCTACACTGATGGGCGTGGTGTTCTGGAAATGAGGTGTGTTCAGGTACAGTTTTGCTTGTTTATCTTGGTAACAGAAAACACAGGAGCGCCACTGACTGAATACAACCTAGACAGACGGCAACAGTCAGACGTTCATCGCTATCTCTGTAACACAGGCATCAAAATCAACAATAAACAGAATAGTAGATAAAATAACATTGCTGTTCCCGTAAATGAGCTGCTGGAGCTCCTTCACAGCGTCAACCAGCAGCTCAGTTTCCTCTGCTGAGAAGAGTTTGTTGGACACGTCCAGGTAGCTGCACCGTTAAAATAGCAATCCACCAAAATCAGAGCTCACCTGATCTACTCTTAAAGAGAATGATGAGCAACAGAGACACTCTGATTGATTTATTTCACATTTCACTTAAAATTAAACAAACCCATGATTAATTAAGAGAATTAGTACATGCCTTTTACTTGTTTTGAGTCAAGCAAGGTGTACTGTTCCCGTTGTTACGACAGCAAAGACACACTGACACGCCCTAAATCAAGCTGCATGATGTGCGGGGTTCACAACTTGCCTATAGATCACTAGAATAGGGCCCTGGGAGTGTCTCCCAGTTTCAGACTCCCACTGTCAGTGTGTAGTCACCCCCCAACAAATTTGCATTGATTATTTAAATAAATTCACCTTATTCAATATTAAGAATTATAGAGTTTACTAAATATATAGTATGTAAAATCTTGTTAGAATTATTCTGGGTCTTTTAGCCTAAATAAGCACAGCAGGCAATTTCCATCCCCAGCAGCCCCTCCCCCTCCAAAACACACACACACACACATACATGTTGGTTTTGCTATTCTTGTGAGGACCTTCCATTTTCATAATAATAATTGTACCTAATGTATAACAATACCACACCTAACCCTAACTTTAACCTCAGTGTAAAAAAAAAGATTATTTTACTCTTTTAGATATTCTAATATATAGTATTTTTTTCAGTACTAAAATTTTTGTGTAAAGGAAATGCATTTAAAATTGTGAGGACCATCCAAATGTCCTCAAAAACCAACAAATTATGACATTTCACTGTGGTTATGAGGACATCTGGGGCCGGTTGCACCAGCTGTACATAAGTTCAAATGTTGGCTAGTTGTAACGTAAGCATTTACTTACGTTAAACTAGTAGCTACTAAAGAAGCAGGTATCTGCAACTAAACCAATGAAAAAAACATTATATGAGCATCAAGCAGGATGAAAAGAAATCACTATTGCCGCCAGATGTTTTTAAAGGGGCTATTCTTTCATAACACAAGATAACGCAAACATAAAATTCAGATATATACAGCTCTGGAAAAAATGAAGAGAGCACTTCAGTTTCTGAATCAGTTTCTCTGATTTTGCTATTTATAGGTTTATGTTTGAGTAAAATGAACATTGTTGTTTTATTCTTTAAACTACAGACAACATTTCTCCCAAATTCCAAATAAAAATATTCTCATTTAGAGCATTTATTTACAGAAAATGAGAAATGTCTGAAATAACAAAAAAAAAGATGCAGAGCTTTCAGACCTCAAATAATGCAAAGAAAACAAGTTCATATTCATAAAGTTTTAAGAGTTTTTTTTAAATCACAGTTTTTTTTTCATGCATCTTGGCATCATGTTCTCCTCCACCAGTCTTACACACTGCTTTTGGATAACTTTATGCTGCTTTACTCCTGGTTCAAAAATTCAAGCAGTTCAGTTTGGTGGTTTGATGGTTTGTGATCATCCATCTTCCTCTTGATTATATTCCAGAGGTTTTCAATTTGGTAAAATCTAAGGAACTCATCATTTTTAGGTGATCTCTTATTTTTTTTCCTGAGCTCTATATGAAATTATAACGATATATCCCATATATTATCCAATCAGACATGCTGTTAGGGTTGTTTATATTTATAACCAGTTTTTAATTATAAAAACACCTGTGCTGGTTGACAACCGTGTTTCCATGGCAACGTGTTGACTGCCATGTTGTAACTTTGTTTTAAGGTATTTTTTTGCGTACGAGTTTTTTGTTACTATTTAAGACGCCAGTTACTTTAAAACTAGTTTAAAACTAACTCGCGTAACTAAGAACTTAGTGGAGATGTTACACACAAACTTACGAAGTAACTCGCGCAAAAAATGGTGAAACCCAGCCCAGGTCCCCACAAAGTCAGAAAAACCAATATTATCCGCGCGCTCGCACACACACACACACACACACACACACACACACACACACACACACACACACACACACACACACATTATACTCGCTCGCGCGGCTCGAGGCGGTCAGTTGCGCGCGCACAGCTCGCTCGTGTTGACAGGCAGCGCGAGGCTGAAGAGTTACGCTTTTTATTACAGAAATCGCGCAAAAAAACTGCGCAGGAATAGTTTTTAACGGGTTTTTACGGTTTACCGTCAGATTACATCGAGCACACCGGTTCGCGCGAGGAGTGAACAACACTGAAGAGTGAACAGTGAGGAGTGAACAGTGCTGTATGTAGGGCTTCAGTCACGGCGGAGCACCGGCTAGCGATATTTCTACGAATTTTCTACGATATTTCTACGATCAGCTGAACTGAACAGGTAAGAGGCTGAATCTGATTCCTGGAGTTACGGGGTTTTGACACGCTTTTCTAATATAGAGTTAATATTAAACAGAAAGTTATACATTTACACATTTTCCATATTTAACCTTAAGAAATATAGCTGAATATATTAATATTTAACCATGCAAACGTAGCTCAAATAATAATAGAATAATAATTTACTCAATATTTGGAGTAATCAACTTAATATATGACCATTGTTTTTAAAGGAAAGATAAATACACATTCAGGTTTGTCTCAGTTTGAGATAAAACTCAATTTCAGTGTAAATTTGATGTTGATATGAAATATATTATATTTGTTTATGTAAACATTTCATGCATTGTTTGTTTTATTATACTTTTCACCATTTCACAATTACTCTTTCCTCTACAATGACAACAAAGAAATCTATTTATTTATCTGTCTGTCTGTGTGTATCCAATATTCTACAGTATATAACCCAAACTGTGTGTGGGTAGTATGTTTATTACTCTATATTACTCAATTCATCTCAAATAATTTACTATTGATCTTTTGTGATGGATCCACAATGACAAGTGTCATCTGGAGGCTTTGATGTATAGGTTATATATTGTAGATATAGCCTGGTATGCAGTATATTAAATATATATATATATACATATATACAAACACAATAAATGTTCCATTGTTATATCAACACTATTATGAATATTATTAAGTGTTAAAATATACAGTAGCTAAATACAATAGTGTTTTTAACACTAATAGTGCGAATTTACTGTGTGTTATACACACTGTGTATAATAATACACTATTATATACGATATATTATATATGGATAGATTTTTCTGTGCTATGTTTTTTTTAATGTTTCAAACAGTGTAGAACAGCAGGTGTAGATGTTTAACCCATGTATTTTTGTCCTAAGTGTCAGAAATCACCCGCCACCATGTTTAACAGCAGAGAAAAGCCCCTAATTAGAATTTTAAAGTTTTTCTTAGAGTGAAAACTAACTGTTACGGAAATCGAAACATCGCCTTTGTTCTCACCTCCACGCAAACTGCACTCCAGCAGTGAATAAAAACTCTGATTTTTTTACTGTATTTCACACCTTTAGAATACAGGATTCCGCTCATAGAGTGTTAGAATTACGCAGGGGTTGAGTAAGTTATTTGATCATCATGTTAACCTCATTAGGTTAATCTAAAAACTATATTATAATTATTGTTTCATCACGTTTTTTACAATGTGTTTGGTGGGTTTATTTATTAGGAATATTTACACTATTCTCATTTTCCATGAGATTAACTACCAGAGTAAGACTGTATCTGCCAAATATTGTTTATATTGCTCTAATATTGAAAAAAGAGAATTATTAAACCCTTTAAGTACTGCTCTGTATAGAATAGAATAGAATAAAATGGAATAGAATAGAATAAAGCTTTAATGTCCTGCCCAAGCAAGACATTTTTATTTGGTTTCACCATAAATTGGACAATTAACTAATAAACACATCCACAGAATGACACAGCACAGACAAAATATCAATAAATAACAACCATATACAGACTAGATATACAGTACTGTTTATACAGTGCGATTTGTTAATGTGTTTGATGGCATTCGGAACAATCACTCCTTTATAGACCTTTTTATTAATCAAAGACTCTCTATAACGTCGACCTAAAGAGAGATCCTTAAAGTCGATATGAAGAGGAAGGACTGGGACAGAAATATTTACTGTGTATTTCCTAAATAATGCTGTATGATAAAGAATATCTACCAATTTATGTTGCATTTATTTTTCCTGCCACCTCATACTTTGTTACAGTCGTAATTTACTAATTTACTTTTTGTTTTTAAGCACTAAAACCATGTGGGACTCCACAAAACCGACTAATCTGGTAAAGGGCTATACAGTCATTTTTTATTTATTGGGCAGTGCTAGTATAAAAGCCTGTTTAAGTTGTAAAGTTGTGAAAAATATAAAAATGAGGGTAAGTGTTCTAAATATACGTGGGAAGAACCTGTTCCGTGACCCGAAGAAAGTGTAAAAGTGTTATACCGTGATGTGTGAGAGAGATATCACAGAAAACCCCCTGAAAACTCCAGATCTCAGATCTCAGTGAGTTCCCCATTTACAGCGGCTGCAGGGCTGTTTCATATATTCTCAGATATGCAGGATTGTACGGTTTGTTACGCGTGTGTGTGATGTTTGAATGTGTGTGTGATGTTTTGTATGTGTGTGTGATGTGTGTGTGAATCTGTCTGGGAGAGGTTTGAGGAAATTGGAGAGCAGGTGGAGGATCTGCAGACGCATATTTACCCTCAGGCTGTGTATAAATGAGGAGCCGGCGGGCTCCGGTCTGAGCGTGCTCAGTAGAAAGCAGCTCTCCTCACCCCGTAACCCCGACCAGCCCTCGATCAATACGCCTCTATAGAGAGGAATTCTCCCTTTATACACCACTCAGCGCCTCACTGACTTACCCCACACTAACCAACCGCACCCCCCCCCCCCCCGTCACATTTACAGCAAACAGACAAAACACTGACTCAGAACACCAGACAAAAATATGACCTCACTCCATCTCACTTTGCCCTCTTATACCTCACTCCAGCTCACTCTGCCATGTTTTACCTCACTCTCCCATGTTTTACCTCACTCTCTCATGTTTTACCTCACTCTGGTTTACCTCACTCTCTCATGTTTTACCTCACTCTGGTTTACCTCACTCTCTCATGTTTTACCTCACTCTGGTTTACCTAATATTGCCTTGGTTTACCTCACTCTCCCATGTTTTACCTCACTCTCCCATGTTTTACCTCACTCTCTCATGTTTTACCTCACTCTCTCATGTTTTACCTCACTCTCATGTTTTACTTCACTCTGGTTTACCTAATATTCCCTTGTTTTACCTCACTTTGCCCTGTTTTATTTTACTCTGCTTTGGTTTACCTCACTTTGCCTTGTTTTGCCTCACTCTACCTCATTCTGCCTTGTTTTGAAAATCAGTAGTTTACCTTGTATAGCCCTTTTATACCTCATTCTGCCTTTTTTACCCTAGTCTGCCTTGTTTTACCTCACTCTGCATTGCTTTACCTCACTTTACCTCATTCTAACCTGTTATACCTCACTCTGCCTTGGTTTACGTAATATTGCCTTGCTTCACCTCACTCTGCCTTGTTTTGCCTCACTCTACCTCATTCTGCCTTGTTTTGAAAATCAGTAAAAATGTCTACAAAAGGGTTTAAATATCAAATTCATACAGAAAGTGTTTTTTTTTTTCATTTTAAACCGAGACAAACTGAACTGTCTAACAAAAACTTGAACTTTCTTCATCTTTTCTTTTAAAACATTGCTTATATATTTATTTAAAATATTCTTCTATTCTCCATCAGTATATTTAGTCCACATAGTGAAGTGAAACAGTAATAGCTCAGCAACTATTCGTTACTTTTATGATGTCATAAAAACCAGTGCATTTACATATCAGCATTGACATGCAAACACTGTGAAACTTACTCTACCTTGGTTTACCTTACTCTGCCTCACTTTGCCTTGGTCTTCCTCACTCTATCCCACTCTACCTCACTTTACCTGCTGTACTTCTCTCTACCGCACTCTGCCTTGGTTTACCTCAATCCAACTCATTCTACATTGGTCTACCTCACCCTACCCCACTTTACCTCACTCTTGCCTCGGCTACCTCACTCAACCGTGCTCTACCTCACTTTACCTCACTCAACCGTGCTCTATCACACTCTACCTCACACTACCTCACTCTACCTCACTCAACCGTGCTCTATCACACTCTACCTCACTCTACCTCACTCTACCTCACTCAACCGTGCTCTATCGCACTCTACCTCACTCTACCTCACTCAACCGTGCTCTATCACACTCTACCTCACTCTACCTCACTGTACCTCACTCAACCGTGCTCTATCGCACTCTACCTCACTCTACCTCACTCAACCGTGCTCTATCACACTCTACCTCACTCTACCTCACTGTACCTCACTCTGCCTCGGCTACCTCACTCAATAGTGCTCTATCACACTCTATCACACTCTGCCTCACTCGACCTCACTCTAACTCCATAATTGGTAATGCTGCGTGAGCATGGTCTTCAGTGTGTAGAGCTCCCTCTGTTGCTGTATGTGGGTAATGCAGTTGATCGATATTACAGCCCTTTATGTGTGTTTATTAGGGAAACTCTTATTTACTGCGATAAACATGAAAATATGATTTTTGATTGTTGTTAACAGAACTAAAGCTCACTCTTGTAGGGGTAGTCCTTGTTTTTGCTGTTTTGCCACCGCTGTGCTGCAGTGTTTGAGTATCTCTGTTCTCTTTATAATGAGATAATAAATGAGTTATGATGAATGTTGTCAGGTTGTGGTGAGTAAACTGGGGGGTATTATCAGTGAGGAGCAGAAGGATATGTAGGTTTCGAGTTTCGTCTGGGGGTTTATAACGTTTCAGTTTCTCTGGTTTTCCTGTCTGAACCACTCGGGCTCAGCAGCAGACTCTCACCACCACATAGTGACCCGCCACCCGCCACCCGCCACTTACGCACGTCATGCCACCCGGCAGTCAGCCTGTATGCTGTCGTGTATGATGTCACAAGATAAAACCACAGCAGTCAGGTGTCGTTACGTTGCGCCACTCCTGCAGCTTCATCTGACTAAACCCAGAAACCCTGACGAACGCTGGTTATGTTTGAGTAAAATGAACACTGTTGTTTTATTCTATAAACTACAGACAACATTTCTCCCAAATTCTAAATAAAAATATTTTCATTTAGAGCATTTATTTACAGAAAATGAGAAATGACTGAAATAAGAAAGGTTTAAGAGTTCAGAAATCAATATTTGGTGGAATAATCCTGGTTTTTAATCACAGTTTTAATTTCATGCATCTTGGCATCATGTTCTCCTCCACCAGTCTTACACACTGCTTTTGGATAACTTTATGCTGCTTTACTCCTGGTGCAAAAGTTCAAGCAGTTCAGTTTGGTGGTTTGATGGTTTGTGATCATCCATCTTCCTCTTGATTATATTCCAGAGGTTTTTAATTTAGTAAAATCAAAGAAACTCATCATTATTAAGTTTTCTCTTATTTTTTTTTCCAAAGAATTACAGTAATAAACGTTGTTAAATGGTTAATTATAGCTCAACTAATTATTAAGACATTATTAAATAAGAGTAATGATAATGATGATCAGAGTTATATCGGTATTGGCCGATAAATGTTTTTTTAAGTATCATTGGCATTGGCCGATATTTCAATCCAATATTTGCTGATCAATTTTTTTGAATTCTGGAATAGAACCAAATGACGCTGGCCGCACTACTTTAAACATCATATATTTAAGCTCATTTTGATATATTTGTATTAGTTTTAATAGGTCTATTGTTTTATTTAAGCTTTAAACAATCTATATAAGCACAGGTTAGATAAATAAATGTATAAACCTTTCATTGAATTGTTTATATACAATAATAAATAAATGTTACATTAGTTTATACATGTGTAATCTATACATGTAAAATTCCCACATTCTTGCATCTCTATTATAATAAACATTACTGTATTTTAATGATAAAAAACTTTAGTCATTAGTTAACGAATGTTGTAATGATTTATAATCTCTTAATTAGTTGTGTAAATAATTTAACGTAGCCTTATTGTAAAGTGATACCATTATTTGCTCTTTTAAGGTGCTTTTTTCCATTTATGTCTAAATATTTTTGTTTTCCAAACATTCAGTGCATCACTAGAATTAATACAGTATTGCAGTACATAATATTGTGCTATTTCCATATATTCTACTGATATATTACTATTTTGGTACTCTTCTGATGTGTGTATGAATTGATTCATCACGGAGCTGCGCTGCTCCTCTGGTTGAACTCTGAGAGAAGATAAAACAGTTTCAGAGAAAGACACTGAGAGGTCACATCACTTCATAAAACAAGAAATACACACAGAGACAGGTGTTAAATTATATCGGAGGAAACGCTGGGTGGGGGTGTGAAAGTGAGCGTGCAAAACCCTTAACATCTTTCCCTTTTATCAAAGCAAGGGAATATACCGCAGAAAAAGGGCAGAGTCACTCTTTCCTGTTTATATATATATATATATATATATATATATATATATATATATATATATATAAACAAAAATTAGTGACTTTTCTATGGTATCTTCCCTCGCTTTGATAAAAGGGAAAGATGACCACTTAAAAATGATGAGTTTCTTTGATTTTGCCAAATTAAAAACCTCTGGAATATAATCAAGAGGAAGATGGATGATCACAAACCATCAAACCACCAAACTGAACTGCTTGAATTTTTACACCAGGAGTAAAGCAGCATAAAGTTATCCAAAAGCAGTGTGTAAGACTGGTGGAGGAGAACATGATGCCAAGATGCGTTATATATATAGAATTTTTAAATGTCTTTATATACATATACATTATTTAAAAATGTTCTGCATTGTAGATTAATACTAAACTCATGTAAAAAAAAACTGTAAATCATTTAGCAAACAAAAAGTGTTGAACAAACCAGAATATGTTTTACATTTTACATTTTCTCAGTCAGTTTTATGAGGTAGAGTCTCCTGTAATTCAGGCTTTCAGTTAACAGAACTCATCAAGAGTTAATTACTTGAATTTCTTGTCTCTTAATAAAGTGTTTGAGAGCATCAGTTAAAGTAAAGTAGTGAAGAGGTAGAGTTACAGGTATACAGTGAATAGTGAATATTTCAGTAATGCTCTAATACAGATTATGAGAAGCAACAACTACTCAACTAAATACAAAAAAATACTTTAAGAAATGGAGTCAGTTAATTTAAAAGTCAGTTTTAAGAATTTTGAAAGTTTACTCAAGTGCAGTAAAAAAAAAGACCGTCAAACACTTTATGATGATGGAACTGGCACTAATCAGGACTAACCAGAAAAGAAAGAGCAAGAATTCCCTATGAACAGTCTAAGAAACCACAACGGATCACAACGTAAACCCAACTATGTGCAATAGTTTTTAAAACAAAGTGCAATACATCTCCTTCTGGACTTTTGTTATATTGTATATTTTTGTTATATTGGATTTGTTTTATACATTTTATTTATATATTTCCCCCTGTTCCTCGTGTACTTTAATGATTCCTTATGTGTTCCTTCATAACCCTTTATAGGATTACTTCACTATTTATTTACAATGTATAGGGGCGTGACATATTGTACTATACACAATAATATTACCAGCATTTCTGAATATGGTGATTATTGATTTTATACCCTGAAGTATGTTTCCCTATCACCCACCCCTAATTATCACATCAGGGTTCTACTTTTTTACTGTTTTTATCAAAAGAAAAATTCACACTGTTCTCATTTCCCCATTATATATCTACTAGAGACAGATTATATCTGTCCAGTATCATTTATTTTACTTTAATCCTGGATATATGGAGATATTGGGAGTGCATTATTATTATTACTATCATGACTGATCATTCTGGATCAATGACTTCTGTTACAAATCTGATCAAAGTCTTATTTTTCTTAATATCTCAGTTAGGAGTGTGCCATATCATATCGTTTCATATGTAGTAATAAAATTACTTTTTTTTATTTTCATTTTGTTGCAGTAGTGCATTCTTGAAATATATTATATATTTTTTAATTCAGTGTTTTGTCACATCGCCAAGATCACAATCGTTATCGCAAAAATACCTTGATGAAATATCGTGATATTACTTTAGAGCCGTATCGCCCACCCCTTAGTTAGTGTGTGATGTGCTGCTGTGAGTACAGTGGGTGGATCAGATACTGCAGCAGTGCTGCTGGAGTTCTTAAACACTGAGTTTAATCTCTACTCTAATGTCCTCCACTCTATTACACACTCCTACCTACAGCTGAAACACCTCGCAGATAAAGTAAAGTCTCATACAGAAGATTTCAGACTTCACCGTGCTAGTTATTGATTATTGAGTATTTATTATTGATTAATAATAATAGGGAGAATAATAAAGAATACAGAGAAACAGATACACAACTACAGTTTGGAGTTATTATATTGTGTTTATTCCACAGGGTATTTTATGTGTCAGAATGCACTAGTGCACGCACACACACACACACACACACACACACTCTAACACACATACATTACACAGTGTACACACTACACACCCCCAGCTATGTGGTCACCATGGCAGTAGAAGAAATGAAAGGGAAATTCTTGCAGTGAGGCCCACCATCGCCCGAACAATAGACGGCAGAGAGACAGGAGGGGGGGCGGGGGTGGGGGGGGAGCTGGGTACGAGGTTTACGCCCACTTTTCTCAGACAGCACAGAGTAGCTGGTGGGTACTCTCTGTGCAGCAGATAAGAGTTAGAGCAGGCTGTGTTGGCTGTTCGGCTCGGTATTTTTACTGAAGCTGGTGTTTATCGTTAACTGGAGTTAACCGTTCCCAATGTTCCCAGTGCTGATCATTATTTACACTGAACTGGCAGTGGATTACTCTAAAAAGCTTCTGCCTCCGTCACACTGAGTCGTTCCAGCACCAGATACAGATCATACCAACACTACCAACGCTTTAAAGGAGATCTCTGGTGTAAAATGGACTTTTATTGTAGTAAAACATGATAAAAGTTCTTATCTTTGATGAATAGCACACCTCCGTTCTCCCACAGCGTTCAGAGATCCAGAAATTTTAACAGTTTATCCAACAAACACCCTTCAGACTGGGAGATACGGGGCATAATTTACCCTGATAAATCACTTTTTACACCGTTATCCAGCTCAAAGTAGCACCACACCTCCTTACTAGAATCTGGAGAGCCCTGACATTTAAAACGAGGCATTAATAACTTAAAAAGTGCAGAAGAAGCTTATTAAACACCACTGTTTACATCCTATAACTCCTATAGCTCTGAGCGCCGCCATCACTGTACTGATAATGTCATAGACATTTATATACATAGGTGTCTGTTAGCTGATGCATGAGAGCTGGGGATCGGGCTCTTTCCTCCGATTGTGCTACACTGATTGGCTGCAGTTGGAAAGGCATTTGCATACACAGCTCTAAAAAAAAAATAAAGAGATCACTTCAGTTTCTGAATCAGTTTCTCTGATTTTGATTTATAGGTTTTTTTGTTTGAGTAAAATGAACATTGTTGTTTTATTCTATAAACTACAGTTCAGAAATAATCAATATTTGGTGGAATAACCCTGGTTGGTTTTTAATCACAGTTTTTTTCATGCATCTTGGCATCATGTTCTCCTCCACCAGTCTTACACACTGCTTTTGGATAACTTTATGCTGCTTTACTCCTGGTGCAAAAATTCAAGCAGTTCAGTTTGGTGGTTTGATGGTTTGTGATCATCCATCTTACTCTTGATTATATTCCAGAGGTTTTCAATTTGAAATAAATTCTGCAATGAATGAAGGGCACTATGAAGCTGATGTTATTAATAAGGGTGTACAGGGTTTAAGGCATTAGTATCGGTGTTCACAATCGTTTGCACTATGGTTCTAGTGCTCACAGCGACGGCACTGGTGCAGATATGATCGTGAGTCAGAGTCTCGGCGGGTCTGAGTGTTGGGTCTGCAGGTGTGGGTGTTCAGCGGGGGATCTGCTGCAGGTTCCAGCGTGTCTGGTCTGGTGTAAAGAGCGTGTGAATAAGTGAAAGCCGCTCCAGAGTGTGAAGCATAGTTCACGCTTTTGTTTCTCAGATGTGAACAGTGCGGTACCCGAGGCCGAGCCCTGCAGACTGCAGCTGTGCGTGTGCGGAACCTGTGCACCAGAAGCTGGGTGTGAAGAAACATGATCTACATTACTGTTCACTACTGCAATCTCTACACCTCAGTGAATTATCCGGAAAATAAAAACAAGATCAGAACGGATAAACTTTATATAGCTGCTGTTGTTCTGACTCACAGCTCTGAGGACCTGCAGCATTATTATGGGATGGATATGGTATATGGATATGGTATTTGTCCTGTAGAGACATGCTGAGAGTGGAATCCTGTAATTGATGGTTATTTAAGACTTTCCTCTAGAAAGCAGGTAAATGTTAGAGGAGTTACTGGGGAACTATATGAATATAATGGATATAATGTGTGATATGTGATTATCGATATATATCACAATACAATTTTCTACAATATTTCACAGCATCTGTGTTCCTGTAGAGGATAAAATTCTCCTAAACAATTAAATACCAGCAATTATGGATTAATTGGTGTTTCTGTTTCACAGAAAGAATTTAACAACCAATATTCTTCACGCAGGTTCATTAACCCTATTCATTTAGGGATTATAGCGCCACCATGTGGAGTAATAAAGGAGCAACTTTATTAAGTCTAATTGCAAATCGAGCCTTAAAGAGTTTAAAGCGTCTACGTATCGATAATGTATCGCAATATCGATATTTTGTCCCATCCCTAGATTAAAATTCTAAATTAGTTTTAGAACTTGGCTGCACTAATAGTAATAAGTAGAATAAGAAGTAGTTTACTGTGCAATCACTGTGGACCTCTACCTCACACTACCTCACTCCAACTCACTCTACCGCATAATACCTTACTTTACCACACTCCAGCTCACACTATCACACTGTTACTCACTCTACTGCACTATACCTCACTCTACCACACTCTACCCTTATCTACCTAACACTACCTCACTGTATAATATATACCTCATTCTACCGCATTTTACTTCACTCCAGCTCACACTGCCACCCTCTAACACACTCTACCATACTCTACCCTTACTCTACCTAACACTACTTCACTCTACCGAATAATACCTCACTTTACCACACTCCAGCTCACACTACCACACTGTAACTCACTCTACCACACTCTAACACAGTATACCTCACTTTACCACACTCTAACTCACTCTACCACACTATACTTTACTCTACCACACGCTACATCACTCTACCCTTACTCTATCTGACACTACCTCACTCTACCACACTACACCTCACTCTACCACACTATACCTCACTCTACTACACTCCAGTTCACACTACCACACTCTACCCTTACTCTACCATACTATACCTCACTCTACTGCACTAAACCTCACTCTACCACACTACACCTCACTCTACCACACTATACCTCAGTCTAGTACACTCCAGCTCACACTACCACACTCTACCCTCACTCTACTGCACTAAACCTCACACTACCACACTCTACGTCACTCTACCCTTACTCTATCTTACACTACCTCACTCTACCACACTATACCTCATTCTACCACACTCTACGTCACTCTACCACACTATACCTCACTCTACCACACTCTACGTCACTCTACCCTTACTCTATCTTACACTACCTCACTCTACCACGCTATACCTCACTCTACCACACTATACCTCACTCTACCACACTCTACGTCACTCTACCACACTCTACGTCACTCTACCGCATTCTACCACACTATAGCTCACTCTACCACACTATAGCTCACTCTACCACACTATACCTCACTCTACCACACTATACCTCACTCTACCACACTCTACGTCACTCTACCGCATTCTACCACACTATACCCCACTCTACCACACTATAGCTCACTCTACCACACTCTAACTCACACTACTACACTCTAACTCACTCTACCTAACACTACCTCACTCCACCGTACTATACCACACTCAACCACACTATACCTCACTCTGTCACACTCTAACTCACTTCACTCTAACTCACTCTACCACACTCTCCCCTCACTTTACCTAGCCCTACCTCACTCTGCCTGACTCTACCACACTATAGCTCACTCTACCACACTCTAACTCACACTACTACACTCTAACTCACTCTACCTAACACTACCTCACTCCACCGTACTATACCACACTCAACCACACTATACCTCACTCTGTCACACTCTAACTCACTTCACTCTAACTCACTCTACCACACTCTCCCCTCACTTTACCTAGCCCTACCTCACTCTGCCTGACTCTAACGCATCCTACCTCACTCTCCCGCCAGCCTTATCTCCAACAAAAGCAGGTTTATTTCCATTGATTTGCTTACATGTGTCATGTGTATTATATTTCATGTGAGTTTCGATGAGATTTCAGCAACATTTCCACCTGAACAGCGTATTACTCACACTCTGTATTCCTGGATTTTACAGAAATCTTAAATAATCTTTAATTATAGGATTCTGCGGTCTGCCTGCCGTTACAGGAAAAATACCACACATATCCGTTAATTGTGGTGCAGGTTCTCAGAGCTTTGAGTCAGTTTCTGTTGGACCACAGAGCGATACCTGCTTTACCAGCTAGTTACAACAATAGAATCACCACACTGCACTCGAAACAGATTCAGGCATTAGATTAGGCACAATGCCAACAGGTGGATTTTTATTTATCTACTACAGAGAGTCCTATTCTAATAATGTTAAACACATTTATAATAAGTCCTGCATTAATTTGATAAATATATGCTGATGTAATGTATATAAATATAAATATCATACACATATTATATCAATCTATCTGTTAGGGCTGCCGACTGATCCAGCAGACTAAAGCGCTTCCACTATGATCAGGAGATCGCTGGTTCAAATCCTGGTCATGCAGCTTGCCATCAGCTGCCGGAGCCCCGAGAGAGCAAACACAGTTGGTCTTGCTCTCTCTCTTTGGTTGGGTACAGTAGATGGCCCTCTTTCTTTCCTCTCATCACTCCTCATCACAGGGTGATGTGGATCAGCACAAAGCTGCGTCTGTGAGCTGATGTATCAGAACCGAGTCGCTGCGCTTTCCTCTAAGCGTTAGCACTGTGGTGTTCATATCTATACCAGAGTTACTGTATATCATATTGACCGCAATTAAACAATATATCATACAATATACATTTTTCACATATCGTTCAGCACTAAGTGCATCTTAAATTAGCCGAATGCGTTCATTACAATGGCCGTCTGTCCACAAACTTCTGGTCATGTGGTGTATCCGTCTGTGACAGTGAGCAGAGGCGGTTGTTATCGTATTTCTGCTGGGAAAGAATGTATATAGTGTGGTATTTGTATTATAAATAGTTAACGGTGGTGTGGTATTTGGGTTGTATGGTGTGTTTGTTAGATAGAGCGAGTGTGTTGGGTGATAAAGTCCTGCAGTAGACTGTGTGGTGTATTAATCTGCCCTCAGGAACTCTGTGTTTCCTTCAGATAATCTCTGTGAGGTCGGCTGAACACGACGTTCTCTCAGAGTGAAAGTCTGCTCTCTGATTGTGTTTTATTGCTTGTGTTTCAGGAGTAAATCAGAGTTTTGGGATGGATCCAGGAATTAGAAATAAAAGAAGAATCCTGCTGCCGCTCTTCTGCATTACTCTGGTTTGGAGGCAAGGTGAGTATTTACAGTGTAGATCTGAGCAATAATATAAAAAAAAAAAAAAATCATGATATTCTTTAATTCTTTAAATACAGTACCAGCCACGAGTTTGAACAAGTTTCAGTGTGTTTTTCATTATTTTAAAATGTTCTGCATTTGAGATTAATACTAAAATCATCCGAACTATTAAGGAAATCATGGAAATATAACAAAGTTTAAACAAACCAAAATACATTTTATATTTTATATTCTTCAAAGTAGCACCTCTAGCTTAGATACCTCAACTAAGTAAAGAAAAAAATATATTAACCCTCCTGTTATGTTCATTTGTCAGGAATAGCAATGTGTTTAATTATCTAAAAGATGTCAGAAACCAAAAAAATATTTTACTAAATATTTCATTACTAACTCCATTACTAATTATTCTATCATTATTTAGTACAATGGTGTTCTTTACCGCTAACAGGTAATGCTTCAGTTAGGATAATTTACTCATTGCTCATTAAAATATATATATTTTTTTATATTTCACTACTTTATTACCTTTTAAAGACCAACATATAAAACACAATAGTTCTACATAATATTGAAACATGACATTGCAATTTCTAGTTTAAGTCTTAGTTTTTGTGAGGGGTTGTTGCAAAAATGTGAGATGAACCATTTATTTATTATATTATATGTTGATTTAACTAATTAATTAAGGCAAGCAAAAAAAGTTTCATACTGAAAAAAATACTTTTAACAATTTTTCCAAGATCTTCAAACTTTAAAACGGGTCAATTTGACCCAGAACAAAACAGGAGGGTTAAGATCAGGTTAAGGTCAGTCAATCCGAAAATATACACAAGTGCAGTTAAAAAAAAAAGAACATCAAAAACGTTATGATGATGAAACTGGCACTCATCAGGACTGCCTGACGAAAGAAGAAGAGCAGGATAAGTTACAAGAGTTACAAGCCTCTGAAACAGCAAGTTAACAAACAGCATCCCAGAAATACAGGAAGTGGAAATGCACACAAAATGTAAACAGTTCCTCAGTGCTCCACAGCGCCCCCTCAGCATCCTAACAGCACTACAATAGATTACAGCCATATGATAAGACATAATACAGAGACCTATAATAGTAGATCACATGTGACTGAAATTCATACAGAAAGAAAGGCAGCTGTTTTTTTTAGTAAACAAACAGATGCTAATGCTAAGCTAGCTTAGCTAACGTTACTATACACTGAATAAAATGATGTGTAAAATTTACTTTAAAAAGGTTTTGCAACGTTCTGCATTTGCTTTTTTTAAGTAAATTTAATTTCAGATAAATTTAAGTAACTTCAACTCGGTTTCAAGACTTAAAATAAGTGAACTGAACTTCAGTCAATCCTTTCTTTTATTAAACTTTACTTCATTTATTTTTACTGAATCAATCCTTTCTTTTAGTAAACTTTACTTCATTTATTTTTACTGAATCAATCCTTTCTTTTAGTAAACTTTACTTCATTTATTTTTACTGAATCAATCCTTTCTTTCAGTAAACTTTACTTCATTTCTGCACACAATAGTACCTAATTACAATTACTATACATGCATACAATGTACTATACATTACAATGTATACATGCAATCCCTGTGTTGAGACAGTGAGACCTAATAAATCTTTGAGATTATGTAAATATTTGAATGCGTGTTTTAACTAAAAGTATAAAAATTTCAGGAATTATAATATATTATGTATCATAAATTATTTGAGTAATATTGTATAAATGAAGTAATTGTAATTAGGTAATATTGTATGCAGAAATTAAGTAAAGGTGAATAAAAGAAAGGATTGATTCAGTAAAAATAAATGAAGTAAAGTTTACTAAAAGAAAGGATTGACTGAAGTTCAGTTCACTTATTTACTCTGTGTAACATTTAAGTCTTGAAACCGAGTTGAAGTAAGTTTTACGCATCATTTTATTCAGCGTAGTAGATCACATGTGAGTGATATTTACAGAGAGAAAAGCAGCCAGTCTTTTGGTAAACAGATGCTAATGCTAAGCTAGTTCAGCTAACGTAACTATACTAGTCCTGTACAGCTCGTCTCTTTCAACATGAAAACAGATATAGAGTACTATAGATGAACACTGGGAACAATAGAAACTCTGAAAACACTGAAAAAGGCTCTTTTATATTAATTTTCTGTTCTTTTCTCTTGTTTGTTTTGTATTGTTTTTTGTTTATACAGTGGCAGCATTAGCAGCAGAGAACGATAAAGAATTTAAATTCTGTGGGTTCTGGAATCACGGTGACGGCCTGAGGAACCTGGTCTATGATTTAAAGACAGGATGCAACAGTATCTACATTTCAGCCAATGAGAGCACACTGTCCCTCCGCGGAGAGATCACGGCTCAGTGTGTCAAATCTGAAGTCATGCCCCTGTCCTCGTCCCCGTCCCCGTCCCCGGGGCCTAGTCACTTCTGTGTGTACTGGGAGCCTCTGCTGGACCGGTTGATGGTGAAGGTGGGCGACAGGGAGATCCCGCTGTGCAAGTCTCGCGGTGTTCAGACGACCTGTTGTACTAATCTCTCCGGCGGGAGACAGACACCGGCACGGGACTACGGTATCATCAACGCCAGCGTAGGTGGAGACCCTATTACCAGTAAAGTCATGGCGGAGTACGAGTTCGGAGGCGACTCCATCAACTGCAGTAAGAGTCTTTAGTATTTTTATTCTGCATTATGCATTCTATCAATGAGCAAATGAAGTTACATGTAAAGTATAAAGTGCCTTTCTAGGAACCCAGGGTTCCTAGAAACCTTGGATTCCTACTATTCAAACACACAACTATTAAAAAATGTAGATTAAAATTTACTTTAAAAAGTTTCGCAACTCTCTGAATTAGCTTTTTTTAAGGAAATTTAATTTCAGATAAATTTTAGTAACTTCAACTCGGTTCATAGGCAGCTAACCACTGCAGTAAGAGTCTTTACTATTTTTATTCTGCATTCTATGTATGAATAAGCGATTCCTATTATTCAAACCCACAACCATTCAGACTACTAGAAAAATGATGAGTAAAATTTACTTTAAAAAATGTTTTTCAACTTTCTGCATTCGCTTTTTTTAAGTAACTTTAAGATTTAACTTTTAGATACGTTTAAGTAACTTAAACTCGGTTTCAAGGCTTAAATGTTACACAGAGTAAATAAGTGAACTGAACTTCAGTCAATCCTTTCTTTTAGTAAACTTTCCTTCATTTATTTTACTGAATCAATCCTTTCTTTTAGTAAACTTTACTTCATTTATTTTTACTGAATCAATCCTTTCTTTTAGTAAACGTACCTTAATTTCTGCATACATTACTAAAAATAATGTATTACATGCCATCCATTTGTTGAGACAGTGTAATATGTGTGTTATACCAGTGAAGTCATGGCAGAGTAGGAGTTCATAGGCGGCTCCAGTAAGAGTCTTTAGTATTTTTATTCTGCATTATGCATTCTATGAATGAGCAAATGAAGTTACATTTAAAGTATAAAGTGCCTTTCTAGGAACCCAGGGTTCCTAGAAACCTTGGATTCCTACTATTCAAACACACCAGACTCACACTGAAAAAAAATGATGTGCATATGAACAATATATAAACATCTGATCCTGATCTAATCCGTTTCCCTTATTTCTGTTCACTTACAGAGGAAGAGTTCTGCGAAAAGGTGGTCCAAAAAGCAAGAGGGGCGAACATGTAAGACTTTTCTCATTTCCTACATTTTCTCAGTGGCCTAAACCCAATCTTTTTGTTCAAATGTGACACAGATATATATATATATATATATATATATATATATATATATATATATATATATATATATATATATATATATATATATATATATCTATGTTTACTGTAGACACAAATCACATTTAAAAAGAGTGTAAGTGTGAAGACATACAAAAAAAAATATTTTTAAAAAATAATGATTTGAAGGGAATATCAGATTTTACCTGTAGGATAAACACAGAGAAATATAATGCAGCGGTTATATTCAGTTGTTTCAGCATAAATAAAGGCCATACAATTAAAATGCTTGAATGACAAAAAGACAAGCAAAACTCCAGAAATGTACCTGAACACACCTCCTTTCCAGAACACCACACCCATCAGTGTAGATATATTCAGAAGATCTGCTGCTGTTTAAACAACTCAGACAAAAGGCATGGAAGTAGACTCTTAGTGGGGTGTAAGATAGCAATAAGCATCATGACGCACCTTGTGCAGGGTATAAGATAGAGCCCATTCAGTTCTGATTTCAGACACTTTTATACAAGGCATTAAAATTGAAAATTGAATTGAATACATTAAAATTGAATCTGATCTGATAGATACTGATCACTTCTGATTGGGTGAATGCAGGGTGATAATCCTGCTGTTATTTCAGTGTTTAAAACAGGGCTCTGAAATTAAAATGCTCGTCTCAGACAAAACAATAACAGCTTGGTTACAAACAGGAAGTTAAACTCTTGAGGTAAAATGTACGGCGGTGAGTTTCTGGGTTTTTCACACAGTCAGCTCATTCACTGCTGTGTATAAGTCATGTGTAGATGAGTTATTATGCAGTTATTGATTATTATAGGGTGAATTATGGGTGTTTGGGAGATATTAATATTTATTTTCTAGTGTGAAAAAAAAACAACAACTAAAAATCAATATTGTTGCAAAGCCCTGACTGTGAAACCATAAAATCTAAATGATCATTTTTAATATTACAGAAATTTATTTTTATTTATTTTTTTGGGCTGTTTAATCACATTAATTGAAACAAATCAAAATCGTCAGTATTACAATTTTTTTTCTGTTTAAGGAAATTTAATTGCATTAATTGAAATAAATAAACATATAATAAAACCCTGGTTATTGTGACAGAGCTGCAGATGTGCTGTGTCATGGTTTTTTGGTGTGAACCCCACCCGTTCCTGAGTGCAGAGTTCAGTAGCTGTGTGTGAATTATGTGTGTATATTATGTGTGTATTGTGTGTGTTATATATGTGTATTATGTGTGTATTTCAGTGTAGGGTTTAAACCCCGAGCTGGGAGGATATTATTTCTTGGTTTTGATGGTTCCTGTTAGCGAACACCACAGTATATCCAGTAATCAGCAGCTGAAATAAAGTGTAAACTCTGTAGGAGACGCTTGATGTCGGTGTGATTGTGTGTGATTGTGTGATTCTGCAGGATCGAGGACGCTGTGATGAGATCCAACACTGTGGGAAACGTGGATCTGCCGTGTGCCGAGAGCTCTGTGATTGAGATGAATGAAGACTTTTCAGGATACAATCTTACCCTGACTGTAAGGGTCCACACACACACGCACACACACACACACACACACACACAATAACCTAAATTAACCTGAATTAAATCAGAAAACTCTACAGAAAAATATCAGTCTGAAATAAATCTGAAGAGAAGGTGGGTCATGCAGCAGGACAATGACCCTCAAAATGTTGGACCTGAAGTAGTTCTGGGTGATTTACATGATAAATTCAGTTAATTCAAGTACAGTTTTAATGCGATTTTCAAATTGTAGTGAAAACGCTACTCATTTCTAAAGTGTTTATCCGTATTACATTGGTTACCGGGGCCTCCCACAGATTAAGCCGTGCATATTTTCTAAACAATTCGCTTAGTTCGAAGACTGAGCTCATACTGAAAAAAGTTTTAGCACTTTCCACACAAACACTCAGTGGAAAAAAGTGTATATTTATCTAGAAATAAATCCAACCAATTCTAAAAACTGCAATGTAATCGCTCTCCGGTAAGGATCTGTGATTCATTTAAAAAAAAACAATAATAATAATCTCTCCTTAAAAGTTTCTTCTGTGACTTGTTTAGTGCATTATTTCTTCATTTTCAGTCACAAACCTGCGTTCTGAAGTAAAATCCAGTGTCTGCCAGAGTGTGAGTTTGTAGATACAAAGTCAGAGCGTGATATGAATGCGTGAGCTTGTATATAATGTTTTGAATCATTGATTCACTCAATAAATTGACTCAAAACAAATTATATGTAATTGTAGAGGGGAAACAGCAATTTTACAGAAGAGAGAAAAAGGCTACGCCGTAGGTTTGATGCAGAAATATAAATTGGCCTTAAATCTGAACTGACTGTCAAATATATGCCCCATATTTGAACTAAACAGCTGTTCAGGTGCAGTTTAACCTGATTTATTACCCAGATTATTACTTACTACAGATTACTTACTAAAGAATGCTAGCTCTGCTGCTGCTCCATGCAAATCTGTTTCATACTGAACATGGTTTATGTAAAGCTGTGAAAAAGCTTAAAGTATAAAAGTAAAAGTAATGTAAGAGGAAAAAATAAAACCACAGAGTCCTATAGTGCACTACCCCCCCCCACACCAAAACACATTTTTCTAAAAGCCATAATGACTATAATGTTCTATTAAAATGTCGTACTTTTGTATGTGTAACTCAATAAATATTACACATATAATCAAAAATTATAATTATTTATTGTTCCTTTTATTTTCCTTCTCAATAACATTACAGTCCCACACTTCCTTCTGTATATTTTAATAAATAAATGTATTTATTTACTCTGTTGTTTCAGGCGAAGAAGGATCCTACCACAGTGCACCTGCCCGCCTGCCTCAAACCTCCAAACAAAACGAAAGCCAAAGTAGTCTGTACTTACTACAAAAACATCTCCATGTTCCAGGTATGATTACACTTCCGTACAGTTTAATTAAGGGAAAGCTGCTGGTTTGAATCCCATCAGCAGCCGGAGTCTGAGAGAGAGAGAGAGTGTGAGAGAGAGAGTACAGTAGATCATACTGCTTCTCCATCAGCAGCCGGAGTCTGAGAGAGAGAGAGAGAGAGAGAGAGAGAGAATACAGTAGATCATGCTGCTTCTCCATCAGCAGCCGGAGTCTGAGAGAGAGAGAGAGAGAGAGAGAGAGTACAGTAGGTCATGCTGTTTCTCCATCAGCAGCCGGAGTCTGAGAGAGAGAGAGAGTGTGAGAGAGAGAGTACAGTAGATCATGCTGTTTCTCCATCAGCAGCCGGAGTCTGAGAGAGAGAGAGAGTGTGAGAGAGAGAGTACAGTAGATCATGCAGATTCTCCATCAGCAGCCGGAGTCTGAGAGAGAGAGAGAGAGAGAGAGAGTACAGTAGATCATGCTGCTTCTCCATCAGCAGCCGGAGTCTGAGAGAGAGAGAGAGAGAGAGAGAGAGAGTACAGTAGATCATACTGCTTCTCCATCAGCAGCCGGAGTCTGAGAGAGAGAGAGAGAGAGAGAGAGAGTACAGTAGGTCATGCTGTTTCTCCATCAGCAGCCATCTACATATCATCTGTATCTGTAAAACATGGTGTCGGTAGTATCATGATTTATGTTATTGCTGTAAAGGAGGAAAATTACACCAGATACTGAAAACAAAGCTTTACATACTTTTACCCTCATAAATATGAAATATTGGATAATTGTCTTCCAAAAATGGAATAACTGGGTTCTCTTTATCTACTTTTAGGACTTGTGTAAATGTCTGATGAAGTTTTAGGTTATTTTTATGCAGAAAAATAGAAACTTCTGAAGAATACTGCTGCTTTAAAAAGAAAAGAATCTCATAAAGTGATGCTTTAATGCATGTTTCTGTGATTTCAGGGATCTGAGAAGGTTCTGGATGAAGTGATCGGGATCTCTGTGGAAAATGAGATTATTACAAACCTCCCAGAGCCTGTCAGAATTAAGTTCCATCACTCTGACATTCTGGTGAGTGTGTGTGTGTGTGTGTGTGTGTGTGTTTATCGTTGGTAGTTAGGTATACACTCTGTGGTTATAGTGAGCTCGTATCTTATTGGACGTTCGTTTCCGAACAGCAGGTTAAACGTATCCTCCTGCTGCTTCATTCAGACAGAGGTTAAACCACATCAAAGAGCTGGAGAGGGTGAAGAAACAGTTACTTCAAGATCTGAGAAAAAGAAAAGACACTAAACTTTTCTGTTTACACTCTACAAAAAACAGCAGATTATCACAATACTACAGATCCCTCCTTGTAATAACGCTGTACTCAGCTGGGTTAGGATGCACACATTGTTGACACAGATGTGCAAATACACACGTTTTGCACAGCTTCTCTATTTCCTGTGCAGAAGAAATATTGCCAATAGAATAGGACTATCTGGAGCAAATAAATAAAAATAAATATATAAGAAGCATGCCTCCCCTGTGTTGAGCTGTAGAGTGGAACGATAGAAGGATAGAATTCCATACAATATATTTTAGATTAGATTTCTATGGTGTCTTTTTTCACTTTTTATTTTGTCTTTTATTACTTTCAGTAATTGATTTTTATTTTACTGTTTCATGTGTTTTACTTTAGTTTAATTAAGTTTTATTCTTTTTTTGCTTCATTTATACATCTTTTGTTGCCTTTTGATTTTATCAATTTTATTACCCTAAATTTTCTTAAAATTGTTTTTTTTTTCTCATTTCTCATTTTTTATCTCATTTTATAATAGTATCTTATCTATCTTATTTAAATTCTATTTAGACAACCACTACTGTAGGTATTTGTTTGGCTACATTTTAAATGAGGTTTACCCTTAAATGTACTATAGATAGATAGATAGATAGATAGATAGATAGATAGATAGATAGACAAACACAGATAGACAGACAGACAGACAGACAGACAGACAGACAGACAGATAGATAGATAGATAGATAGATAGACAAACAGACAGACAGATAGACAAACACAGATAGATAGATAGATAGATAGATAGATAGATAGATAGATAGATAGATAGATAGATAGATAGATAGATAGATAGGCAAATATGGATATTTTTATTGAAGCATAAGAGCTCTAAAATTTCTAAGCCCCGCCCCAATTAAAAGTTACTGCTTTATTACTCCACATGGTGGCGATATAATCAAATGAATAGAGTTAATAAACCTGCAGTGAAGAATTTTTGTTATTAAATTTTGTTTCCTCTGCTGAGAAGCGTTTGTTGAACACGTCCAGGTAGCTGCACCGTTAAAATAGCAATTCGCCAAAATCAGAGCTTACCTGATCTACTCTTAAAGAGAATGATGAGCAAGAGATTGATTCATTTTATTGTTTTTTTCTTAATTTAATGAAGACAGTACATAAGAAACAAAATGTTTCAGTGTTTTATTTTCAATGTCTGTTTTATTAAGGCTGTTTTACTGGCATAAAACATAAGAAATATCAATATTTTACACACATGTGTGTGGTAGTGATGTAGAGGTCACTGTGACATTTTTAGACAGTTTTATAATCTTTTTGTAAATGTTTCTTCCCTTTAGGTCCTAACTTAACAAAACAATACTAACAATACTTATATAATTAAGCAATAGAACCTGAGAGGGAGTATGTTATCACAAATAACATCACGGCTGTGATTCGGTCGTAGATCATCACAGCCGTAATGTTATTCGTGATAACACGCGACCTCGAGTGTTCTATTGCTTTTATACAACAGTTTCTTTTTACAAAATGAATAAAGAAAATAAATCAAAGAACTTTAAGAAATTCAGAATGAATATGCTTTAATATGGACGGTGCCTTCCTCCAAAAAGTAGTTCCACCACAACTGTAACAGAACTGAAACTTAACTACAAAACGGCGTATGGTTCATACAGACTAACACCACGAAAGTTAGCTTGAAAGCTAAATTGTGAATAAGTGAAGATGGTAACGTTAGGAGCGTGAAATAACGCTAATACTCTCCTCTCCTGCTCCGTGGAGTCGTCTTCAGGTGAACGCTGCACATTTTTTGAGTGTTTCTGCTTGTTTTGCTGGGTGGTGTTGATTTTAGCTAGCCGGCTGGACTGGGGTTAGGTTAGCGTAGCTTGCTTTAGCTCAGCAGTAGCTTAGCTTAGCCTAGCCTGGCTGGTTAAGTTACTGTTCTGGCTGTCAGACGGCATTAGCCGAGCGATTTTCTTTCCCTTTTTTCCACAAGAGACGAGTCAGCGCTGCAGGGTACGGACGAGCGTGCCGTGGTTGAGTGCTAGCCTGCGCTAAGCTAACGCTGCCGCTTATGCCGTTGATGTTTCTAAGCTGTCCTGTGTGTATAAATATGCCGTTACTCGGCAACGTGTTGGCGGAGTGATACAGGTTTAGTGTGAGAAGGCCGTGATGTTATCACATATATCATCACGGCTAGAACACTGCTCAACCAATCAGATTGTGAGGTCGGAACTAACTGTTGTACACTAATGTTATACTAATATAACATTATAATAATGCCAGAACCACTGACAATTTATCCAATAAACATAAAGTAACTGGCGAATAAACGTTGCTAAAATGTTAATTTAATTATGATAATACAAATTTCTGGAGGTTTAAATTGCTGGGATCATGTTACCCAGAGAATAGAGGTTAATTAGAAGATTTGGTGTTAATCTTTTTTTTTTTTATTTCTCATTTTTTTGCAGGCAAATCAGACCGCAAAGTGTGTGTCCTGGGACACGAGGAAAGGTGGGTCCGCCTCCCAGAAAACAAACAAACTGAAGTAAAGAGAATATCGTGCCGTATCTCAGTGTGTTATGTTTCCAGACACCATAACAACAAAGCGTCTGACTGATAACGCTGGAGACGAGATGGTGTCTCATTCCATTTTCTCTTTCCTCTGTAGATAACGAGATAACGTGGAGGGAGGAGGGTTGCGTAACGGTTCACATAAACCCCAAAGAAACCGAGTGCCGCTGTAACCACCTCACGTACTTCGCTATTCTTGTGGTGAGTGACGAGTTTATTACATAAAAAGAAGAACAATATGAAAAACAGTTCTTTCTTTCAGTTCTTTATTCAAATAATTGTATATACATATATATACAGTACCAGTCAAAAGTGTGGACACTCATTCTTTCATTCAATGTTTCTATTTTAATTTTATATATTTTTCCTACATAGTAAATGAATAGTGAAGTGATCTATCTGATTATAAAGGAACACATAAGGAATCATGTAGTAACTTAAAACTATTAATCAAAAATGTAATTGTGGTTTCTGAGGCTGGTAACTCTGATAAATTTATCCTGTACAACAGAGGAAACTCTTGTTCTTTCTTTCTTTTCTTGGGCAATCCTGATGAGTGCCAGTTTCATCATCATAACCACTGAAGTTTTTAAAATTGACTTTCTGATTGACTGACCTTCATTTCCTTAAGTCATTTTTTCACTTTTACACTTTACATAGTTGAGTAGATCTTCTCATAATATGAATTACTCAAATATGCTGTCAGTCTGCCTGCTCTGGACTCCATTTCCCAGCATTCTCGAACTCAAAACTACCATTACATGACACTACGGTGTTCCAATTCGCCTAGCTTTTGATTGTTTGCACCTGGACTATTGGTATAAATACCCCTCAGTTTGCTCTCTTTGTTGTTGAGTATTGAATCTTAGTTTCCTAGCTTTGATATGACATGTTTCTCACTGTTTATTGGCTTTTTGTGTTTTGACCTGTTTCTGTATTAGGGTTTACCCTTTTTGCCTTGCCCAGTTTATTGCTTGTTTTCTGTTGCCGACCTAAGCCTGTTTTTTTTTACTACTATTTCGCCTATTTTGCTAAAATAGTAGTTTACTAAATAATTTCTTATGTTTTTCTTCATAGTCTGGATGAGTTTAGTATTGTATCTACAATACAGAACGTTTTAAAATAGTAAAAAAAAAACACAGAATTAAAGGTGTGTCCACACTTTGGGCTGGGACTGTATATGGTGCTCACAGGATGCTGTTGGGGGGCTATTTAGGACTACAGTCTGTATTTATTATAGAACTACAGAGTGTCCTATATGATCAGTGCAGGTGGTCATAATGTTATGATTAATCCGTGTAATCACTGTAAACACTCCGTCTCTCTTCTTATAACAGCAAGTGAACCCAACCAAAACACTGCGCCACCTGCAGGCCCTCACCTACATTACAGCGGTGGGCTGCGCCGTGTCCATCGTCAGCTGTGTGGTCCTCTTCATCGTACTCTGCAGGAGAAGGTCATTCACTGTGTGTGTGTGTGTGTGTTCAGTGTGTGTTCAGTGTGTGTGTGTGTGTGTGTTCAGTGTGTGTTCAGTGTGTAGTGTGTGTGTGTGTTCAGTGTGTGTTCAGTGTGTGTGTGTGTGTGTGTTCAGTGTGTGTTTAGTGTGTGTGTGTGTGTGTGTGTTCAGTGTGTGTTCAGTGTGTGTGTGTGTGTGTGTTCAGTGTGTGTTTAGTGTGTGTGTGTGTGTGTGTGTTCAGTGTGTGTTCAGTGTGTGTGTGTGTGTGTGTTCAGTGTGTGTTTAGTGTGTGTGTGTGTGTGTGTGTTCAGTGTGTGTGTGTGTGTGTGTGTTCAGTGTGTGTTCAGTGTGTGTGTGTGTGTGTGTGTGTTCAGTGTGTGTGTGTGTGTGTGTGTGTTCAGTGTGTGTTCAGTGTGTGTTCAGTGTGTAGTGTGTGTGTGTGTGTGTGTTCAGTGTGTGTGTTCAGTGTGTGTGTGTTCAGTGTGTGTGTGTGTGTTCAGTGTGTGTGTGTGTGTGTGTGTGTGTTCAGTGTGTGTGTGTGTTCAGTGTGTGTGTGTGTGTGTGTTCAGTGTGTGTGTGTGTGTGTGTGTGTGTGTTCAGTGTGTGTGTGTGTGTGTTCAGTGTGTGTTCAGTGTGTGTGTGTGTGTGTGTTCAGTGTGTGTTCAGTGTGTGTGTGTGTGTTCAGTGTGTGTTTAGTGTGTGTGTGTTCAGTGTGTAGTGTGTGTGTGTGTGTGTTCAGTGTGTGTGTGTGTGTGTGTTCAGTGTGTGTGTGTGTGTGTGTGTTCAGTGTGTGTGTGTGTTCAGTGTGTGTTTAGTGTGTGTGTGTTCAGTGTGTGTGTGTGTGTGTGTGTGTGTTCAGTGTGTGTGTGTGTTCAGTGTGTGTGTGTGTTCAGTGTGTGTGTGTGTGTGTGTGTGTTCAGTGTGTGTGTGTGTTCAGTGTGTGTGTGTGTGTGTGTGTTCAGTGTGTGTGTGTGTTCAGTGTGTGTGTGTGTGTGTTTAGTGTGTGTGTGTGTGTTCAGTGTGTAGTGTGTGTGTGTGTGTGTTCAGTGTGTAGTGTGTGTGTGTGTTCAGTGTGTGTTCAGTGTGTGTTCAGTGTGTTTAGTGTGTGTGTGTTCAGTGTGTAGTGTGTGTGTGTGTGTGTTCAGTGTGTGTTTAGTGTGTGTGTGTTCAGTGTGTAGTGTGTGTGTGTGTGTTCAGTGTGTAGTGTGTGTGTTCAGTGTGTTTAGTGTGTGTGTTCAGTGTGTAGTGTGTGTGTGTGTTCAGTGTGTGTTTAGTGTGTGTGTGTTCAGTGTGTATAGTGTGTGTTTAGTGTGTGTGTGTTTAGTGTGTGTGTGTTCAGTGTGTAGTGTGTGTGTGTGTTCAGTGTGTGTTTAGTGTGTGTGTGTTCAGTGTGTGTTTAGTGTGTGTGTGTTCAGTGTGTATAGTGTGTGTTTAGTGTGTGTGTGTTTAGTGTGTGTGTGTTCAGTGTGTAGTGTGTGTGTGTGTTCAGTGTGTGTTTAGTGTGTGTGTGTTCAGTGTGTATAGTGTGTGTTTAGTGTGTGTGTGTTTAGTGTGTGTGTGTTCAGTGTGTAGTGTGTGTGTGTGTGTGTGTGTGTTCAGTGTGTAGTGTGTGTGTGTTCAGTGTGTGTTTAGTGTGTGTGTGTTCAGTGTGTGTGTGTTTAGTGTGTGTGTGTTCAGTGTGTGTGTGTTTAGTGTGTGTGTGTTCAGTGTGTGTGTGTTTAGTGTGTGTGTGTTTAGTGTGTGTGTGTTTAGTGTGTGTGTGTTCAGTGTGTAGTGTGTGTGTGTGTTCAGTGTGTGTTTAGTGTGTGTGTGTTCAGTGTGTGTGTGTGTGTTCAGTGTGTGTTTAGTGTGTGTGTGTTCAGTGTGTGTGTGTGTGTGTGTGTTCAGTGTGTGTTTAGTGTGTGTGTGTTCAGTGTGTAGTGTGTGTGTGTTCAGTGTGTTTAGTGTGTGTGTGTTCAGTGTGTAGTGTGTGTGTGTTTAGTGTGTGTTTAGTGTGTGTGTGTATAGTGTGTGTTTAGTGTGTGTGTTTAGTGTGTGTGTGTGTGTGTATAGTGTGTGTGTGTTTAGTGTGTGTTTAGTGTGTGTGTGTATAGTGTGTGTTTAGTGTGTGTTTAGTGTGTGTGTGTATAGTGTGTGTTTAGTGTGTGTTTAGTGTGTGTGTTTAGTGTGTGTGTGTTTAGTGTGTGTTTAGTGTGTGTGTGTATAGTGTGTGTTTAGTGTGTGTGTGTATAGTGTGTGTTTAGTGTGTGTTTAGTGTGTGTGTGTATAGTGTGTGTTTAGTGTGTGTTTAGTGTGTGTGTATAGTGTGTGTGTGTTTAGTGTGTGTTTAGTGTGTGTGTGTATAGTGTGTGTTTAGTGTGTGTTTAGTGTGTGTGTGTATAGTGTGTGTTTAGTGTGTGTTTAGTGTGTGTGTGTTTAGTGTGTGTTTAGTGTGTGTGTTTAGTGTGTGTGTGTGTGTGTTTAGTGTGTGTGTGTTTAGTGTGTGTTTAGTGTGTGTGTGTTTAGTGTGTGTGTGTTTAGTGTGTGTGTGTGTGTGTATAGTGTGTGTTTAGTGTGTGTGTGTTTAGTGTGTGTGTGTTTAGTGTGTAGTGTGTGTGTGTGTGTTCAGTGTGTAGTGTGTGTGTGTTCAGTGTGTTTAGTGTGTGTGTTTAGTGTGTGTGTGTGTTTAGTGTGTAGTGTGTAGTGTGTGTGTGTTTAGTGTGTGTGTTCAGTGTGTGTGTTTAGTGTGTGTGTGTGTGTGTTTAGTGTGTGTGTGTTTAGTGTGTGTTTAGTGTGTGTGTGTTTAGTGTGTGTGTGTTTAGTGTGTGTGTGTGTGTGTATAGTGTGTGTTTAGTGTGTGTGTGTTTAGTGTGTGTGTGTTTAGTGTGTAGTGTGTGTGTGTGTGTTCAGTGTGTAGTGTGTGTGTGTTCAGTGTGTTTAGTGTGTGTGTTTAGTGTGTGTGTGTGTTCAGTGTGTAGTGTGTAGTGTGTGTGTGTTTAGTGTGTGTGTTCAGTGTGTGTGTTTAGTGTGTGTGTGTTTAGTGTGTGTGTGTGTGTGTGTGTTCAGTGTGTGTTCAGTGTGTGTTTAGTGTGTGTGTTCAGTGTGTGTGTGTGTGTTCAGTGTGTGTGTGTGTGTGTGTTCAGTGTGTGTTCAGTGTGTGTTTAGTGTGTGTGTTTAGTGTGTGTGTGTGTGTGTGTTTAGTGTGTGTGTTCAGTGTGTGTGTGTGTGTGTGTATAGTGTGTGTATAGTGTGTGTTTAGTGTGTGTGTTTAGTGTGTGTGTGTGTGTGTTTAGTGTGTGTGTTCAGTGTGTGTGTGTGTGTGTGTGTGTTCAGTGTGTGTTTAGTGTGTGTTTAGTGTGTGTGTGTGTGTGTGTTTAGTGTGTGTGTTCAGTGTGTGTGTGTGTGTGTGTATAGTGTGTGTATAGTGTGTGTTTAGTGTGTGTGTTTAGTGTGTGTGTGTGTGTGTGTTTAGTGTGTGTGTTCAGTGTGTGTGTGTGTGTGTGTGTGTTCAGTGTGTGTTTAGTGTGTGTGTGTGTGTGTGTGTGTGTGTTCAGTGTGTGTGTGTGTGTGTGTTTAGTGTGTGTGTGTGTGTTTAGTGTGTGTGTGTTCAGTGTGTGTGTGTGTGTGTGTGTTCAGTGTGTGTGTGTGTGTTCAGTGTGTAGTGTGTGTGTGTGTGTGTTCAGTGTGTGTGTGTGTGTTTAGTGTGTGTGTGTATAGTGTGTGTTTAGTGTGTAGTGTGTGTGTGTTCAGTGTGTTTAGTGTGTGTGTTTAGTGTGTGTGTGTTCAGTGTGTGTGTGTATAGTGTGTGTTTAGTGTGTGTGTGTTCAGTGTGTAGTGTGTGTGTGTGTGTGTGTTCAGTGTGTAGTGTGTGTGTGTGTGTGTGTTCAGTGTGTAGTGTGTGTGTGTGTTCAGTGTGTTTAGTGTGTGTGTGTTCAGTGTGTGTGTGTGTGTGTGTGTTCAGTGTGTGTGTGTGTGTTCAGTGTGTAGTGTGTGTGTGTGTGTGTTCAGTGTGTGTGTGTGTGTTGTGTGTTTAGTGTGTGTTTAGTGTGAGTGTGTGTGTTTAGTGTGTGTGTGTATAGTGTGTGTTTAGTGTGTAGTGTGTGTGTGTTCAGTGTGTTTAGTGTGTGTGTTTAGTGTGTGTGTGTTCAGTGTGTGTGTGTATAGTGTGTGTTTAGTGTGTGTGTGTTCAGTGTGTAGTGTGTGTGTGTGTGTGTGTTCAGTGTGTAGTGTGTGTGTGTGTGTGTGTTCAGTGTGTAGTGTGTGTGTGTTCAGTGTGTTTAGTGTGTGTGTGTTTAGTGTGTGTGTGTTCAGTGTGTAGTGTGTGTGTGTGTGTGTGTTCAGTGTGTAGTGTGTGTGTGTTCAGTGTGTTTAGTGTGTGTGTGTTTAGTGTGTGTGTGTTCAGTGTGTAGTGTGTGTGTGTTCAGTGTGTTTAGTGTGTGTGTTCAGTGTGTAGTGTGTGTGTGTTCAGTGTGTTTAGTGTGTGTGTTCAGTGTGTAGTGTGTGTGTTTAGTGTGTGTTTAGTGTGTGTTTAGTGTGTGTTTAGTGTGTGTGTTTAGTGTGTGTGTGTGTGTTTAGTGTGTGTGTGTTCAGTGTGTGTGTGTATAGTGTGTGTGTTCAGTGTGTTTAGTGTGTGTGTTTAGTGTGTGTGTTCAGTGTGTTTAGTGTGTGTGTTTAGTGTGTGTTTAGTGTGTGTTTAGTGTGTGTTTAGTGTGTGTGTTTAGTGTGTGTGTGTGTGTTTAGTGTGTGTGTGTTCAGTGTGTGTGTGTATAGTGTGTGTGTTCAGTGTGTGTTCAGTGTGTGTGTGTGTGTGTGTTTAGTGTGTGTGTGTTCAGTGTGTGTTCAGTGTGTGTGTGTGTGTGTGTTTAGTGTGTGTGTGTTCAGTGTGTGTGTGTATAGTGTGTGTGTTCAGTGTGTGTTCAGTGTGTGTGTGTGTGTGTGTTTAGTGTGTGTGTGTTCAGTGTGTGTGTGTATAGTGTGTGTGTTCAGTGTGTGTTCAGTGTGTGTAGTGTGTGTGTGTTTAGTGTGTGTGTGTTCAGTGTGTGTTTAGTGTGTGTGTGTTCAGTGTGTGTGTGTATAGTGTGTGTTTAGTGTGTGTGTTCAGTGTGTGTTCAGTGTGTGTGTGTGTTTGTGTGTTTAGTGTATGTGTGTGTGTGTGTGTTCAGTGTGTGTGTGTTTGTGTGTTTAGTGTGTGTGTGTGTGTGTGTGTGTGTGTGTGTGTTTGTGTGTGTGTGTTCAGTGTCTTTGTCTGTGTATGTATGTGTGTGTATTTAGTTACCTGTATCAGGTGTTAAATGAGGGGTTGCAGTGCCCTCTAGTGGTCTCAGGTGGAGGCAGTGATCTGCATTGGGCCGTTTTTCTCACTTTCAATCAAAAACAAAATACACAAATAAAAGCATGTATCAGATTTAACTTCATCATGAAAAGATTAAATAAACATACTAAAAAATACTAACTATAAAGAAAAAATTTGGTTTATTTAGTAAACAAAAGTGTTAAACAAACCAGAATATGTTTTATATTTTTAATTTTTCTTGTTTAGATGATCAGTTTTGAACATCTCTGCTGGATTTTCTCAGTCAGTTTTATGAGGTAGAGTCTCCTGGAATTCAGGCTTTCAGTTAACAGCTGTGCTGAACTCATCAAGAGTTAATTACTTGAATTTCTTGTCTCTTAATGTAAAGTTTGAGAGCATCAGTTAAAGTAAAGTAGTGAAGAGGTAGAGTTACAGGTATACAGTGAATAGTGAATATTTGAGTAATGTTCTAATCCAGATTATGAGAAGCAACAACTACTCTACTAAATAAACTCTAAATAAAAATAAAAAAAGTTCAGTCAATCCAAAAAAAAAAGAATTTCAAGAACTTTGAAAGTATCCTCAAGAGAAGTAAAAAAAACATAACAAATGTGATGATGATGAAACTGGCACTCATCAGGACTGTTCATATCAGAGTTATTTTCTTCTGAGTATTTAGGTTTGTTTAACACTGTTTTTAAGTTACTACATGATTCCTTATGTGTTCCTTCATAATCTGATAGATCACTTCACTATTCATTTATAATGTAGGAAAAATAATAAAATCATGTATAATATTGATCATCCTGTTTTTTTTTTTGTTTTTTTTAGGAACTCCAGGATACCAACAGGCCGGCGGTCCAGCAGCCTGGTGCACCGTGGCCTGGTGGTGGCGCTCTTCTTCCTGTGTCTCCTCTTTGTCCTCACCGGCACTATTGGTAATTTGGAGCACCAGGGGGCGTGTGTGTTCATGGGGGCACTACTGCACTACGCTCTGCTCAGCACCCTCTGCTGGATGGCTGTGGAAGTGATCCAGTCGTTCATGATGGTCTGCATGGTATTCAAACGGTTAGACCCAAACCCATGGATCTGGTACCTGCTGGGATTCGGTAATTATACACTTTTATTTACTGATATATTGTTTATTTTATCATATTTTACAGTTTATCTGAAGTTACCAAAGTCTAAAGTAAAAAAAAGTTGGGACAGTATGATAAATGCAAATATTGGGCCATAGCGCTGCCACTATTGAATAGGCTTGAATCCCGGTCATGCAGCTTGCCATCAGCTGCTGGAGCCCCAAGAGAGCACAATTGGCCTTGCTTTCTCTGGGTGGATACAGTAGATGGCGCTCTTTCCCCTCATCACTCCTAGGGTGATGTGGATCAGCACAAGGCTGCGTCTGTGAGCTGATGTATCAGAACCGAGTCGCTGCTTTTTCTCCGAGCATTAGCACTGCGATGCTACTCGGTGAAAAGGTTCAAAAAGAGGCGGAGTCTGTGTTCACTATACTTAACATAAAAAGGTGAAATAACTAAAAAAAAAACTTGTTTTATATTCTAGTTTCTTCAAAATAGCCCCCCCTTTGCTCTGATTACTGCTTTGCACACTCTCTGTATCATTCTCTCAATGAGCTTCAAGAGGTGGCCACCTGAAATGAAAAGTTTTCCAACAGTCTTGAAGGAAGGAAGGAGTTCCCAGAGGTGTTTATTAGCACTTGTTGCTCCTTTGCCTCATTTTTTGTTAAGTACATAAAACTCCACATGTGTTCATTCATAGTTCTGATGCTTCAATGAGAATCTACAATGTAAATAGTCATGAAAATAAAGAAAACGCATTGAATAAGAGAAGGTGTGTCCAAACTTTTGGCCTGTACTGTGTTTACAATGACTTTTACTCGATTTCAGACAGTATTAAAAATATATAGTTCCATAAATAGTTGCAGTCATGCCTTTAGTAATTTGTGCAACATTTGTTTTACAGGTTTTCCAGTTCTGCCTGTGGTTATTCTGGCGTCCATGGGGAATATTTACGGTCAGAGGACAGTTATGTCCAGTGATGAAGCTGCAAAGCCCTTTCGCATGTAAGAATGAAGGAATCACAGGTGCATTGTGGGTAAAATTTGTCCCTCTCCTCATGCTGTACTTTATTTTTATGTTATTCTGTGCCGTGTTGTTTCAGGTGCTGGATGACGGACTCTCACCCGGCTTTACTCGCTCACTTCATTCTGAACCTGGGCTTCCTGGCTGCGGTGGCGAGCTCCGGCTGCATCATGCTCCTCCAGGTGGTGAGACAGGTTCAAAACACAAAACATAAAGAGTGGGAACAAAATCGGGTGAAGTTTCTCAGTATCTGGGGGCTCAGCTGTCTGTTCGGCACCACCTGGACTCTGGCCTTCGGGACGACGTCAGAAACCGTCGTCTTTTTCTTCTGTATCATCAACTCTCTGCAAGGTGAGTTCTCAAACTGTATATATATATATATATAGATAGATATGCAGAAATGTAAGGGATGTATATATATATATATATATATATATATATATATATATATATATCAGCTTATATAACAGTGTACATTTATTCATCCCTCAAAATAACTCAGTATACAACTATTAATGTCTAAACCACCCGCAACAAAAAGTGAGTACACCTCTAAAAACAGACCACACCCCTAAATGTCCAAATTCAGCACTGCTTGTCATTTTCCCTACAAAATGTGTTACTAGGTCTCAGGTGTGCACAGGGTATAAGCAGGTGTGTTCAGTTTTGCAGTACAGCTCTCACACTCTCTTATACTGAGAGTCACTGAAAGTTCCAACATGGCACCTCATGGCAAAGAACTCTCTGAGGATATTAAAAGACGAATCATTGTGCTACAAGAAGATGGTCAACATTTTGAAACTGAGCTGCAGCACAGCGGCCAAGATCATCCAGCGTTTTAAAAGAGCAGGGTCCAATCAGAACAGACCTCGCGTTGGCCGTCTAAAGAAGAGTGCTCGTGAAGCTCAGCGTCACGTACAAATGCTTACAAAGGTCTTTGAAAGATAGGTGCAGGAGTGCTGTCAGCATTGCTGCAGAGATTGAAGGGGTGGAGGGAGGGGGGTTAGCTTGTCAGTGTTCAGACCGTACGCAGTATACTACATCAAACTGGTCTGCACGGCTGTCACCCCAGAAGAAAGCCTCTTCTGAAGTCTGTACACAAAAAAGCCCTCAAACTCTTTGCTGAAGACATGTCAACAAAGGTCATAGATTACTGGAAACATGTCCTATGGTTCAATGAGACCAAATATCAGCACGGCTAGAACACTTCTCAACCAATCAGATTGTGATGTCGGAACTAACTGTTGTATAAATATATATATATATATATATATATATATATATATATATATATATATATATATATCATATACTGTGTTTTTCTTGCAGGATTTTTCCTGATGTTGCGGTTCTATGCTTTGGAGTGGATCCAGACGCAGAAGACTAATTCTGAATCCAGTAGCAGCACTTCCTCCACACCACACAACACGTCATCAGGCACGGACAAGAGCAAGGAGCCCATTCTTAAAGATTCTTAAAGCTTTTCATGAGCTTTTATCTTTGTAGATGAGCTGTGCTGGATGAACCTGGTCAGTACTGTAACTTAACATTCCCTTTAGGAGCCAGGTGAGCTCTGACTTTGTTGGATTTCTATTTTAACAGCGCAGCTACCTGACTATTCATACAGTAAGATCAACATCAACATACAGAGAACTGCTTTCAATTACACTGCCAAGATACCAAAAGATATGGAAGAGCAGAATGTTCATGAAGCTAATTGATCATGAAGTGTCACCTTAGGGCACAGATCGTACACCTGTGTAAGTTGTGAGGGGATATCTTGTGAGTGAGCTTGATTAAGGACTGGGCAGATTAATTATGAGAGTTGTACTGAGGTCCGAAAGTGGGTGCAGATTGGAATACACCATAGTTAAGGTAATAATACCACCCACAGTGTACAGTGCATTGGGGGGTTATGATGGTGACCGGCGGTGTCTGGCTAGAATTGTCCATGTAAACAATACAGTACAGTAGAATTCAATAAATCAATTAATCAACCTTTATTTCCACTTGGTAATACATTGAGGGTAACCCTTATTTTCAATGCAGCCGAGCATTTACAAAATAAAAGGGACTAAAAAAAATAAGTTTAAATGATAAAAACAAGCAAACAATATAAGATTTAATTAAGAAGAAGTAAAATAATTCAGAATAAAAGCATATGCTAAAATGTAAAGCAATAAAACAAAGAGATAAATAATTAGAATGATAAAATATAAACACAATTAAAGAAATACAGGACTAAAATAACACCAAAATTATAAAAAAGTAAATGATGGAACTAACATAAATAAGTTTAAAAAAAGGATTAAAAAAAATAAAAGGATGAAATAAGTAAAATAAATAAAATAAAAAGGCTAAAAGATAAAACATAAAATTTGACAAATAAAAAGACAAAATAGATAGAAGAAAAAAAAAATTAAAAGAAAAAACTTTTAGGTATTAAACGTTTAAAAGACACAGATTCCACATCACATTTAAATATCCAATATAGTCAACATGTTTCATAAGCACTGTATATGTTTATTGTTGTGTTTATTGTATGTTTTCACAAGGGCATTCTTATCGATTTTTATTTCTGTAAATAAATATATATATAAATGTATATATTTCCTGCAGGTCAGGTTTTTAGAAATGCCTTTTTAAAGTACTGCACTGAATACAGAGTGTAAAATTGAGAGATTGTTTTAGATACAGTGCAGGGCCAGAGTCTTGTTGTTTTTAAGCTCGTTCTTTATTCCTAATAAGCTTTTTTTTTTATTTTCTATTCATTTTTAATGGAGTCCAGCACTTTAGGTTTTTTTTTTTTTAGGTTTATTATTGTGCAAAACTACTGCATTAAATGTTATATATCATAAAAAGCACAACTTTAGCCAAATCAGTACTTAAGGCCAGTAATGAATTAAATGTAAAACGTTTTACTTGCTGGGTTTTTATTGGTACGTCGGATAAAAATGAACTTTTTACCTTTATTTTAATTCCTGAAGCTAAATGAATGCCATACACTAAAAAAATTGCAAAAGTCGTGATAAATCAGTGTGTAAACTGAAAATCAAGAGGTACCCCGTGGAACTAAATGCTTGGGAAAGCCCATCCACACCTGTGTGTAAGTTGTGAGGTGTTATCTAGTGAGGGAAGTTAAACACAGTGTCACATGTGTACCGGGAATATGTCATATAAGCCTAATATTACCACCCGCAGTGGACAGTGCAGTGCAGTGGGTTGTAATGATGGCGACCGGCGGCGTCTGGCATGAAGTGTCCATGCGTACAGATATGCAAATGCTGTAAACAGTGTTTTAATTTTGTATATTTGATCAGTGTTTTTAGATAATTAACATCTACAAACGTCTGCAATCACTGTAACTCCGCCCCCCAGGCCTCTGAGGCACTTTTATTTATTCTAAAGCTGAAGATAAAACGTCTGTTCATGTGTATTTTCTGTATTTTGTGTTATTTTAGTAAAATGTGATCTTATTGTTGTATAAAAATAAAAGATACAAATTGTTATGGATGATTGGGGTATGTTTTTCGTTTTTTATTTTTACAGAGCTATATAATAACTTTTTAAATGATAATTTTATTCATTAAAAAAAACTATACAAACAAATCTGTCCCTTCGTGAAAAAGTGTTCCCCCTCCATATAAATGAGCTGTGATTAATCACACATTTTAGAAAGCTAAATTAAATTTCACTACTAACCACAACCAGACCTGATTACTGATTCCAGACCTGTAGAATCCAGAAATCACTTTTATAATAGAACCTGTCTGAGAACATGAAGCAGATATAAGATCTCATTTAAAAGCAGCACATTGTTATTAAACCCACATCTGAATAAACTCAACAACAGATGAGAAAAACAAAGTTATTGATCATCTATCAGTCTGGAAAAGACTATAAAGTCATATTTTCTAAAGTTTTGGGACTCCAGAGATCCACAGCGATTCACTATTATTCACTAATGGAGAAAAAACATGGAACACTGGTGAACCTTCCCAGGAGTGACCAGCCGACCGAACAAAATTACTCCAAAAGGGCATGAAGAACTCATCCAGGAGATCCCAAAAGAACCCAGAACAACATTTAAAGAACTGCAGGATCTCACTCACCTCAGTTTAGATCAGTGTTAATGATTCAATAATAAGAATAAAGAGACTGGGTGAAAATGGGCAATACACACTACACAACACACACTAACCAACACCCACTACACAAACTACAAACTACACAATACACTGCACAATAGACAGTACACAATACATACCACAAAACACGCAATACACACTACACAACAAACATTACACACTACACAACACACAATAAAGAATACATAATACACACTACATAACACAATATACACAACACACACTATACGATATACACTTCACAGTACAAACTGCACAGTACACACTACATACTACACATACAAAATACACACTTCACAATACACATGGCACAATACACACAACACAAAACAATATACACACTGCACAATATACACTTCACAGTACAAATAACACAACACACTACATATGTCAGGTGCGGGTGCAGGGAGGACGCTGAGGCGGACGCAAATGCAAACAAAAAAAGGGATTTATTAAAGAAAACAAATACAAAATACACCGGGAATAAACTGGAAACAAGACTGAGGAAACTGGGGAACACATGGAGCACTGACAGATGATAAACATACAAGGATCGACACCGGGGAAATGGAACACGGACCTTAAATAGAGGTGCACACACACAGGAAACAGGAAACACCTGGGACGAAGGGGCGGAGCTACAAATGAACACAGGTGAGTGGAAAAACACTGGGAAAGAAACACAGACCTGAGAATAACACAGACTTGAGAACCAGACAGACAAAAGACCTGACAACATAACACACTTCACAAAACATACACTACACAATAAACACAATACACACTGCACAACACACACTACATAACTCACAATACACAACACACTGCACAATATACATTATACAATACACATTACAAAATACAGAACACAATGCACTATACAATATACACTTTACAGTACAAACTACACAACAAACTGCACAAGACTTTTACACTACACACTCCACAACACACAATACACACTACAAAATACAAACTACACTACACACTCCACAAACACACAATACACAACACACACTACAAACTACACAATACATTTTCCACAACATACGCACTACACAACACACACTACATACTATACATCACGCTACACAATGTACAACACACACTTCACACTACACACTGTAGACAGGTCAGATACTGGTCAGTGATTCCCGGACTGGTGATGTCACTGGGATCTCTGTGTACAGGGGGATTATTATACTGGGAGCTGAACTGGTGACGCTCTCTGACTGTGGAATTCCAGTAAGTAAAAGTGGGCGGGTCTCTGGGAAATGAACCATACAGTTTACTGTACTGGAGATCTATTGTATAACAGGAAACACTGGACTCATTTATGGAGCTTTCACTTCTTTTAGTATCAGAGTGAAATTTAAATATATTAATATTCCAGACTGGACTAGTTTACACTTTCACTGATGCTTTAAGTTAAAGATTTGTAGTTTAATATTAAATACCACATTGTTACACTAAAATCTCACTATAAATCTGTACAAAATGTACATCCACCAGAGGGCGACCAGAAGCATTTATTTTATTGATTTTAACATTTTAAGCACTTATAAGAGTTTAACGCAAATCTCTTAAATTACACTCGCCACCAGGTGTCGCCAATTCATTTTGCTGTAGCTTGGGTTAAATGGGTTTATATATTATTATATTATATATAATAATAATATAATAAATAGGGATGTGTAGCATTAGAATCTAATTAAACTCAATATTATTTAAGTTTTAAATAATTATATAACTAGACATAAACTAGACATAACGCTCTCTGACTCTATTAGTAATTTTACAATTACTAATAAAATAATTGATTCAGTAAAAATAAATGCAGTAAAGTTTACTAAAAGAAAGGATTGATTCAGTAAAAATAAATGTAGTAAAGTTTACTAAAAGAAAGGATTGACTGAAGTTCAGTTCACTTATTTACTCTGTGTAACATTTAAGTCTTGAAACCGAGTTGAAGTAACTTAAATTTATCTGAAATAAAATTTACTTAATGCAAATGCAGAAAGCTGCGAAACTTTTTTAAAGTAAATTTTACTCATCATTTTTTTCAGTGTAAGAGAGGCTTCAGTTAATGCTAAAATGCCAACTTTCTCTTTTTAGAAAAATGTGGGACCATTTATTTCTTTTTTAAACACCAAATGATGTATCCTTTGTTGTTGTTGATGAGGTATATAGGTGGCAGCATGGGGGAAAAGCAGGGTGGAGAGGGTGCGTTGAGTTTTTTTATTTATGTATTATTTTGATTTGTTTGTGTTTCTCTGTTATGATGATGTATGTTTCATATAATTTTCCTCAATAGACAAAGTAGGCATAAAGTAAATGAAAAACAGAAAAAATAGCTAATATAAAATAACAGTAGCTCACAATAACTACTGTATTGCGTAGGCTGATGGAGATATTTAGGAAAAGTCAGTCATTTTTCCGTGGAAAATGGAGGTAAAATGGTAAAAGATTTGGCAAGACGGAATTGAAAGTTGCACCGTAATAAGAAAGTTGCAGCAGCTCTGCGGAAAATTACACAACAGGGTTTTTACAGCTGACCCTGAGTAAGAGTGTGACAGGGAGATTACTCGATTACCACAGTCAGCATTACACACACACACACACGTCAAAAAAGGTAAAATCACATTTTATGTACTGACAAATACATGGGTACTGAAAATACACAAAAGCCAACACACACACAAATACACACACATACAAAAATCATTAAAACGTTTAATGTACTGACAAATCCATAGGTACTGACTTTGTAGGTGTGTATTCCGGCCTGGAAATTGTCACAAAAATACACAAAAGCCAACACACACACACATACAAACACACACACACACACGTCAAAATAATAATTTTTTTGTACTGACAAATCCCCAAGGTGTGTATTCTGTAGAGTTCTCTGCCCGATTCCGACCCAAACTCGAGCCGAGATTTTTCACAACTTTCCTGAAGAAAATAATCTGTGACAAAGGCATCTGTTTTTCACAACATAGCAAAGTAACACATCAAAGTGTTTTTTTTTTAAGTTAGAACGTTTTAATCACTCAGCTCCTCTTCTCTTAATAAACCTTTTTATTAAATTACAGCTCTATACTTCTTTAGTGTTGCAATGTTAATTAACACAATTCGTTACAGATTTGGCTCATTTAAACAGCCTGAAAATGATTTTAAACGCTCAGTTTTAACTCTCTACTGACAGATAGACACACTCACTCACACCCCATATTTTCAGCATGTTTAAGTGTTCACTTTTCTTTTATAACGAAAATGTGATTTTCTTTCTGGTTCTTTGTTACACTAATGAAAAAAAATAAAAAATAAAATAAATAAAAATATATATATATAAAATGTATGATCTGTACTTGCAAAGAATTTTGGATATTTTATTAAATTTCTCCCATTTTCTTGTCAAAATAATTCAATTTCTGCTCCACCACCTTCACCCCCCCACCCCCTGGTTCTTAAACCATTTGTGTCCCCCACCTCTGAAATCAAAATTTCGTCCATGGTTCACAGGGTTGGGTCGGGCTGGAATTTTTGGGTCTGAACTAAGCTCTAGTATTCTGCCAATTGTCCTGACAATACAAAAAAATTAGCATACACACACACACTCAAGGTCAGTGTATAAAAAACAACAGGATGAAAAGAGGAAGAAGATAAATGATAAAGCAGTGATGTCATTGGGCTACAGTTGAGTGTAACAGTGTTTACACTGAACCGAGTGGTTTATAACTGCCGAGAAAAAGAGATAGAAACTCAAGCAGAACTAATTTACACATACAGTATTCCTCAAACTCAGTACCACATCTCAAATTCAGTGTTCTGCATTTCACATTAATATTAAACTCATTCAAACTATGAAGAAAAACATATTAAATTATTTACTAAACAAAAAAAAAAAGTTAAACAAACCAGAATATGTTTTGTATTTTACTTTTACTTCAAAGTAGCTCCTCTTGTTTAGATGATCAGTTTTGAACATCTCTGCTGGATTTTCTCAGTCAGTTTTATGAGGTAGAGTCTCCTGGAATTCAGGCTTTCAGTTAACAGCTGTGCTGAACTCATCAAGAGTTAATTACTTGAATTTCTAGTCTCTTAATAAAGTGTTTGAGAGCATCAGTTAAAGTAAAGTAGTGAAGAGGTAGAGTTACAGGTATACAGTGAGTATTTGAGTACACTGTAAACCCAGAAGTTGCTTGAACTCAAATGATTTCACTCGAAGTCTGTTTTACATAAAATTAGATATTTCTAAACAATACTATTTTGAGTTAGTTGCACAAATGTGGGCACATATACTGTACTATTCAAACTGAGATATGTGGGCCCTAAATTGGTGATCAATATATGCTATATTACCTTTATAATAATATATTTGGATAAAAAGTCTAGAGTTCACTAAGTTCTGTTAAAACAGGTGTCTGACCCTTTCTCTGAGGCCTGTACAGTCTGTGCCAGGGCGTGAGGTGCTTGGACTTTGTATGACCTCAGCTGAAAAAGCCCAGACGTTGCTGACTCAGCTTTCTCTCACGAGAAGAGTGCCCAAGTGAAGAACAGGTGTGCCAAAAGCCCCCACCGTTGTTCACCCAGATACTGTATAAAAGAGCATGTATTCCTTTGTATTGTCAGAAGACTGAATCCTCCTGACTGAATCTGGCTGACTTCAAGAACAATAAAGAATCAACTTAGAACTTCGGAACGATTCGCCTTCTCCTTTCTTTAAACTTGAGGCACTCGTCTGTTTTTACCTACTTTCTTTTGAACTTAGAACTTTTGTGGTGATGCATGACTAGATAAGTTTTAGAGCTCATTTTAGCTAGCCCAGGCTTCCCTCTCTGGGAGGCCTAGAAGAGTCGTGAAATTACGCACGACAGATATTTGAGTTGAACCAACTTATAATAACTGAGTTTAGTCTGTTGCCATTAACAGCTTCACCATCAGTGTGTAGTGATTCCCCCTGGACTACCTTAGAAATAAATACATTTTTCGTTTAGTTGTAATAACTTGATGTTTTAATTTATGCTAACTCAAGTTTTTATTCCCCATTACTTAAAATTTTTTTTAAGGGGGTCACCCTCAATGTTTTTCCCGTTTGAAAATAAAGGTTAATTGAATTATACTGTCGGTAACTATTCAGAATGGCGTTATTTATATCTACACCAGTGTAAAGAGTGTGTAGAAGTATGTGGTCGGTGAGTGAATAAACTGATTTATTCACCCTGTAGGACTGGTGTTTATTTTCAGACCAGGTCAGACTGAAACAGCGTGACTTTCTCTCATTTCCGTGATGCTATAAATGGATGTGAAAGTTTGTGATTCACCAGCAGGTCCTGATTTTGGTTCTGGGCGTCCCCTTTTCTGTAACACAGAATCATCACTTCCTGTTCTGTGGTTTTGAAGCCCATGCTGGGGGACCTGGCAGATTCATTTAGATTGAAAACGCCAAATTTGTGGCTGTTTCCTCTTATCAATATCTTTATTACTGCAGTTCTTCTCCTGTCAGATTAACTCTAATTCTAATTCTCTTCTCTGCTGAAACTGAGTCTCAGTTCTTAATCATGATAATAATCTGAGCTAAAGGCTAAAGCTGCTGTTTCCATGTGGGTCAGCCAGACGTCTTCCTGTAGCAGTTTTTTTTCTCCAGTTTCTAAGAGTCTTTATTTGAAGGTGTAGGAAACAGTACTCACCGCTCTCTGACTTCATCTGTAATTTCTCTACAGAAAAGAAACAACTTCTACTTTTAATAGATACAGAGTTTTAAGTGTGTAAGTGTGTAAATGCTGCTGCAGTAGAGAGTAACAGCAGTAACTCCATCTGTTCCAGCTTTACTGCTTTAATACAGAATAAGAGTTTGGAAATTCACAAAAAAAAAAAAATCTATTTCTGAAGCTCAGTTTATTTCCAGTACTACTTATCAGGTCTTAGCTATTAACCAATAAAAATAAAGCTAAAATCGCACACTCTTTTTTAAAAATATATGATTCTGTTACTTTTTTATTTTTTTACAATGTACTTTTGCAATATAAATTTTTACAATGCTAAAAAGATCTTAAATGGCAAAAAGTAAAGACAACAAGGCAGGTGTGACTGTAAATGAAATCTATAATCAACAAATAATCTTCAACACTTTAAACAATATAAATTATTGATTTCTTATAAGTTGAATTATTTAACACTAGAAAGCCAAATACATAGAAAAATCATCATCTAAAAGCTGGGGTTGTGTCTAGTCTCTCAAACTGAGTCATCTCTGATAAACATCACCACAACCTCAGAGATAATCAATCTGTCGATAACGTCCTAAAATTGAATCCGCTTTTTACTTCCTTAAGTTTATGATCTTCACTCACTGCACTGATTTACCAGCCAAAACTGCATAACTGATACCTGATATTTCTGTATTTATAACAACTAATTAACATTAATTAACAGGTCACTATCAAAATACTATGCATTTTCGCCCTAACAATTATATTTATAATACGTGAGACTACATAGAAATCATAATTTTATCTGCTTAATCACTTTTTATTTCTTGTATTGTGTTTGTTCACTCTGTTACGGCAAATTTACAAAATTGACTTTTGATGGGAACGTGGGTAATGAAGAGCTGCAGCTGCTCATGCTGTTCTTGTTGTGTTTAAAAAAATATATTTAGATTTTAGAAATGTTGTATTATTTTAATTACCACAAGCTCAGTACCCCAGACTTGGGTGAAGATCAAATTTATGCAGAAAACCATAAAATTCCAAGCGGTTCACATATTTTTTTTCTAATCCTAGTATAAGTCAAGCACAACCTGATTAAACACAATATCAGATACATTTCATCATTCCACTTAAATATTCCGATAAGTTTATATTAATTGCAGTTTATCACTGTTACCATTTGATACCAATGCATTATACAATATTTCACACATCCAAACAGCGTGAAATCCTGTATCACTATCAGAAATCTAAATATATAATATATATATAATATTATATATATTATAAGTAATATATAAGTGTGGTAAAGAGCGAGTCCTCAGTCGACCCGTGTGATCATGTGATCTGTAGACCAGTAGAGGAAGCCGTGAGGAGAGAGAGTCGGGGGGAATCCCACTGATTGCAGAAATACACTGTTAAATATTTCACTATAAATAGTTAAATATTACTGATTACACACACAGCAGACCCAGCAGACCCACATATTTACTCTTTTACTCCTCAAAGAAATGGTTGTACAAGAAGGAAGTGTGGGATTGTAATAATATTAAGAAGGAAGATAAAAATTACAGTTTTTCCCAAATGTTTACACAAAAAATGTGGAACTATGCACACAAATGCAAAAACATGAAGCTCATGTGTCAACATTGTGACTCCAAACTGCTAAACTCTAAACACAATTTTATATGTTCTCACTCAAATATCATTCTAAATCACAGCTTTGCAAATCACTAAACACAAATTTCATCATTTAGAACACCTTGCTCACCTGAGAATCACTGACCTTCAAATACAAAACCTTAATTACCAAGTAGTCTCACACAAGTTGCAGCTATATAAACTCAATTAGAAGAATGTTTCAATCACTTGTCAGAGTATAAAAGAGGCCTCACGTGACTGATACAGCCCTCCTATGTTGTGATCTGGGATAATGTAAGTTTCCCATTGGGCAGCTCTGGTCAATGATTGGTTCTCTAAATCCACAGTTTGTTGTGCTGCACCTTCCACCATATTCCCCATCTCTCAATCCAATAGAGGAATTCTTTTCTGCATGGAGGTGGAAAGTGTACAAACGCAGACCCCACGAGCGTTTGGCTCTACTTCATGTAATGGGGGAGGCATGTGATGACATCCACACAGATGATTGCCAAAGATGGATTTGCCATGCAAGGCGTTTTCCCCCCACTGTTTGGCGGGAGAATATTGCAGCTGATGTAGATGAGGTCTTCTTGCTTGACCGAGATCAGGGGTCTGATGAACAGTGATCTGTTTCTTTGCGTTTTGCAATAAATACATTTTTGTGTCCTCTTTGTATGTGAATTTTCCTTATCATGTTTCTCATTGTGAAAATAGGTGAAAATTACAATTTTGCAACATTTTACATACAGTACATATAGCTTATATTTTCATAGTACTGTAAATGGGGGGGGGGGGGGGGGGGTCCTACACCACAACAAATAAGTAAAAACAACAGAAAGACAACATATTTCCATGGACTTGTATGCTTTTGAATTTGTACAGCGGCCTCATGAAGTCAAAAACACAACCAAACACTTCTGATAACAGAGCTCTGAATTGATCTTGTCAGTGTTTATTTGATGCTCTGTAAGAGATCATAAATAAATATCTGTGTGTGTTGTTTTGGTGGAAGGAATCAGTTTTGCTGGAGATTTGTAGAGTTTCAACAAAGGAGTTAATAATTTTCAGTTTGTGTTTAGAGTTTTGAGAAACTGAGCTGAGTTTCTAAAAATGCGTTTAAACATTTGGGAAAAAACTGTAAAAGTAAATGATTATAAATTTAGACTGATATGGTTAATATTTATTGATCTACACAAACAGAAGGAGTGTGTAATGCTAAGTACACTTTATTGAAGGCAATCAATAGTCCTTAATGTGTAACTAAACCCCCTGTTTTGAGCTGAATCCACCCTCAGCTCAAATTTAAAAAATGCTGTGGTTTTGGAGGGGTACTGGGTAATGTATGGGTTTAGGGGCGGGGCAGACGGGAGAGCTGATTGTGCTGAGCAGTCCCTCTGATAGTGGTGAGATGCAGATGATTGGACATCACCAGGGGCCAGTATTACTGATTGATTGATTTACATATTGTGAGTGTCTGTGCACCAAAGTACACAGAAACATCATTAAAATTCAAGCATTGAAGCAGGACTTTTATGTTTTATTAATTCAAAGGAACACATTTCAGCTATTAATAAATTATATATATATATATATATATATATATATATATATATATATATATATATATATATATATATATATATATATATATATATATATAGTTTAGGGTTTAGTGCCTCTTTAAGAAAGCTAGACAGCAGCTACTTACACATACTGTTGTGGCCAATAAAGACCAATGACCAATAATATGTAAGTGAGGCAGACAAGAGAATCGTATGATCCATGTATTACAAAATACAAATTGTACAAGATACAAATCGTATTACAAGATTCTTCCAGATATGGATACTGTAAATGTATTTTAATATTTAACATCAAAGAATAAAAATGATATATAAATGCATTGACCTCCCAAAATTATATATATATTTTTTACTGCTTTTACATCTCTCTCATCTGCTGACTTGTCATGAAGTACAGATTAGTACAGGGAATACAGATCCCTCCCTCAGACGAAGTCTACTGCAAATCCCGCTTTGTACTGTCTGAGGTTCTCACACAGCAGACCCAAATGTGCCAAATATGTTTTTTCAACTGATCTATAGGGAGGGTTGAAAGGTGAGGGGTGGCAGATTACCTTATTGTGATGTCACAAAAAGGGAAGGCACATAGAAGTAAATGATTCCTGACACCTCTTTCAGCTGATTTACAGGAATGGATGGATTATTTTTTGGGGGTGTTTGGAGTATTTATAGGGGAAGTCAAGTATAAAAGTATTTAAAAAATAGTCTACAAAAAGTGAGTTTTTATAATATGTCACCTTTACACCGTTACAGTGCATTACCGGCTGATAATGGCACTCAAAAAACGCCTCTCAGCCAATCACATTGCAGGGTCGGAACTAATTGTGTTATAATACATCAACATCTGAGCAGCTTTTGCAGTGCATATTCTGTCGAAACCTTTTGTGTAGATTTCTTAATTGATTTAGAATTGAGAATTGTTATGTTACGAGTGTTAAAAACAGTATGCGACATTATTTAAAGTAGTAAATAAATATAATGTTTATTTCTCCTCAATCAAAAAAGACAAAATGTGGTCTCCTAATGCTCTCGGCAGTGTTTCATTGTGGGTTTATCCTGAAACAGCTCTTCACAATGAATTCACACATCAGCGCTGTTTTCATCTGAAGAAAAGGGAACTTATATATAATTAAGCTCTGTTAATAATCCTGTCATACAGAGAGAAGCTGGTATTCTGCTCACACTGACCACGATCTGAGACTCAAACTATCAGGAGAGAGGAAATTCCCTTTACTCTGATTAGTAAGAGTGAGTAGACCATTACTATCAAAACACATAAAACAAACAAACAATACACTGTAATTTACATATAGAAAGGCAAGTTTATTTATATAGCACCTTTCATACACAATCGTCATTTAAAGTGCTACAAACTAGAAAATACAAAGAGAAATCAAATTACAAAAACATGTAACAATAAAAATGTAAATTAAAGAATAAAATAAGAATAAAGCATAGATAAAACATGATTTAAACATGAATAAAGCAAATACAAGTCAAATTAAAACATGTTAAACAATAATTGTAAGTTAAGAAAATATTTTGAGAACAATGTTAAAAGAAAATACAATGCAGATAATAATGTAACGCAGATATACATATATATGGCAACCATACTGCTTCCACCTCCATGATGAAATTGGAATTTGCATTGTACTAGATGACAAAACTTGAACAGCTGTGGTTCCTCCCCTTAATGACAGTATGGTGTGCGGTGTGTTGGGTTTTTGTACTTTACTGTAGTAATTATTTTTACATTTTAACACAAATATCTGAACTTTGTACTCCTTACATTTTATAAAATAAAACCAGCCTCGTTTCTCCTGTTTACTCATTTCAGCTGGTTTTTATTCCGGCTTCTCATCTTTCAATAAAACCCCTATCCAGATAAATCTCTCCATCCAGAGAGTGCATCTGATTGGTGATTGGATGTAGAGAAGTATAAACATATACCATTCCCACTCCCTATTGGTTTATACTGAGATCCATCACACCTGCACAGGTCCTAGTAGCCTAGTATGAAGATGATCTTTGCAGAGACTCAAGAGAACTCCAGCTCTCCAAACGTCCAACTAAAACTTATATTTAAACAATATATTTAATATATTTACATTCTACTAAATAAAATACATTCATGTACAATGAGCATATATGCAGCTGAAACACTAGTGAAGAGTATAGTGCAAAATCCCAAATTATATTATCAACATTAACATTTTAATATTTTAACATTATATTCATTATGACTCTTAGTAAAATGTGTTTTGGAAAGGGGGGGGGGGGCTGTGTAGTGCACTATAGGACTCTGTGGGCGTGGCCTAAGACTTTGTTATTAATGGCTTTATTTGGCTTTATTTTTTCTCCTTACATTACTTTTATACTTTAAGTAGTTTTGATTCCAGTACTTTTTAAAAACACTTTTACTTAAAGAGTAAAAAGCTTGAGTTGATTCTTCTTCAACTTCTGCAGAAGTATTTTATAAAACCACTAGTATCTAAACTTCTACCCACTGTAGAGTAATGAGTGGAGATACTTTAGATACTTTTCACACCTTTGTTAATAATCGATAATCGATCCTGTGCAGAAGCTTTTTGTTTTACTTTCGATATTACTGTCCTGTCTGAGCCTGTAGGACTGAGATGCTCGGGTTCAATAGGGGATTTCTGCACACAGCCAGCAGCCAATCAGATTACACATAAACACATGATGTCATGCAAGGCTGCATTTTCCACTTCATAGCTCGCGCTGGTAGAGAGGAGAGAGTGTCGGTATGGGTGTGTATGAGCATGCAAGAGTTCTGTATGAGTGTGTGTAAGAGTGTAAGAGTATCTATGAGAGTGTAAGAGTGTTATAAGTGTATGTAAGAGTGTGTAAGAGTGTGTTTAAGAGTGTATGAGTGTGTATGAGTGTAAGAGTGTATAAGTGTATATGAGTGTGTGTAAGTGTGTAAGAGTGTGTATATGAGTGTAAATGTGAATAATCGGACGGAGTTCAGATGATGACCCAGGCTCCGGTTCTGAAGCGGTACCGGGAGGAGGAGCTGGTGGCGGTGGGTCTGGTGAGAACCAGCGGCGGCGCCTGTCTGCGCGGAGCTCTGCGGGGAACAGCGCGCCGTGTGGCGGTCAAACTGCTCAGCCGCTCCGCCGCTCAGAGGTGAGTCCCGGTGCTCTGAATATCAAATCGCGCTTTTTACAATAAATCATGTAGTGAATTAAAAGTTATCCCTCCTGTTGTGTTACGGGTCAAATTGACCCGTTTAATAGTTTGAAGATAAAAAAAGTAAAAATAATTACAAGTATTTTTTCAGTATAAAAACCTCTGCTTGCCTTAATTAGTGTAATCAACATATAACCCCCTGCAATAAACAAAAACTAAAAAAACAAAAATCAATGTTATGTTTTAATGTTATGTAAAACTATTCTGTCTAATATGTTGGTCTTTCAAAAATAGTAAAGTAGTGAAACATTAAAAAAAGTTTGAACATGTCTATTTATTTATTATTATGGTTTTTAAACAAGTGATTATCCTTATTGAATCATTACCTGTTAGAGGTAAGGAACACCATTGCACTAAATATGGATAGAATAATTAGTAATGTAGTTAGTTATAAAATATTGAAATATATATAAAATATTATAAAGTATTGAATATTTGAATAATTTTTATTTTGGATAATTAAACATTCACCGGGAACACCATTGCTCTTCCTGACAAATGAACATAACAGGAGGGTTAACTGAACTTATCCTGTGCAACAGAGGAAACTATTGCTTTTCCTTTTTACTGTGGCGGTCCTGATGAGTGCCAGTTTCATCATCTTACAGCTTGTTCCGGCTACTGCGCCTCCGCAGATCTCCATATCAAAGGGAAAGCAGCAGGCTGATTGGCTCTTTTTGTTGATGGGTGGGGCGATATCCATAAACAGACTCTGGGTTTAGCGTTACGAGAACTTTTAGTCATATTTTAGCCAGTCATATTTTAGCTAGTGGCTAATTGTGGTCTCATTAACGACATGGTTGGACAAACCCCTCATTTTATAAACTAATGAATAATGTTTTTAAAAATGTTTTTGTGTGTATGTGTGTGTGTAGCAGTGCCCAGCTTGCACAGGTGGAGAAGGCACTGGCGCTGGGTCAGGTGTGTTCTGAGCGGGTTCTGGTTCCGCTGGGTTTGTACCGGGCCGGAGGTCTACTGGGATTAGTGTGGGACTGGATGGCTGAGGGATCTCTGCATTCGTTACTGTATGAGGTGAGATCACATTACTATGAAATGACCGGACGATATGCCTAACATTTATATCACATTATACAACAGTTAGTTCCGACCTCACAATCTGATTGGTTGAGAAGTGTTCTAGCCATGCTGATATATGTGATAACATGACGGCCTTCTCACACTAAACCTGTATCACTCCACCGACGCGTTGCCGAGTAACGGCGTATTTATACACACAGGACACCCGCAGCAGCGTTAGCTTAGCACAGGCTAGCGCTCAGCTGCTGCATGCTCGCCGGCAGCCTGCAGCGCTGGTTGTCTTTTGTGGAAAAAAGGGAAAGAAAATCGATCGGCTAATGCCGTCTGACAGCCAGAACGCTAACCAGCCAGGCTAGGCTAAGCTAAGCTAATGTTGAGCTAAACCAAGCTATGCTAACCTAACCACAGTCCAGCCGGCTATTTAAAACCAACACCCCCCAGCAAAAACAAGCAGAAATGCTCAAAAAATGTGCAGCGTTCACCTGAAGACCACGGAGCAGGAGAGGAGAGTATTAGCGTTATTTCACGCTCCTAACGTTACCATCTTCACTTATTCCCAATTCTGATATCAAGCTAACTTTCGTGGTGTTAGTCTGTATGAACCATACACCGTTTTGTAGTTAAGTTTCAGTTCTGTTACAGTTGTGGTGGAACTACTTTTTGGAGGAAGGCACAGTCCATATTTAAGCATATTCATTCTTAATTTCTTAAAGTTCTTAGATTTATTTTCTTTATTCATTTTGTAAAAAAACTCGCCTTCGGCTCGTGCCTAAGACCGAATCACAGCCATGATGTTATTCGTGATAACACACTCCCTCTCATGTTCTATTGCTTAAATATATTTCCATATATTCAGTTTATGTGATATAATTCTGATATAGATATAAAACAGTATAAAACCCCCACATGTGCTGTATATCATCATAATTATACACCAACACTGTCAGCCTACAGTATCTATAGTGTTCTGCCCTTTGTGCTCAGCTTGAATGCAGTGAACTAAATAACTGGATCCCTGTAATGATCATCAGTCACTAAAAGATGCTGTAATACAGTATATCTTGTACAACACTAAACCAATTTATCATAGTTTATTGTAGATTTATTCACCTAAATACTGTATTACACACAATACATTTTTACATTAATAGCTGAAATATATTGCTCTGTAATAATAAAAGGTAATACTTTACAATAAGGGTACATTAATCAACAGTTTATTACAGCATTACAAAATGTGAAACTACTGTCTTAAAATCATCATTATTTAATAACAGGGCTTACAAAAATGATTAAGCATTAATATTTACTAATGTTTAATCATTTAATCAGCTAATGTCCATTAATAATTAGTTAAGATGTTACTTAACCAGTTATCAGTATTTAAGTACAAGTCTTCAGGACAGTTATTTGTGACCCTTATTGTGCAGTGTTACCTAATAAGTTATCTAATCTTTAACACTAGACCTAAAAGAATGTTGTGGTTCTCAACCCATTTCCTATAAAGCATTTTGCATTTCCTTATGAACAAATCCAGCATAGGTGGCATGAGCTGCATGTTGCCATTATATTAGGTACACCGGTTAAGCCAGTGAAACTTGTTGTACAGCTTCAAAGACCTACTTTAAAAACCACCCACAATGTTTTTGACCCATCTATTTTTTCAGATCATCAAACTAATTTAAATATGACTCAAAGACAACACAAGTAAACACAAAATGCAGTTTTTAAATGAAGGTTTTTATTATTAAGGGAGAAAAAACGTGTTTTGGGTCATTGTCCTGCTACAAAACCCAAGTTTGTTTCAACTTAAGGTCAAAAAACAGATGGCCAGACATTCTCCTTCAGGACTTTTTGGTTGACTTCATGGTTCCATTCATCACAGCAAGTCTTCCAGGCCCTGATGCAGCAAAACAGCCCCAGATCATCACACTACCACCACCATGTTTTACAGTATGCATGATGTTATTCTTATTCTGGAATGCTGTGTTATTTTATTTGAGGATACTTGAGGATCATCAAGATGTTTTGTGGTAAAAAATCAGCAGTGATTTTAGTCTAGGAACTCTGCCATGCAGGACGTTTTCACCCTGTCTCTTTATTCTTATTATTGAATCATTAACACTGATCTTAACTGAGGCTTTAGTGAGATCCTGCAGTTCTTTAAATGTTGTTCTGGGTTCTTTTTATGGATCTCCTGGATGAGTTCTTCATGCCCTTTTGGAGTAATTTTGGTCGGCCGGTCACTCCTGGGAAGGTTCACCAGTGTTCCATGTTTTTTTTCTCCATTAGTGAATCACTGTGGTCTCAAAGCTTTAGAAATGACTTTATAACCTTTTTCAGACTGATAGATGATCAATAACTTTCTTTCCCATTTGTTTCTGAAGTTTTTAGATTTTGAGTATCTTTTGGTCAACTTTTCTTTATCAGGAAGGTTCTATTTACACACCCAGACCTGATTACTGCCACACCTGTTTTCTTGTTCGAGAACAGGTGTGGCAGTAATCAGGTCTGGGTTTGGTTAAGGAAATTTAACTCAGGTGTCATAAAAACTGCATTTTGTCTTTACAATTATTTTGTCTTTATAATTTATACTAGTAATAAAGTATCATCATATATTTAACAGCAGTGTAAGCAAACCCTACATTGTTTGATTTGTACTCTTTATTTACTCAGAAAATGTCAAATGAATTTATTTTAAACAATTGCAGTCCATTAAGAAGGAAAGGTCCACAAGAAAATACATTTTAATACATTTTTCAAATATATACACAAATACATTTTGCGTAGACTATGCCAAAAATATTTACTCCCCAAAACCAATCATAGAATTCTGACTGCAGTACTTCACCAAACTGTAAAGTTTGGTAGAGGGGGGATCATTATGATGATGGTGTGGGGTTGTTGTTCAGGAGTTAGGCTCCGCCCCTTAGTTCCAGACAATGTCATTCTTCTAACTTTGTTTGAACAGAACATCAGTGTCTGACATCACAAATAAAAACTCCCATAAACTCACTCCTAAACCTTGTGAAAAGCCTACTCAGAAGACCTTAAGCTGTTATAGCTGTAAAGGATCTACATCAAATTATGAGGTTTGGTGATGATGGAAATGGGTCTGTGGTTCTGAGGTTTAATGATTCTGTTCTGGTTCCTCAGACTCAGCTCTATCCGGATCTGCCCTCAGGGCTCCGGCTGCAGCTCCTGCTGGACGTGGCTGAGGGACTGAAGCTCCTGCATGACGTTCCTGTGGTTCATGGAGCTCTGAAGACCACCAACGTTCTACTGGACCAGCAGTACCGCGCCAAGGTACTACAGTTCACAGTGGTGGTGAAACCTTATATGATACCTTATTATCACAATACGTTATTATCATGATACAACATTATCATGATAACTTATTGTCACAATATTATCACGATACAATATTATCATGATACAATATTATCACAATACAATTTTTATTACTATACAATATTATTACGATACAACATTATCACGATACGATATTATCACAATACAATTTTATTACGATACAATATTATTACTATCAAATATTATAACGATACGTCATTATCATGATACTTTATCACGATACATTATTATTACGATACAATATTATCACGATACGAAATTATCATGATACCTTATTAGTATGATATCTTATTATCACAATACAATATTAACACGATACAATATTATCACGATATGACATTACCATGATACGATATTATCTTGATACAATATTTTCACGATACAATATTATTATGATACGATATTATCACAATATGACATTATCACAATACAATATTATCTCAATAATGTGATATCTGGTTTTTGCAGTTGTGTGACTGGGGGCAGCAGGGGGTCCTGGATTTACGGGCGTCTGTATCCGGTGCCGGGGGTCCGTGTTTCAGAGATTTGGCCTATATGTCTCCTGAAGTTCTAGAAGGAGGAGTTCCATCAGTAAAGTCAGATATATACAGGTCAGTTTACACTCAGAATGTATTTATCAAATATTTCTCTGCAGTGGATGGAAACGACCAAAGAACATATCTAATATAATATTTCTGTAATCTATAATTCTATATCTATTTATTTTACATATTCTTAATATTTTTGTCATATGTTAAAGTAATGTATATATTTTTTAATAAATATGCATTTATTGGTCAGTTTCATATATATTCATATATATGCCAAATCTGCATTAAATATGTTTGGGGAACAGCTAACGTGCATTATAAATTACATTTCCAATACATTTTAAACATTTTTAATTTTAGAAATATACTTAAAAAATATTTTTTTCTCTCACTTCTAGTTTTGGGGTTCTGATCTGGGAGGTAATGAACCGACGACGACCATGCGAATGTACGTGATGTCATCACCCCACCCTCTCTCTCTCTCTCTCTCTCTCTCTCTTTCTCTCTCTCGCTCTCTCTTTCTTAACTTCTTCTCTCTCTCTCTCTCTTTCTCTCTTACATTCCTCTCTCTCTCTCACTCTCTCACTCTCTCACTCTCTCTCTCACTCTCTCTCTCTCTCTCTCTCTCTCTTTCTCTCTTACATTCCTCTCTCTCTCTCACTCTCTCTCTCTTTGTGGGATTGTGTTTTAGGTTCTGCTGTTTCTGTTCTGTTTTCAGTTTAATCCTGTTGTTCAGTTTATGATGTAATACTGAAACTACTGTACATCATCACTGTCATGCAGAAACCTTGTATCTCCAAAGGGCAGCTGTACAGGAAAAAGAAAACAAAACTTGTAGTTTCAATCAATAAAAAAGTATCAGATTAAATACAGCAATATTATTTGTTGTTGTGGGACATTGGAGTGATAAACATATACAATTCAGAGTTTATTGCCATATATTTATATATTTTTTTATTTAACAAAAGTTTAATATTTAATATATTTGTATATTTCAGGTTTGGATCATCTGCAGACCCTGCTACTGTTTACTGCAGAACCCAAACTTTTACCCCCAGATACCCCCCAGTGCCCCGCCCTCACCCAGCTCATCATCAGCTGCTGCTCCAACCAACCCAGCCAGCGCCCCCTGGCTGAAGGTACGAATCTCATCTAATCTCATTTAATTTAATCTCATCTAGCCTCATCCAATCTCATCCAGTCTCATCTAATCTCATTTATTTTAATCTTATCCATTGCCATTTTATCTCATAAAATCTCATTCAGTCTCATCTACTTTTATCCAATCTCATCTAATCTCATATCACCTAATTCAATCTAATCTCATCTAATAGCATCCAATCCCATCCAATCTCATCTAATCTCACTTAATCCCATCCAGTCTCCTTTAATCTCATCCATTCTCATCTAATCTCAACCATTCTCATCTAATCTCATTCAATTTTATCTAATCTCATTCAGTCTCATCTAATCTCACTTAATTTTATTTAGTCTAATCAAATCTAATCTCATCTCAAATAATCTCATCCAGTCTCAAATAATCTCATCCAGTCTCATATAATCTCATCTAATCTCATCCAATCTCTTCTAATCTCATCCATTGTCATCTAATCTAAACTCCTCCAAATGTATTTAATCTAATCTAATCTCATATAATCTCATCCAATATCATCTAACCTAATTCAGCCTCATCTAATCTTATCCAATCCCATCCAATCTCCTTCAGCCTCATCTAATCTTATCTAATCTCATTCATTCTCATCTAATCTCAATCTCATCTAATCATTTTTTTTCTCATCCAGGCTCAAATAATCTCATCCAGTCTCATTTAATCTCAACTAATCCCATTCAATTTAATCTAATCTCATCTAATCCTATCTAATTTCATCCATTGTCATCTAATCTCATCCAATATCATCTAATCGCATTGCGTGTCATCTAATCTAAACTCCTCCAAATGTATTTAATCTAATCTAATCTCATATAATCTCATCCAATATCATCTAAACCTAATTCAGCCGCATCTAATCTTATCCAATCTCCTTCAGCCTCATCTAATTTTATCTAATCCTATCTAATCTCATTCATTCTCATCTCATCTAATACATTTTTTCCTCATCCATTCTCATTTTTTCTTATTCAGACTCATCTAATCTAAAATCTAATCTAAATATAAATTTACCTAATCTTAAATAATCTAATATAATCTAATCTATTTGAATCCAATCTAATCTAATCTCATTCATCTAATCTAATCTAATGTAATCTGTGTACAGAGTGTGTGGAGGAGCTCAGGAAGGCCGTGGCCTCGTTCAGCTCGGAGGTTTCTGCTGATGCTGCTCTCAGACTGAGATCATGCAGGGTAATAATCAATCACATCAGTCTTCTCTTCACCTACAGCCATAATTGTATTATTATTTTTATTTATTTAACATCTATTTAACCCGGAGAGCTCTGCAGATTATAATCTGGTGCACTGTTTCCAGTTACAGTAGATAGATAGATAGATAGATAGATAGATAGATAGATAGATAGATAGATAGATAGATAGATAGATAGACAGATAGATAGACAGATAGATAGACAGATAGATAGACAGATAGACAGATAGACAGATAGATAGATAGATAGACAGATAGATAGATAGATAGATAGATAGATAGATAGATAGATAGATAGATAGATAGACAGATAGATAGATAGATAGATAGATAGATAGATAGATAGATAGATAGATAGATAGATAGATAGATAGATAGATAGATAGACAGATAGATAGATAGACAGATAGATAGACAGATAGATAGATAGACAGATAGATAGATAGACAGACAGATAGATAGACAGACAGATAGATAGATAGATAGATAGATAGATAGATAGATAGATAGATAGATAGATAGACAGATAGATAGATAGACAGATAGATAGATAGATAGATAGATAGATAGATAGATAGATAGATAGATAGACAGATAGATAGATAGATAGACAGATAGATAGACAGATAGACAGATAGATAGACAGATAGACAGATAGATAGATAGATAGATAGACAGATAGATAGACAGATAGATAGATAGATAGATAGATAGACAGATAGATAGATAGATAGATAGATAGATAGACAGATAGATAGACAGATAGACAGATAGATAGATAGATAGACAGATAGATAGATAGATAGACAGATAGACAGATAGATAGATAGATAGATAGATAGATAGATAGATAGATAGATAGATAGATAGATAGATAGATAGATAGATAGACAGACAGACAGACAGACAGATAGATACACCTGATCTGAGTGTGTTTCTCTCATTCCTCCAGGAGAGAGCGCTGCTGAACTGTAAACACTCCGCAGGGTGGGAGCTGCCCATAGAGCTCAACAACCTGGAGGTGAGTTTTCTGTTTCCCAGCGTTACTGAACATTACAGCACCAGACACACTTTCTCATTCAGTGTTTCTCTTTATTTCTTTATTTAATACATTTTCTACAGTGTAGATTAATATTAAAGATATACAGCTCTGATTTGTCTATTTATAGGTTTATATTTGAGTAAAATGAACATTGTTGTTTTATTCTATAAACTACAGACAACATTTCTCCCAAATTCCAAATAAAAATATTCTCATTTAGAGCATTTATTTACAGAAAATGAGAAATGACTGAAATAACAAAAAAGATACAGAGCTTTCAGACCTCAAATAATGCAAAGAAAACAAGTTCATATTCATAAAGTTTTAAGAGTTCAGAAATAATCAATATTTGGTGGAATAACCCTGGTTGGTTTTTAATCACAGTTTTTTTCATGCATCTTGGCATCATGTTCTCCTCCACCAGTCTTACACACTGCTTTTGGATAACTTTATGCTGCTTTACTCCTGGTGTAAAAATTCAAGCAGTTCAGTAATAATTTAGAAATAATACGAAATAAAATAGTAAAAAAAAAAAATTAAATCAACATTTAATAAAAATATATATAAACCAGAAAACTCTAAATTATCATAAAAACCTAATTTGACACATAAAAAGTTAAAAATGTATAAAATATAAAAAAGTATAAAGTAAAATGTTAAAAATGATAAGAAGTTATTAAATAAATAATAGAACTAAGAACAAGAATGAAAGTATAAAACATTAAAGTAAAATATAAAAATATATAAAAAAAAGGAATAAATAAACAAAAATAAATTAAATAAATTAATAAACTAATAAAAAAAGTTATTTAAAACATTCACAGGCTTTCTGATGGTGATTATCAAAATATTTGATCTTTTTCTCTCTGATCTGTGTTTTATTCAAATGATTTAAACAAATTAAACCAAATTACTTGTGAATTTAAATATTTGCAAATGTTTCCAGGGCTCCAGCGGCAGCGCGTGTCCGAAGATCCTGACCTCTAAAACGATGCCGCTGAACGTGATCTGCTTAAATAACACTGATCCACAGAGCTCCAGATCAGAGGGGACGAGTCCCAGAGCCAGTCCAGCTTTACCCACTGCAGCCAGGGCCTCCCCTCCATCAGCTTCACCTCCATCAGCCTCCCCTCCATCAGCTTCACCTCCATCACCCTCCCCTCCATCAGCTTCACCTCCATCACCCTCCCCTCCATCAGCTTCACCTCCATCAGCTTGCCCCCGGACACCCTGTCCTCCGACGGCGTGCTGCAGGGGTGAGTGCTCAGTCCCTGTGATGCTAAATACAGTTATATTTTTACAAAACATTGATGATATGTATTAGGGGTGGGCAATATTATATCGCATACAATATATCGTGACACAGAAATATTGTGATATTAAAAATCCATATCGTGATAATAGAGCTGTTCTGTCTTAAAAGTAGTCTATTATTTACTGTGAAGCTTTAGGTGTATTTATTGTATAACTGTTTTAGTTTGCAGTTTATATGCATGCACTAAATATTCTGCAATATCTTTTGCTGCATTATATTATTTTATGCTATATTATTTATTTTGCCACATTATGATTATACTGTTATACTCTTACACTATATTCCTGAAATTAATTAATTATTTTAGTTTTCCTATATCGCCAAGTATATCGTTATCGCAAAAATACCCTGAAATATCGTGATATTATTTTAGAGCCATATCGCCCACCCCTAATATGTATCACAATACAAGGTTCACGATTCAATATAACACATTATATCGCAATCTATTTCAATACTGTAAGCAAGGCGAACTATTGCCATCGTTTATTGCAAATTGTTCATGTAATAGTATTAAAACACATGATCATATCCATAAAATCTGAGGTTTTATATGAGGTTTGTGGGGTTCAGAGTGGTTTACTGCACTAAGTTGCTCCTCCATCAGCAGCCGAAGTCTGAGAGAGAGAGAGAGAGAGTATAGTAGGTCATGCTGCTTCTCCTTTAGCATCAGCAGCCAGAGTCTGATTCAGTCCTTAACACTGGGCAGGGTCATTGGCCTGGGATAAATAGGATAAAATTAGAAATAAATGAAAAAATAATAAAAAATATTATCTCATATTCAGTCAGAACAATTGGATCTATAGTGGGCAAGATTTTAACACAGTAATAAATAAAGCACAGAAATAGACACAGTATTTGCAAAGCTGGATAAAAATAGAACTTGATATGATAAGTTTCTTTGATTTTACCAAATTGAAAGATGGATGATCACAAGCCATCAAAACCAAACTGAACTGCTTTTCTGTAAATAAATGCTCTAAATGAGAATATTTTTATTTGGAATTTGGGAGAAATGTTGTCTGTAGTTTATAGAATAAAACAACAATGTTCATTTTACTCAAACATAAACCTATAAATAGCAAAATCAGAGAAACTGATTCAGAAACTGAAGTGCTCTCTTCATTTTCACCAGTGCTGTATAAAAAGTGCAATATCTCAATATTTTTTTGCATCCTTTGTGTTCACTTTCATTTGAGGATTATTATTTTTGTTTGTGTTTTTTTTATCTTTTTAGAAAGCCCCAGTTGGTCCAGGAGACCCCCCAGCATCTCCTGCCACAGCCCGGGTCTCAGACAGTGTGCTGCAGTCTGTGGAGTAAATCAGACCAGAACCTCGAACCCAACACCTCCAAACACACCATGTGGTTCTCCAACAACAGCGATCCAAAACCCCTGCTATAGAAACCAGGGTAATTACAACTGCTAAATAAGCTTTGCTCAAATACACTGCATGGCTTTATTATTACAGTACCTTCGCTCCGAATGAAAAGATGAACAGGATGTAAGATAGCAATGAGCAAAGGGTTCCCTGGTCCCTAAAACATCTCAAACTTCTTTCATCCATAGTGTAATATCATAGTGTATCTTTTATTCAGTGCTAATTCAGTTTAAGGCCTTTATTTGTGTGCTGTAACTCGTCTGCTGAGTAAAGCTAAAGTAAATTTACTCTTAACAAACATGGCAACCCGTTCCCGTGTGATCCGTGCTCTCGCTGCTGCACAGTAAGCACTTCTGCAAGGCTGTTCTCCAGCTTCCTGAACCACACGGCCGCCGAGGCCTTATCTGTATCCAGTGCGTTTCCTCCCCCGAGGCGTCGTGTTTTTCTCAGGATAAGTCTTAGTTTCAGCTTTTTAACAGAGGGCAGTGTGTACAGTACAGTATAGCTGAGTGCAGGAGGGAGTATTTTACTGTTTATCTGTACTGATTTTGTAATTTATGTGGTTTTATTAATCACATCTCTGACCCTTAGCTTTGTCGGTTAGCTGGAGAAAGTGTGTGTGTGTGTGTGTGTGTGGGAATTAGTGATGATGAAGGTGAAGGAATGAGGTTGGAGTGGAGGAGTCACATTCCTGCTGCTCAATACAGTTGTTCTGTTCTGGGCTGTTTTAGTTTAGTTCAGGGTTCGAGGTCACATGGTGTCTTTGTATTTTGGGTCATTTTATGTGATTAGTTATTTTATTATTTTAAATATAAATCGAAATTGTTATGTTCAGTTAGAGAGAGAGAGAGAGCTCAGTCAGAAACTTCACTTCAACTACACACTTATACAATTATTTTTACTATGGGTGAATGAGCCCTTCTGAAGTCTCCATTGCCCTACCAGCCACTGTGCAATGTAGTCAAGAAAACGAGCCAAAGAGTCTTTAAGCAGCGAGAGTGTACAATTGTAGTGCAGAAAACGAGCCAAAGACTCTAACAGTGACGAGAGTGTACAGTTGTAGTGCAGAAAACGAGCCAAAGACTCTAACAGTGGCGAGAGTGTACAGTTGTAGTGCAGAAAACGAGCCAAAGACTCTAACAGTGACGAGAGTGTACAGTTGTAGCACAGAAAACGAGCCAAAGACTCTAACAGTGGCGAGAGTGTACAGTTGTAGTGCAGAAAACGAGCCAAAGAGTCTTTAAGCAGCGAGAGTGTACAATTGTAGTGCAGAAAACGAGCCAAAGACTCTAACAGTGACGAGAGTGTACAGTTGTAGCGCAGAAAACGAGCTAAAGAGTCTAAAAGCGACAAGAGTGTACAGTTGTAGCGCAGGGTCAGTAACAAAATGGCAGAAATAGTAAACAACATACTTTGGAGAGGGCTGGCAAAAAGGGGTCATATATGGGAGATCCAAAACAAGGGAAGGGCTAAGCAAAAAGAGTAGTCAAAAATACAAAACAAACAACAAACAAAAGAACAACAAACAAAAGAAATGTGAGGTAGAAAAGATAGAAACTAGATTCAATACCAGGCAACGAGGAACAGAAACAGGGGGTGTTTAAACTAGCAGGAGTAGGTGTGGGTAATCAGAAGCTTGGCGAGTTAGAATACTGTAGCGTCACATGATCAGCAGTGTCCTGAAGGTCCAGTGTGAGTACCGGGGTGCCCAAACTTTTCATACTACTGTATGTCAATAGTGTTTTTAGTTATTGTGTATGTTGTTTAAGGTAATTGTATATTTTATTTTACTTATTCTACTCGATGTTCACTCACCTGTACACATTTATTTTGTGATGTTAATTTTGATTTGATTTGATCTGAAGGTCTTCTATCCTGCATGTATTAAAACTATTTTAATAGTTGTAAAACATCAGCAATAGTAAACAACATACCAGGAAGAGAGCAGGCAAAAGGGTTTATACACGGGAGAGAAGGAAAAAGCTAAAAAAAAGGAAAAAATACAAAAAACGAGTCGGTAACGAAAGAGCAGTAAACAAAATAAATGCAAGGTAGAAAAGCTAGAAACTGGATTCAATACTAGAGCGAGGAACAGAAACACGGGGTATTTATGCAAACAGGAACAGGTGTGGGTACTCAGAAACTTGGTGAGTTAGATCAGTAACATCCGAAAGGTCTGGTTTAAGTACACGTTGGGAGTTGGCGTATTTAGTGTGAGCAGTTTATGGCAGGCAGACTGACAATATAATAAACTTGACTTTTTAATACACTTGATTTTGGCTTCCTTTTCTAACCAATTTTTTCTCATTTTAATAAATCTAACCCCGCCCTCTCTCTCTTTGCCATCTCCTCCAGGATGCCAGCGCTCGTCTGCGGGGTGGAGTTGCTGCCGGCTCCTGCAGGAGAGGCGGGAGGTCATCGTCCATCGCATGACCGAGGGGCGACTCAACAACCTGCTGGACGTCCTGCGGTCCCGACAGGCCGTAACACGCGAGAGTTACGAACTCATCACCGCCGCTCTCACGCTGACCGCTCGCACCCGCTGCCTGCTGGACGTCTGCGCCTGCCTGGGCGAGAACGTCTCCATCCTGGTGGCCAGCACCCTGGGCCTGGTGTCGGCGGGGGCTGCCCGCGGCCACGCCCGGCCCCGGACCCCGTCTACAGGACAGGCCGGCTGAGCGCTGTTAGGCCACGCCTCTCCTGAAACAGGAATTCCTTTCATTCCTTTGATTCCTTTGATGTGGTTCAGGTTCAGAGACAGTATTCTGGAAGGTGAGACATCTTCACCATCTTTACCCTCTTCCAGCCTGATCAAACGATTTGATCTGATTTGATCAGATTACATCAGAGCAGCACACAAAACCTAAAAGACAACTGTAAACGGTGCTCAATCACAGAAAACAGCAACAGATCTGTTAGAAACACAGGTGTTAAATGTGTTAAAGGGTTAATAGAGGTGTTAAAGAGGTTAATACTGAGTCAGAGCTGACTCCGCCCCCTCATCCACCCAGGTGTGTTAAAGGGAAAGGTGCATTCAGAGAATCAAACTGATAAAAACTCTGTAGAAAAAAGGGAACTCTGTTGAAGAGGGAAATTCCTTTTTAAGTCCATTAATCAGACATTAGAACAGTCCTATAGTTTAGCATTATTTATTTTATCTTCATCTTATCAGTGGCTTTATTACTGCAGTTCTTCACCTGTCTCAGTCCTTAATCATGTTAATCTGAGCTAAAGGCTAAAGCTGCTGTTTCCATGTGGGTCAGCCAGACGTCTTCCTGTAGCAGTTTTTTTTCTCCAGTTTCCAAGAGTCTGAGTTTGAAGGTGTAGGAAATCCCGTTCTTGACGCTCTCTGACTTCATCTGTAATTTCTCTAAAGAAAAGACTTGATAGTTAGAGACTTTAATAGTTTTTATTACCGTTATTATACATGCTTACTATTCACACATAAAAAAAAAACTCAAAATCTGAATAATACATGTATTATTTGGCACCTTTAATCAAAAACAGGGAATAAAATATTTTTCTGGTTCATGTCCTATTTTTAAGATCATTTTAAGTATTTAAGTAACAGCTAAAGCTGCTGTTTCCATGTGGGTCAGCCAGACGTCTTCCTGTAGCAGATTATTTTCTCCAGTTTCCAAGAGTCTTTATTTGAAGGTGTAGGAAACAGTACTCACCGCTCTCTGACTTCATCTGTAATTTCTCTAAAGCACATGTGTCAAACACAAGGCCCGCGGGCCAAATGTGGCCCGCCACGTCCTTTTATGTGGCCCGCGAGAGCTTGTAAGATCTTAAGTGTCTATAATAAATAGGTCAGAAGCGTTCTTTGACCAAAAACTACATTTCCCACAATGCTTGTCGATTGTATTACCCGCGAAGTTACGGCTTACTGCCACTACACGGCAGTGTAGTCATTGATGTGGAAACCCTGCCGGAGGGAAGGTGTAACTTCACGGGTGGAATTGAGACATATAAATGTTTATCCCATAATGTCCAGAAAAAGAGAAGTTGATGCAGACGGACGGCTGTGCTTCAAGGCGAAAGACCGGTATGCCTTTTGTGTTACGAAAAGTGTTACTGACCAAAATAAACACTTTTTAGAAGAGATATAAGTTCTGTGTAAATATTTATAAGACAATAGCTGACAAAATCAGTTTTAATGACGTTAATAAACATCACTGTGACAGCGCTAGTCGCAGTTTCACCACAGCAAAGTACGAGCACGTGAATCACTTATCTAACCAGCCTATACTGATTTCTGCCCTCAATAACCCTTTCAATAACCTCCAATAGACTTTAATAGTCTTCAGTAGCCTTCAACAGTCTAACCTTGCAGCCGTGGTGTTGTGGTGATCAAAGTTAATATAACTTGTATTTTATGTCATTTCTATTCACTTGTATAGTTTGGTTCTTGATTTATGGAGTTTTTGGATTTCATAACATGACAAATTAAAAGGATTTATGTTAATAGAGCAACAAGCAAACATTTTTTCCATGCAACTGTAATATTTGATTGAATGAATAGTATATTGAGAGTTATTACATTAAGGAGAAAATACATTCATATTATATTACATCTGGTTACATTTTCTTATATTTATGTTACATCTGGCCCTCAGAGGACAGCCAATATGCTAATGTGGCCCTCGGCCAAAATAAGTTTGACACCCCTGCACTAAAGAAAAGAAAGAACTTCTACTTTTAATAGTTTTAACAGAGTTCTCTGTGTTTCTGTGTCTTTTTCTAGTTATTATGATGATGAAAGTGTGAATGTGCTATAAGTGTGTAAGTGTGTAAATGCTGCTGCAATAGAGAGTAACAGCAGTAAGTCTGTAACTTATGTTTTATCTCAGTAATCAGAAATCTGAGCAATGAGATAAAATTCCTCTCTCTTTATTGGAATTTCCTAATCTGATTTTAGCTCTTATCTGATGTAAGAAATCAGAATATGCTGTTTACATTTGAATAATCAGATAACTGCAGTAATACGATTAAGAAAAATGTTTGTAATAATGGTTTTCAGACATTCATTTCATATTTTAGTTTTTTCCATAATAACAAGACATCCAGTTATGATTATTTTTAAAGTTTATTTTTATTATGTATGTTAATGTGTGTTTATTATATAGACTTTTTGAACGTGTGGTTTGAAAGGTGGTGAGTTAGTTGTGCATGTTGTACAGGAAACAGAATCCTCTCTGTAATCAGAGCAGATGAGTCTCTGCTCAGATGTAGATCAGATGGTGGGTATCTTGTAACAAGAGCTTTTATTATGTAATGTATTGTGTAATATTATTATGGTGGAATGTTTTTTGTACCAACCGGATTTGAATTTGAATTGTATAAATCTGAATTATTTTACATCTCTGGCAATAATAATAGATTTGTTATTATTGGTTTGTATGCTTTATCTAAGTATCCAGATGTCGTATTTCTGAGATTTTAATCTGAATTATGAACTGAATTATTTGAATATGTTCTGCAGCATGTCTTAAACACACATACACACTGTGCAATACACGATCTGTTAGATCCAGATCAGATCTAAATTTATATGAAGAATTCAAATCCAAATCATGTTGGTACTGAAATCATTCCATAGAGTGTATATATATATATATATATAGCTCTGGAAAAAATAATAAGAGAGCACTTAAAATGATGAGTTTCTTTGATTTTATCAAATTGAAAACCTCTGGAATATAATCAAGAGGAAGATGGATGATCACAAACCATCAAACCACCAAACTGAACTGCTTGAATTTTTGCACCAGGAGTAAAGCAGCATAAAGTTATCCAAAAGCAGTGTGTAAGACTGGTGGAGGAGAACATGATGCAAAGATGCATGAAAATAAAATGTGATTAAAAACCAACCAGGATTATTCCACCAAATATTGATTATTTCTGAACTCTTAAAACTTTATGAATATGAACTTGTTTTCTTTGCATTATTTGAGGTCTGAAAGTTCTGCATCTTTTTTTGTTATTTCAGTCATTTCTCATTTTCTGTAAATAAATGCTCTAAATGAGAATATTTTTATTTGGAATTTGGGAGAAATGTTGTCTGTAGTTTATAGAATAAAACAACAATGTTCATTTTACTCAAACATAAACCTATAAATAGATAAATCAGAGAAACTGATTCAGAAACTGTGAAACTGTGTCAGAAGTGATCTCTTATATATATATGGTATGTTAATGTGCTGGATAATGAACGGTGTGTATTAATCAGTATTGGGTGTGATTAAGTGATGAATACAGTGTATTATTGATCTGTGATTGGATTATATACTCTATGGGTTTTGTTTTTGTGCTTTTGAAGAAGAAAGTAATAAAGTGGGTCAGAACCGTCAGAGTTTAATGTGTGTGTAAATGTGTGTGTGTGTGTGTGTGTTAGTGTGAGTTTAAATGTGTGTGTGTGGTACTGCAGCTCCTCACAGTGATGCTCTAATTGCGGGTGGTTCTCTTTACTCTGAATTGTTTCGTAGTAAAGTGTGGACGCTCTGCTGCGGGGGGATTTAAGGTGGACGTGTTAAAATTGCCACTCCGGCTGTAATATTTAACAAGCTGTTCTGGTGTTTAAGTTCTCGCCTTAAATCTGAGCATGTGATCTTTGGTCAAATTAAAGGATTTATAATGAAAAATCTGGATTTAAAAAAAAAATACATAAAAGAATTCAGTTTTTTTCATATTAGACTTAAGATATATAATACCTTAAGCAAAGTGTTATATTGCTATTGTTTAAACCAAAACCTTGTAATATATAATATATTCACAAGTCATAAATCACTAACTAACTCCTTATTTCTGTGTTTCATTATTTAACTAATTAATTATAGTTATGTAGTTGTTGTACCTTGTCAATGCATGATACCACACTATGTGTGTGCATATATATGTATATAAAATAGAACTGATTGTAAAAGAATATATATATTAATGTTGATATTCTACAAATATGTGAGCAACTCTTAATTACGATTTTAAGTTCTGACACAAGTTTTTTGCAGTTTTATGTATTTGTTAACAAACAGCCCAATTTTAAAGTGATGCACAAACAATTATTTACATTTAATTTCAAAATGTTTTCGTTATTTATTTATTTGTTTATTAATATAAGGATTTATAAGGAAAAATACGAATCAGAAAAATCAGAAATAAACAAAGAATTTGCATATTAGATTTAAGATATAAGATTCTGTAAGCAATTAAATCAATACCTTGTCATATAGAATATAAAAACACACTATCATATTTATAAAAAAGTAATACTTTGCAAAAGTATTCCTACCCCTTGAACTTGTTCACATTTTGTCTCCTTACAACCACAAATTTAACTGTATTTTAGTTTGATTGTTAGTGATAAACCAACACAAAGTAGCACACAATTGTGAAGTGGAACCAAAAGAAAGGTTTTTTTTATTAAACAAAAATCTGAAAAGTGTGACGTGCAGCAGTTTTCCTGTCTCTTCACAGAAGATCAGTGGGATTTATTATTATTTATTATTATGTAAACAGCAATATATATTTTTTAGATGAGAGAACATCTCAAAATATTTACTAAGTATCTCAAACTAATGATTTAGTATCTAAAAAAGAATAATTTAGTATCTCAAAGTAGTGAGATAGCATCTCAAAATAATGACTTATCTCAAAATAATGACCCAGTTTATTAAAATAATGAAGTACCATCTCAAAATATTTACTTAGTATGTCAAAATAGTGTGATAGCTTCTCAAAATAACTACTTATCTCAAAATAATTACTTAGTATATCAAATTAATGATTTAGTATCTAAAAACATAATTACTTAGTATCCTAAAGTAGTGGGATAACATCTTAAAAAATGACTTAGTATATCAAAATAATTAGGTAGCATTTCAGAATATTTACTTAGTATCTCAAACTAATGATTTAATATCTAAAAAATAATTATTTAGTATCTCGAAGAAATTAGATAACATCTCAAAATAATGACTTTGTATATCAAACTAATGAGGTACCATCTCAAAATAATGACTTAGTATCTCAAAGTAGTGAGATAGAATCTGAAAATAATGTTTTATATTTGTTTTTTTCTTCAATAGTATTTTATTTTGTCCCAGAATAAAGATCATATAAACTACATTTTGACGTAGTCCGCCGGACTGGATTGTGATTGGTGGATGGGTCTGTTAAAGAGACACCCACGTGAGAACAATAGTGCCGGCGTCACGTGACTGAGTGGCAGCAGTGCCGGGTGGAGGGCTGCAGGGCTCAGTGTGAGAGATGCTGCCGGGGCTGTAGGTGGACCTGCTCGGCTCTGGTTTCTGGTTCTGGTTCTGGAGGACAGAGCAGGAAGAAGGAGAGGTAAGAATATAATTCGGATTATGATCCGGATCGGTTTGAGAAGAGGAGACTGTTTTTTCTTTGGAGTTTTTTTAGTGTAACTGGGTTTATTTGGCTGGAGCTGATCCGGTTCTGTGTGATAGTAAGGTAAAGGCGTTTGTGCCGGTTTGTTTGAGGACAGTCCGCTTTTGGATCCGGATTAAAAGGTGAATGCTCCGGTTTAGTGGAACGCTGCTGCTCGCTGCTGCTGTGCTGCTCGCTGATAAACAGGATGTGGGAAATTACAGCTTTAAATAATACAGAGAGTCTCAGATACAGCAGAAACACTGCATTCAGATCAGCTGTTATACTGCGCAGCCTGTTTAACACATACATAGAATAAATAATAAAAGTCATAATTCACTAACTAACTTATTATTTCTGTGTTTAATTAATTAACTAATTAATTATAATTATTGATTTGTGCTACCTTGTCAATGCATGCTACTACAGTAGGTATATATATATATATGAATATGTTGGTATTCTACAAATATGTGAGCAATTCTCAATTATGTATTTAAATTCTGACACAACAGCTTTTACTTTTTTGCTCTTTTATTTTTATGCAAACAAACAGCACAATTTAAATTGAAGCACAAACTATATTTGCTTTGCATTTAAGTTCAAAATGTTTTATCTTATTTATTTATGTATTTATTTATGAAGAATAGTGAGCAGCCCTCTTCCAACTCACATGCAGCTTTTATTATATTAAACACAGTGTAATCATAAAATAAACTCCTTTATATATCAGGTGTAAAGTGTGAAATATGAGAAGAAAAAAAAGTTATTTATCTACTGAGATTTTAAGAATCTCAGTAAGTAATTCAATAAATCAAATTAATTCCATTCCATTAAATGAATGCATAATAACAGGAAGCACTCTCAACAGAACTACAGATTAGATTAAATTATTTTATTATTATCTCATATGACAAGATGCATATGCTGCGTAATACCCATACGAAATAAAATATATATGTAAAAATGCATTTATGAATATAAATACAAATTTGAAGTGTAAAAAAAATAGTCTATACATATAACATGCATACAAAGTATGATGGGATTTTATGTAAATATAACTAACTGTACTGTATATGTTATAGCTTATATGTAAGTAATACTGTATATAACTTTTTCTTCATTAGTTGTTTGTGACTGATTGAGTTTAAGCATAAGAATATAAAGGTTTGGAGCAGTTTTGTTAAAATTACATTTTTATATCAAGAATTTAGTGAAAATAAATTTCTTACTCCATATGTTCCATATCACTGTCCATAGTGGAGAAATATCAAATTATATGTATTTATAAAAGACATGGTGAATAAATATATAAAATAAATATTAAATATCACAATTAAAGAACATTTTGATAGAATATAAAACTATATCAGGTAATTAAGGTGGTGATAGATATAATAAATACATTTACATTTATATTTTTGTGTTAAACTCAAGCAAATAATGAGAGACAATACCCTAGGTACTAGAAACTGGATGAAAAACAACTTAAAAAATTAAATAAACATAAAACAATGAATGTGGACCAGCGCATGCGTGGTAGCGCTAAGCAGCACATATGGATAGGTAGCACAATTCGACACAACACCAGAGCAGCGTTACTCTGCTTCTGCTGAGGGTTTTTTATTCCCTCAGATCCAGAACTCCGCAAATTTAGAAATGCTGTTTTATTCAGTTTAATCTTTAAGTAAATGTGTCTGACATCTTTAGCTAATATGATAATGTAGTTAATTGTGTTTGTTGTGTATTGCCGCTTCCACAACAAAGAGGGTTGCCAGATACTTGAGTAAGTACACTTAGGTTGCCAGATTGTGTAAAAAAAAAAAAAAGACGTGATAAACGAATGTTTTTTCCCTGCAGATTATGAAGGAACACATTTGAAATCACGTAGTAACGTAAAAGTAACTTAAAAACTTAAAAAACAACAAAATACTCTGTTAAGTATTTAGGAGCTCTTATCTGGGGAGCTGTTAACTTGTGGTTTCTGAGGCTGGAAACTCTTCCTTTCCTGCCAGTTTCATCATCATAACTTCTTAAAGTAATTTTTATTCTTTAATTAGTTGAGTAGTTGTTGTTTCTCATAATCTGGATTCGAACATTACTCAAATATTCACTATTCACTGTATACCTGTAACTCTACCTCTTCACTACTTTACTTTAACTGATGCTCTCAAACACTTTAATAAGAGACAAGAAATTCAAGTAATTAACTCTTGATGAGTTCAGCACAGCTGTTAACTGAAATCCTGAATTCCAGGTGACTCTACCTCATGAAATCTGACTGAGTAAATAATTCCATATGTTTTTCTTCGTAGTTTGGATTAGTTTAATATTAATCTACAATACAGAACATTTTAAAATAATGGAGAAAAAAACACTGAAGGTGTGTGTTTAAGGTATGTCCATTTTTTGGGGGGATTGGTAACATTACTTTATATTTAGTTGTAGTTTTGGGTTTAGGTATATTTACTTCTTTATTATGTCAGATGATAATTATATATTATCGACTTAAATTGTACAGTAACTATATGGACATAACCTCAGTGATTTTTTTTACTGATCTGATTATAGCCTATTATGTTTACTTCGCACAAAGAGCTGTTTAATGTTAAAGAGCAGACATGTCAGCTTCGTATTAGTAGGTTCTACTTGTTTTTTATTTATGTAGGACATATTCAACAACCATTTCTTAATTAAAGTCTGAATAATTGCTAAAATTGCTAATAATTAAGTTGAAAATAAGCCATTCCACCTTAAATAGCCCTGCTGTTAGGGTGTACTCTTTACTTTAGCTGTGCCAGTTGTGCAGCATTGCTACCTTATTAGCTCTATTAGCAATGTTGCTAGCATCGCTACTGCCCTGTTAGCATTGCTATTACAGCGTTAGCATCACTATCACAATGGCTGCCATTGTTGCCCTTCATTGCTACCTTATTAGCATTGTTCCTAGCATTACTAGAGCACCATTAGCATTGCTATCATAGCGTTAGCATCACTGGCCTCACCTAATTTGCCCAGTATGGCTACTGCACGGTTAGCATTGCTATCGCATCGTTAGCATCATTCTCTTGCTGGCTGCAAGTTTTGCCTAGCATTGCTACCTTACTAGTATTGTGAATAACATTGCAACGGTGCAGTTAGCATTGATATCGCAATGTTAACACTACTCTCTCTCTGGCCGCTGGTATTGTCCAGAATTGCAGCATTATTAGCATTGTTGCTAGCATTGCTACTGCGCAGTTAGCATCACTATCTCGCAGGCTGCCGGTTTTCCTCAGCATTGCTGCCTTATTAGCATTGTTGCTAACATTACTAGAGTGCTAACATTACTTAGCATTGCTATTGCAGCGTAAGCATCACTGGCCACCTAATTTGCCCAGTATGGCTAGAAACCTTATTAGCACTTTCACCAGCATTGCTACAGCACAGTTAGCATTACTATCTCGCTGGCCTCCTGTTTTGCCCTTTAGCTTTGTTAGCATTGTCACTAGCATTACTACTGCACAGTTAGCATTGCTATCACAGCGTTAGCATAACAATTATGCTGGCTGCAAGTTTGGCCCAACATCTTCCTTATTAGCATTGTCACTAGCATTGATACTAGACAGTTAGCAATCCTATCAGAGCGTTAGCATCACTATCTCGCTGGTCACTAGTTGTGCCCAGCATTGCTACCTTATTAGCCCTATTAGCATTGTTGCTAGCATCAACAGTGCACAGTTAGTATTGCTATTGCCAAGTTAGCTTAATTGTCTCACTGGCTGCCAGTTTTGCCCTGTATTGCTACCTTATTAACCTTATTAGCATTGTCACTAGCATTGCTACCACACAGTTAGCACTGCTATTGCAATGTTAGCATAACAATCTCATTGGCTTTCAGTTTTGCCCAGCATTGCTACCTTATTAGCATTGTTGCTATCATTGCTATAGTGATATTAGCATTTTTGCTAGTCACCAGCCTCACTTAGCATTGCTGCTGTGGTATTGGCATTACTCTCATCGTTAATTTAGCCCTTAGTAAGCTAAATTTGACTTTTCTTTCTAATATTGGGTTAAATTGTCTCCTCTGGTCTCCCTGTGTAAATATACACAGACTTTCTTATGAATTTCTTCCCAAAGTGTAATATATTTCTGCTGTATTTTTACAACTATCGCGCTTCTTCTTATGTAAAGTGGGCGGGGCTAGCATAGCTCTGAGCAACTTTAAGCAGCAATCTGTTGCTCAGCACAATATAAGCTAAATAAGCTAAAAAGCTTATATGTTGCAAGGCTATATATGTTTTCATGATATTGTAAACAACCATTTGTTAAAACATCTATTATATTTTGGCCACACCCACATAGTTTGCAGAAGAGAGAAGACAACATACAATATAAAATCAATATATCAAAATGTCTTTCAAGGGGCTTTAACAAAGTATGGTAGTTTTTCAGGATTTTACATTAATGTGACTTTAATATCGCTTTACTAATTTAAATGCATCACCAGAGTGACACAGTGCTGTCTGGATTAACACCAATAGTGATATTATCTATATTACAGTCAGTGGAGCAACATCATGGTTATAAAGCTTATCCTAATGTAAAAACATAACTGTGCTACACATGCTTCTGCTTTTAGCCAATCAAAGCCACAAATGTCACAACCAAACCGGGTTTGAACCACGGATGACTAATGTCTCTACTGTTCCTGTTTTGTGTCACTTTATCAAAAGAAAATTGGAAATAAAGAACAGAAAAGTGCTCAACCCAACAAAAAAACAAAGGCAGTAGTAGGCGAGTCAGGCACTGGTTAAATACCTCGAAAACAACCTTATGCCTCAAGGGCATGAATCAACAGCCAGCTCCGCACGGTGGAGTGCACAATAGAGCACAAGGTCAAAAGCACAGCGACGGCGGCGTTTCCCAGGAAACGTTAGCACACACTCTTCTCGCACCAAGGATTTCTACAGCATGGCGCAGATGTTTGGGCTGGGGCATTCTGGGAAGTGTGCTCAGTGATGGGAAGGACGACTGTGGGAAGGGTCAGGGAATTCTCCAGGGACTGATCTCAGTCCAACTGGTGCTCATCAGGTTGTTTGTTGTGAGCTGAGTGTTCTGTTGGAGACACTGGGAGCTTATTTGTCCAGGTTTCATTAATGAAGTGTCTGCAGGTTCTGAGTGCTTGTTCTAGGAACGGTGAAAAGCGGCCCAAAGTCATCTAATCTGAGGAATGTGTTATCAGCACTCCACTGTTAGCGGCTGGTGGTGCCAGATCAAGGGTTTAGCTTGTGCTTAAACATTTATTAAGGAACCCTGGATTCATAAAAGTTCCTGAAGAAGAACACTTGGCCTCAAGAGGAATGGGCATTAAGAAAAAGGTCAGGTCCCAAATATAAAGAAGATTGGGCCCAAAGAGGAACGCTGGGCCTTAAGAAGATTGGGCCCAAAGAGGAACGCTGGGCCTTAAGAAGATTGGGCCCAAAGAGGAACGCTGGGGCTCAAGAAGATTGGGCCCAAAGAGGAACGCTGGGCCTTATGAAGATTGGGCCCAAAGAGGAACGCTGGGCCTCAATAAGATTGGGCCCAAAGAGGAACGCTGGGCCTTATGAAGATTGGGAATATGAGGAACGCTGGGCCTCAAGAAAATTGGTCCAAAAATAGAACGCTGGGCCTGAAGATGTTTGGGACCGAAGAGGAACGCTGGGCCTCGAGAAGATTGGGAATAAAGGGGAACGCTGGGCCTCAAGGGATTAGCTTGTGCTTAATCATCCATAAAGGAACCCTGGATTTATAAAGGTTCCCAAAGAAGAACACTTGGCATGAAGAGGAATGGGCCTCAAGATGATTGGGACCAAAGAGAAACACTGGGCCTCAAGAAGATTGGGCCCAAAGAGGAACGCTGGGCCTTAAGAAGATTGGGCCCAAAGAGGAACGCTGGGGCTCAAGAAGATTGGGCCCAAAGAGGAACGCTGGGCCTTATGAAGATTGGGCCCAAAGAGGAACGCTGGGCCTCAAGAAGATTGGGCCCAAAGAGGAACGCTGGGCCATATGAAGATTGGGAATATGAGGAACGCTGGGCCTCAAGAAAATTGGTCCAAAAATAGAATGCTGGGCCTGAAGATGTTTGGGACCGAAGAGGAACGCTGGGCCTCGAGAAGATTGGGAATAAAGGGGAACGCTGGGCCTCAAGGGATTAGCTTGTGCTTAATCATCCATAAAGGAACCCTGGATTTATAAAGGTTCCCAAAGAAGAACACTTGGCATGAAGAGGAATGGGCCTCAAGATGATTGGGCCCAAAGAGGAACGCTGGGCCTTATGAAGATTGGGAATATGAGGAACGCTGGGCCTCAAGAAAATTGGTCCAAAAATAGAACGCTGGGCCTGAAGATGTTTGGGACCGAAGAGGAACGCTGGGCCTCGAGAAGATTGGGAATAAAGGGGAACGCTGGGCCTCAAGGGATTAGCTTGTGCTTAATCATCCATAAAGGAACCCTGGATTTATAAAGGTTCCCAAAGAAGAACACTTGGCATGAAGAGGAATGGGCCTCAAGATGATTGGGACCAAAGAGAAACACTGGGCCTCAAGAAGATTGGGCCCAAAGAGGAACGCTGGGCCTTAAGAAGATTGGGCCCAAAGAGGAACGCTGGGGCTCAAGAAGATTGGGCCCAAAGAGGAACGCTGGGCCTTATGAAGATTGGGCCCAAAGAGGAACGCTGGGCCTCAAGAAGATTGGGCCCAAAGAGGAACGCTGGGCCATATGAAGATTGGGAATATGAGGAACGCTGGGCCTCAAGAAAATTGGTCCAAAAATAGAATGCTGGGCCTGAAGATGTTTGGGACCGAAGAGGAACGCTGGGCCTCGAGAAGATTGGGAATAAAGGGGAACGCTGGGCCTCAAGGGATTAGCTTGTGCTTAATCATCCATAAAGGAACCCTGGATTTATAAAGGTTCCCAAAGAAGAACACTTGGCATGAAGAGGAATGGGCCTCAAGATGATTGGGACCAAAGAGAAACACTGGGCCTCAAGATGTTTGAGAATAAAGGGGAACCAAGAGTAACGCTAGCCTATAAGAAGTTTTGGGACAAAGAGGAACGCTGGGCCTCAAGAAGAGTCCAGCATTGGTCCTCAACAAGCAGTGGGGAGAGGAAAAAGGCCCAAGCCATAAATAAAACTGCTGTAATGAAAGTTGCAGCAAATAAACAGATAAATAGACAAAATACAATAAATAATAAATAATACAATAAAACAAAGTTAAATTAAATGTATATAAGTTGTTGTTCAAATTGTATTGCCGGTTTGAATCCTTTTCCTGCAGCTTGCTATCAGCTGCCAAAGCCCTGAGAGAGCACATTTGACCTTGCTCTCTCTGGGTGGGTACAGTACAGTAGATGGCACTCTTTCCCCTCATCACTCCTAGGGTGATGTGGATCAGCACAAGGCTGCGTCTGTGAGCTGATGTATCAGAACCGAGTCGCTGCGCTTTCCTCTGAGCGTTAGCGCTGTGATGCTACTCAGCAAAAAGGTTAAAAAAAAAAGGAACCTGACCTCACATGTCTTGGGGTATCACTAGTGATAGGGGGGGTCCTAATGAGTGGGTTGGGTAATTGGCCGTGTAAATTTGGGAGAAAATAGGAAAATCAATTTTATAAAAATGGAAAAATGGAAGTGCTGGCTGGTTTGCTATGAAGCACAACAGTTTTTATAAGCCTAAATGGAACTGGTTCAAGAACCGTCAAGAAGTTCTTTTGGTGGAAAAGCGCTAACGGATGATAAAGAAGTGAACTAACCTTTTGTGATTTCTCTTTAAATTATCTGTAGTAATCTCTCCATCAGTCTGGTTTCACAGCTTAATTCTGATTGGATGTTTCTTCTCATTGTGGAGGAGTTTGTTTTGGTTCTGTTTTTGAATAAAGTGTGACATGGGTCATGTTTTCTATTAGAAGGCATTTGACACCCGTATAACAGTGTGTACCTCTGTTCCTCTCAGTGCTGACTTCACACTCGTCTGATACATTAGAGCCCACGTGTGAACCAGGATTCGTGAGAATGTATGATTATGTAATTATGCTAATGAGCTTCAACCCTGATATTTTTTTCTTGTATTTTTAATTTTACAGTCTCTACTTTTGGAGGAATGTATGACAAAACTCATTTCAAAATCTAATCAGATATTAATCCAGTTTAGGATTGGCTTTATTCCTGGTCAGATGTTTTTTGTCGTTTAGTGAACCTTTTTTAATAAAGTCAAGTCAAAAGTCAAAGTGGTTTTTATTGTCATTTCAGCTATATACAGAGTACACAGTGAAACGAAACAACGTTCCTCCAGGGACCATGGTGCACATAAACACAGTGTAGACAGAACAATAGTGCAACAGTACAAAAGTGCAGACAGACAATACAACACAATACAGACAAAGAATAATAAATAACAAGACAGTGTGCAAATTATGCAGTGTGCAAAAAAGACCAGTGAGGTAGTAATTACCTCTATTACACAGTGTGCAATAGAGTCCAGTGAGGTAGTAGGGTTTTTAGTGCTTTCCATTTTCTGGGGTAAGTGGGGTAAGAGTGTGTGTGCATGTACAGAAAAACCATCAGTTCAGTCTCTGCAGTTGAGGAGTCTGATGGCTTGGGGGTAGAAGCTGTTGCAGAATCTGGTCGTGCTGGACTGGATGCTGCGGTACCTTCTTCCCGAAGGCAGGAGGGAGAACAGTTCGTGTGAGGGATGGGTGGGGTCATTCACAATGCTGGTTGCTTTGGGGATGCAGCGGGTGGTGTAAATGTCCGTGATTGAGGGCAGAGAGACGCCGATGATCCTCTCAGCTGTCCTCACAATACGCTGGAGGGTCTTGCGGTCAGAGACGGTGCAGGTCCCAAACCAGGCAGTGATGCAGCTGCTCAGGATGCTCTCAATGGTCCCTGATGGTGCTGGAGGTGCTGCCCCCGAACCGGACTGACTGGGGTCTCCCTGTCAGAAAGTCCAGGATCCAGTTGCAGAGGGGGGTGTTGAGGCCGAGCGAGCTTAGCTTCCTGATGAGGTTCTGTGGGATGATGGTGTTGAATGCTGAACTGAAGTCTATAAACAGCATTCTGACGTAAGTGTCCTTCTTCTCCAGGTGGGTGAGGGAGAGATGAAGGGTGGTGGTGATGGCATCGTCCGTGGAGCGATTGGGACGATACGCAAACTGCAGGGGGTCCAGTGAAGAGGGCAGTCGTGTCTTGATGTTCCTCATGACTAGCCTCTCGAAGCACTTCATGATGATGGGTGTAAGTGCAATGGGACGGTAGTCATGTGGACTTCTTCGGCACGGGAACGATGGTGGTGGACTTGAGGCACGTTGGGACAGTGGCGCTGCACAGGGAGATGTCGAAGATGTCCGTGAGAACATCTGTCAGCTGGTCTGCGCACTCCCTGAGCACTCTGCCGGGGACGTTGTCTGGTCCTGCAGCTTTTCGTGGGTTGACTCTGCGCAGAGTGTTCCTCACATCCACTGCAGTCAGGCACAACACCTGCTCGTCCGGCTTGGGCATGGTCTTTCTCGCCATCGTGTTGTTTTGTGCCTCAAACCGTGCATAAAAGTTGTTCAGGGCATCAGGGAGGGAGGCATCACGTTCACAGGACGGTGGCATTGTCCTGTAGTTGGCGATTGCCTGGATGCCCTGCCACATACGCCGCGCGTCACCGTGTCCTTGAAGTGGCTGTGGATTCTCTGGGCGTGTGCGCGCTTTGCCTCTCTGATGGCTCTTGACAGGTCGGCTCTCGCTTTCCTCAGGGCCACCTTGTCACCCACTCTGAAGACGGAGTCGCGGGTCCTCAGCAGCGCACATACCTCAGCAGTCATCCAAGGCTTCTGGTTTGGGCGTGTAGTGATGGTCTTGGAGACAGTGACATCATCAATACACTTGCTGATGTAGCCAGTGACTGATGCTGCATACTCCTCCAAATCAACAGAATCGCCTTCAGTAGCAGCCTCCCTAAACATGTCCCATGCAGTGCACTCAAAACAGTCCTGAAGGGCAGAGATGGAGCCTGCCGGCCAGGTTTTCACCTGCTTCTGAACTGGTCTGGAGCGTCTGATGAGTGGTGTGTATGTTGGAGTCAGCCAAACACACATGTGGTCCGAGAAAGCGAGGTGGAGGCGGGGATCCGCCCGGTACGCGCTGGGGATGTTTGTGTAAACAAGAACCAGCGCGCTCGCTCCTCTCGTTGCAAAGTCCACATGTTGATGGAATTTAGGGAGCACTGACTTGAGATTTGCGTGGTTGAAATCTCCGGCGATAATAAACAGTCCGTCTGCGTGTTTGTTCTGCAGATCGCTGATAGTCCGATAGAGTTCACACAGAGCCTCTTTAGCATTAGCACCAATGCTAGCGCTGGGTGGGATGTAGACAGCAGCTATTAGCACGGCGGAGAACTTCCGTACTAAATAAAAAGGTCTGCACTTGACTATCAGGAACTCCACCAGCGGAGAGCAGTGTTTGGCGACAGTCACAGCGTTGTTACACCATTCCGTGTTGATGTAAACACACACGCCTCCACCGCGGGTCTTCCCGGATAGAGCCGCGCTCCTATCCGCTCTGAACGCGGTTAGCCCGGCTAGCTGAATGGCGCTGTCCGGAATGTTGTCGTTCAGCCACGATTCCACAAAAACCAAAGCACAGCAGTCTCTGAACTCACGCTGGGTTGTTCGCTGGAGTCGGATGTAGTCCAGTTTATTGTCAAGGGAACAGACGTTTGCCAGAAAGAGCGATGGTATAGCCGGCCGGCTAGGACTAGCCTTTAGCCTCGCGCGGATCCCGGCTCTCTTTCCGCGCTTACGCTTACGCTCGCACCGCTTGCGATGGCACTTCCGCTGGGCTCCGGCGTCAGGAAACACCGCGGGCTGGTGGCCTGGGTCTCTTAGCAAGCTAAGCTCAAGTAGCGTCTGCAGAACCTCGTCCGGTAGCGTGTTTTCTGGCTGATTTCTCCACTGTAGCAGGGTCTGGCGGTGGTAGAACATGTGCACGGGTGTTCCGATGCACATATTTGCAGGAAATAAACGGAAAAAACGACAAATAGTAACACAAAAGCACCATTTAACGGGCCCGGAGCGGCCGCTGCGTGTTAACGCGCCGCCATCTTGGGGATTCACTATTCACTATATGTGTAAATGTATAGAACCACACACCTTCTTATTCAATGCTTTTATTTATTTTTCCTACATAGTAAATGAATAGTAAGACTATGAAGGAACACATAAGGAATCATGTAGTAACTTAAAAATAGTGTTAAACAAACCTAAATACTAATTTAGTTGCTCTTATCTGGGGAGCTGTTTGTTAACTTGCTGGTAACTCTGATAAACTCATCCTGTACAACAGAGGAAACTCTCACTCTTCTATCATTTCCTGGGGGGTCCTGATGAGTGCCAGTTTCATCATTGTAATTTCTTTTCTTATAATGTTTTTTCTTTTACTTTTTACTTAGTTGAGTTATTCTTGCTTCTCATAACCTGGATTAGAACATTACTGAAATATTCACTATTCACTGTATACCTGTAACTCTACCTCTTCACTACTTTACTTTAACTGACGCTCTCAAACTTTACATTAAGATACAAGAAATTCAAGTAATTAACTCTTGATGAGTTCAGCACAGCTGTTAACTGAAAGCCTGAATTCCAGGTGACTCTACCTCATAAAACTGACTGAGAAAATCCAGCAGAGATGTGCAAAACTGATCATCTAAAGCCTTAATCACTGGACGGGATTAGTTTTTTAAGGGGTTCTGGGTAATTTTCTTTATGTTTTCTGTGATTTTATTCCCGTCCAGAACAATCATGTAGGTGTTTTTCTCAGACGTCCTCTGAGAAAATTACAGGCTGAATTATCTACTGTTTTTCTCTGAACTCCGTGCTCCTCCGGTAATTTTAGTCCCGTCCGGACGCACATCTCTGAGTTTCGTCTTCTCGCCTTTAATAAAATAGATATTTGTCCACTGCCGCGCACCGTAGTTACACTTTGGGTGCGCCACGGTTTCCACGGAGATCCATGTTAAAAACACAACAGCGAGTGGAAATGGAGGAGCTACTGAACACGATGTCATGTGACCGAGAAAAAAGCCTAAAAACTCACTGATCCTCCTGTTTTTTCATTTGCAGTCCGGATGCCGGAGTTTTATCACTAAAGAGTAGAGGTGTGAAACAATGTGAAACTAATCCTGTCCGGATAGGGCTTAAGAACAAAAAATATAAAACGTATTCTGTTTTGTTTATTCCCATTTTTTTTCTTAGTTCTCAGTAGTTCTTGCTTCTCATAATCTGGATTAGAATATTACTCAAATAGAGCTATTCACTGTATACCTGTGTCAGTGTAACGTTTAGCAGTTTTATTTTTTTGACCTACATTTGAAAATAAAAACCTAATCATTTTTTCTATTCATTAGAGTGAAGAACTGTAATGGGTTTTCATCCATTTTTTTCATTATCTAGTTTTTTATTTTAGCCTTTCGCAAAACAACATTTCAAGAAAAAGAAAAGCTAAATCTTCTCTTCTTTTTCTTTTTCTTTTTTTTCTGTAATTTGAATAACTTAAACACTGAGTTTAATTGTCCCAACTTTTTTATCTGGTACTTTTATCCATGTTAAACTCCTTGATCTGAATCTTGTTGTTTTTCTCTAAAAGGTTGGAGCTGGTTTGAACGTGTTCCGTCCTGCCCCTCGTCCTCCACGAGCTTCACGCCCCGCAGGCAGCATGGAGGACCAGAGTGAGACCTGCCGAATGAACAGCCAGCCGGCCGAAACCGCGGAAGCCCCCCGGCCGAAGGAGAGCATGCAGCTGAAGAAGGAGATTTCTCTGATTAACGGGATCAGCCTCATCGTGGGGAACATGATCGGCTCGGGTATCTTCGTCTCGCCCAAAGGCGTCCTGCTCTACAGCACCTCCTACGGGCTGTCGCTGGTGATCTGGGCCATCGGCGGCATTTTCTCGGTGATTGGCGCGCTGTGCTACGCCGAGCTGGGCACCACCATTAAGAAGTCTGGGGCCAGTTACGCCTACATCCTGGAGTCCTTCGGGGGCTTCATCGCCTTCATCCGCCTGTGGACGTCGCTGCTCATCATCGAGCCCACCAGCCAGGCTGTCATCGCCATCACCTTCGCCAACTACCTGGTGCAGCCCCTCTTCCCCACCTGTGAACCGCCGTATTCGGCCTCCCGGCTCCTCGCCGCCGCCTGCATCTGTAAGTACCAGCGTTTTAAGAGTGTCTTATATATGTTTTATTTAGGCCTGTCAACGTTAAAGCATTAACGCACACTGGTAATTTGGAATCAGTAACGCGTTAATATTTTTTTAACGCAAGTTAATTAAGACACCAAGTTTCAGCCCTGCTAATTTATTGAAACATAGCCATTCTTAACGCTAAAGCTGCTTTTTCATTACTCCACATAGTGATGCTAATCAATATTGGTACAATATTCTCTCATACTGGCCAGTAAATATTGAACATGGCACCTCATGGCAAAGAGCTTTCTGAGGATGTGAGAAATAGATTTGTTGTTCTACATAAAGATGGCCTAAATAATGTTTCTGAGGCTGGTAACTCTGTTAAACCTATCCTGTACAACAGAGGAAACTATTTCTCTTCCTTTCCTGGGGGGTCCTGCTGAGTGCCAGTTTCATCATTATAGATTTTTTACGTTTCTTTGTTTAGTTGAGTAGTTGTTGCTTCTCATAATCTGGATTAGAACATTACTCAAATAGAGCTATTCACTGTATACCTGTAACTCTACCTCTTCATTACAATAAGTGTAACTTTAGCAGTTTAATTTTCTGACTGTACCAAGCTACATTTGAAAATAGAAAACTGGTTAATAAAACTCAATCATTTTTTCCATTCAGTATAGTGAAGAAATAATGGGTTTTCATCTAATTTTCTAGTTTTTTTTTATTTCAGCCTTTCGCAAACAGAATTTCAAGAAAAATGAAAAGTTGAATCTTCTCTTGATTTTCAGATTTGTCCAATTTTGTGTCTTGTTACACAAATCTGATGGAATAATATATATATATATATATATATATATATATATATTTATATTATATATTATATATTTATATTATATATTATATATTATTATTATTATTATTATTTTTTTTTTTTCTGAAATTCCGATTGTGAGGGGCAGAGATGAGAAAACTAAAAATACAAAAATAGATAAAAATATTATTTCTTGTACACTGTACTACATTTAATTTTTTATTTTATTTTTTTTAACATCCAATTTTATATTTTTGCATTTAGCCTAGACAGTTCAATTAATAAACTTTACACTGACCCACAACTTTACAACTGACGCTCTCAAACTTTACATTAAGAGACAAGAAATTCAAGTAATTAACTCTTGATGAGTTCAGCACAGCTGTTAACTGAAAACCTGAATTCCAGGAGACTCTACCTCATAAAACTGACTGAGAAAATCCAGCAGAGATGTTCAAAACTGATCATCTAAACAAGAGGAGCTACATTGAAAATGTAAAATATAAAACTATGATTGCATTTGTTTTTCTTTATAGTTTGGATAAGTTTAGTATTAATCTACAATACAGAACATTTTAAAATAATGAAAAAACACTGAATTTATTTTTTACTTTTTTTTTTTTTGGACACTTTTACTGTACTCTTTTCTATCCCTCTTTCCTGGAAACAGCAGTGTAGTAAACAGCTTCCTTTCACGCTCTGTCTCTGTGTTTAATCCTATTGATCTACTGATGCAGTTAATCCGTCACTTCTATTCTTCTTTGTGTTTCTGAGACTCGTTCTTCCTGTTCTTCTAAGCTCCTCCCCCTCTACCTGTCGCTCCTGGATACCTTTGGTATTTGTTTGTCAGTCTTTTTAAAGGCGGCACATTCCGATCCTCCTGCTGGCTGAGATACGATCTGAGTGAAGGCCTGTGTTTTCCCACCGTCAATTACTGACCACTTCACCACAGCTCCAGCACTGACCACCTTAAACACCAGTACTTACTACTGATAAACTGGATATAACCAAAATCATTTATCTAGTAATATGTAATGAGTAAAAAGACAGAATTATTAATTATTATTACTATTAATTATTATTCATTATTACTTATTTAAAAAAAAATTGTGCGTGAGAGTATTTATCTTTATCTATTTAGTTCTATTCTATTTTTATTGTGTTCTTTTATTTTGTATATATTCTATCTATTATCTATTTTAACAATTGCCCTTGGGTGTAAACTGGATCGTGAGATCACAATTTCGTTCCACCTCATGTACCACATCTGATGCGACAGTAAAGCCTTTTTGAGTCATTGAATCCTTGAATAAATTAAATAGAGCAAAATAGTGCGGGCGATTATGGCCTAAAAAAATCTTACATTTTTTCACAAAAAATCAGATTTTCGATTATAGTCTATTTTTTCCACCCCCTTCCAAAAAATCTAATTACAGATGATAAAAAAAAGGAATGGATCGAAACTAAGTCTACCTGTAAAACGCAGGTTTTAGAGAACGCAGGTTTGTGACTGAAAATTGAGAAATAAAGCACTAAACAAGTCACGAAAAAACATTGAGGGAGAGATTTCTTTTTTTTTCACCATTAAACCCAGATCCTCACCAGAGAGCGATGCTGCTGCAGTTTTTAGAAACTGTACGATTTATTTTCAGCTAAATATTTGCTTTATCCCACCGGGTGTTTGTGTTTAAAGTGCTGGAACAGTGCTGAAACTCGAACTGAGCACCAGTAACCAGGCTAAGACGGATAAACACTTCAGAAATGAGGAGTGTTTTTGGATATTTACGATTAAAAAGATAAAATATCTGCATGTAAAATCGCAATTACTCCATTTTGAAAATTGCATTAAAACTGTAATTCGAGTTAATCGTGAAAATCGCCCAGCACTAATAGAACTAATAGAACAATCATTACATAAAAAGCTTTCATGTTTGATGAACATTACTACTGAAAAGCATAATTGTAATTGTAATAGAATATATATATATATATATATATATATATATTTTTTTTTGAGTAAATCTGATATAAGGAATAAAATCATACAATTGGCTCTTTTCTAAACTTAATTTTAAAATCAATACTAAGTACAAATCAAACATTTTATCTCCTCCAAACCTTTTTATGTTTTTCAAACCTGCTGAATTTGAGTTGATTCCTGTTACGGATCTGGAATTATTAAGTGGAGTAGAGAGAAAATCTGTAGGAGATTTCAAACCCTCACATTTTTTTAAGTGTAAATAAGTTATTTTACTGCATATAATAAGAGTTTTGTATCACCTACACCTGTAGCCTGTATACAGAACAAGGCATTTTAATAGGTTAAATCTGATATAGCTTGACCTTTTCATAATTATAATTATTATATAGTCTGATTTATTTTTCTGTCTGATATTTTGCAGGTCTTCTCACCTTCATTAATGCAGCATACGTGAAGTGGGGCACCAGGGTGCAGGACCTCTTCACCTACGCTAAAGTCCTGGCGCTCATCGTCATCATCATCACTGGGATAGTCAAACTGTGTCAGGGTAAGCTTATAATAACACTAATTAGGGCCCGAGCACCGAAGGCGCAGGCGAAGCCTGCACCGGAGGTGCAAAGCCCTATTGTTTTTGGTCCGTTTATTATTATTATTATTATTCTGCCTCTTTGCGTCCATTTTTGAGGCATTTCTGATACTCGAAAACTCATGCATTTTGGCACAGGCCTCAAGCTCGGCGAAAATTTTAAAGTTCCATAGAGGCTGGACTTTGGCGTTGTTCAGGAGCTCTATAGCGCCCCCAGACGTCGGCAGTGGCCGGGATGAAGTTTGTCCAACGTGCACCAACTTTGGTACGCTCATTGACCTCCTCATAAACAACAAGAATCACTAGGTTTTATTTGAATCCGCCCAACAGGAAGTCGGCCATTTTGACAGGAAGTTGCAAAATAAAAAGTTTCCCGCTGGGTTTCGGAGTGGTTAGGATGTTTGAAAACTCCTAAAATTTTACAGAGCTATTTGGCCTTGGCCATACTTTGACCGTAAGTTGGAATTTCGTAAATTCGTCTTTCATCAGCTCTCTAGCGCCACCTATTTTATATCATATTTATGAAAAGCTCTCAGCCTCTTGATGATTGGCAGATTCAATAAGTCTTTGAAATGATTTAGGAATATTTTGTCGTTTTTCTCATGTGTAGCTAGAGGACTCTACAGCGCCCCCTATTTTGTTTAGGCCATTAAATTAGCTGTAGCTGTCTCAAAATTTCTCCAATATTCTCGATTTTTGGCAACAACATAGAAACTATCATCCCGCACATATTACCCTTTGGCTTGTACTAGCTCCGCCCAACAGGAAGTCGGCCATTTTGAAATTTGTGGAATTTTTACACATTTTTCACGAACTCATTCAAACTCCTCCTAGAGTCTTTGTCATATTACCTCTAAATTTGGTATGGATAGGCTCCAGACATACATGGTGATAAATTGCGAAGGAATAGTCGATAGCTGAAACGATGACGTAATGGCGGACAATTAATTTAATGGAGACGCAACACTAGACCAAAGTGAAACCATGACACAGTCATAAAACAGATTATTGAAAAATCATGAAACTTGGTAAAAACACAAGAGACATCATAAGACACGTTTGTAGTATTGGAATGATTGACTCCGCCCAACAGGAAGTCGGCCATTTTGAAATATGTGCATTTTACACACATTTTTTGCATACTTTGTCGAACTCCTCCTAGGGAATTTGTTGAATACTCTTGATATTTGTCAGTAATAAACTACTAACACACCTGATGATAAATTGCGAAGGAATAGTCGATATCTTAAACGAGGACGAAATGGCGGACAGTTGAATTGCTTGAGATGCCCCGTTAAAACAGGAAGTGAATACATTCTGGTGTTAGTAGGTGTTTGAGGAGGTTAAAAAGGTTAAAAACTCTCAAAAATTTACAGGCCTGCTTGATTTAAGCAGTACTTTGATCTGAAATTAAAATTTCATATATACGTATTTCATTGGCTCTATAGCGCCACCTAGGTTTCAATGCATATTTGACATTACGGGAATGCTCAAAACCTCTTGAAAATTGACAGATTGCATAAGACCTAAAAACACTTTACAAATATTTTGACAATTTTTTCATGTATAGCTAGCGGACTCTACAGCGCCCCCTAATTGGTTCGTTTAATAAATTAGCTGTGGATGTGTCAAAATTTGTCTAATCTTCTCAAATTTTGGTAGGATCGTAGATAGTATGACCCTGCACATATTTGCAATTGGCTTGTATTAGCTCCGCCCAACAGGAAGTCGGCCATATTGGAATTTGTAATATTTTTACAAATTTTTCACAAACTAATTTAAACTGCTCCTAAAGTCTTTGTCAGATTACCTCTTATTTCGCTGTAAATGAACAACAGACATATTTGATGATAATTGCCAAAGGATTAGTTGATCGGTAAAACGGTGACCCAATGGCGAGCAATTGAGTCACTAGAGACGCAACACTAAACCAAAGTGAAACCATGGCATGGTCAGAAAACAGATTATTGAAAATTCATGAAACTTGGCAAAAACACAAAAGACATTATTACACACGTTTTCAGCATTGGTAGGACTGACTCCGCCCAACAGGAAGTCGGCCATTTTGAAATATCTGCATTTTACACACATTTTTTGTGTACATTGTCAAACTACTCCTAGCAAATTTGATGAATTCTCTTGGTATTTGGTAAAAATAAACATTGAACATATCTGATGATAAATTGTGAAGGAATAGTCGATATCTCAAACGAGGACGAAATGGCAGATGGTTGAATTTTTGAGATCCCACATCAAAACAGGAGGTGAAAACCTAGGTAATGCCAGGTGTTTTGAGGAGGTTATAACGGAGAAAAACTCACAAAATTTGACCAGCCTGCTTATCTAAGGCTGTTGTTTGATGTAGAATTAGAATTTCAAATACATGTATTTTAACAGCGCCATAGCGCCACCTGTATTTTAAATGGATATTTCACATGTTTAACAGGATAGAAAACTCTTGAAAATTGGCACACTCAATAAGACCTCAAAATTACTTTTACCGGTTTCTCGGTTTGGCCCGGTACGATTTGCGCTGTTGTGCGAGGGCCCTACGTCCCCCTGTGACAGGGGGACAACTCGTTATATATATGTTTATGTATACAATAACACTTAACCCTCCTGTTGTGTTCTGGGTCAATTTGACCCATTTTAAAGTTTGAAGAAAAATAGTTAAGTATTTTTTCAGTATAAAACTTCTTCTGCTTTGCCTTAATTAATTTTTATAATCATATAATATGATTTATATTATAACATATAATATGAAAATGGTTCATCTCACATTTTTGCAAACCAACCCCTGCAAAAACAAACAAAAAACAAAACAAAATTGCAATGTTATGTTTTCAATGTTATTTAAAACTATGATGGTTTTATATTTTGGTCTTTCAAGTAATAAAGTAGTGAAATATTAAAACAAAAATGAACATGTATTTTTATATATAAAACAAATAAAATTAATCACGTAAAGAGTAAAATATAAATAAACAATAACTAAAAAAATTCTTTTTTTTTTTTAATCAAAATAAATAAAAATTTCAATTAAAAAAATAAATAAATAAAAATTAACCCCGGAACACTATTACTGTTCCTAATGAACATAACAGGAGGGTTAATGCATGATTATCAGCTCAGTATCAGCAGAAATACACTGATGATAATTTTATCATATTTGCCTTTTATATATTTGCATTCTCGTAATTAAAATTTGCTTAATGAGTCATTTGCATTCAGTGGGATTCTTCCAAGTTCACTTTGTTTCAAGAGATCAAGCAGCTGAAGCATTAAAGCTCAAATTTCTCACCTGTTCTCACGAAGGAAACACGCAAAACTTCGAGGGCTTTTTCGAGGGGTCGTCCCGGGACCCGGGGGGCATCGCTCTGGCCCTGTACTCCGCTCTGTTCTCCTACTCCGGCTGGGACACGCTTAACTTCGTCACTGAGGAAATCGAGAACCCAGAAAGGTGCGTTCAGATTGTAACTCTCACTTTATTTATTATCGTAACTCTCAATATATTTTAACCCAATTTTCATTACATTATTACATTATATTACATTGCATTTAGCGGACACTTTTATTCAAAGCAAATTATAACAAATAATGATGTACATTTAGTAATAGAGGACATAGAAGTTCAAGGCAAAAACATTTTTTGACAGGGCCTAAAGGAGGACATGGTAGAATAGTGGGATAGAGGAGGAAAGAGGGAGAGCAGGAAATGAGGTTTAAAATACCGGTAGTTAATTTGTTATTTAGGAGTCACTTTCATATGTGGTCCTAAATCCATAATGTATCCGATCCATATACATGCGAAATGAATGTAAACAGTAAAATCTGAATTCATGCATCTTTGTGCTTTTACGCATTAGCATTAGCATTAGCGCTACGTGCTTCTCTCTCATACCCACACTGCATCTCTTGGTGCAGCTGTGCAGCTATAGCTGCAAAAAAAAAAAAAACAGCAAAAGCAAACTGCCTGGCCCATCTGAGCAAAAATCAAATTTGAGCAATGTATGGTTTCTACCCTCCATCATCCAAAATCATCTCAGTATTTTGTAGTCTGCACCCTGTTATGCCCATAATTGGCGTTCAGTGGCCGAAATTTGATTTTCAATGGCAGAGTTGAATTGATCGGGGTTTTAAAAAAATGTTGCTTGGATTGATGCCTGTTAACTTTACTTTATCTATTAAATTTATATATATATATACTGTACTGTATACATAAACATTATCCATATCTATCTATATTGTAAATATTCTGTAAATCATATTTACAATACCATATTTCTCTTCATATTTATACATATCTATCTATATTCTGCATATTTTTTATATTTTCTTGCACTTGCTGCTATTGCACATCTGGTTACATGCTACTTTTTACATTTAGTTGCTTTGTACTTGTACATCGTAATGACAAAGTTGAATCTAATCCAATTTAATCTAATTAAACTCTCCAAAATCCCTTGGTCTATTAAAGCATTAAGAGTTTCTTTCACACGAACTGAGGGGCGGAGCCTAACTCTTGAAAAACAACCCACACCATAATTATAATGATCCCCCCTCTACCAAACTTTACACTCAGCACAGTGCAGTCAGACCAGTACTGTAAGTTTTTGCTCCTCGGTTTTGTCCTAAATCTTTATCTTCCTCTGTTTCAGGAATCTCCCGCTGGCTATAGCTGTGTCGATGCCCATCGTCACCATCATCTACATCCTGACTAATGTGGCGTACTACGCCGTGCTGGACATGAGCGCCATCCTCGCCAGTGATGCTGTGGCTGTGGTGCGTTTACAGATTTAAAACCTTGAGAGCGTGTTTGGGAGCGTGAGAGAGTGTTGGGGAGTGTTGAGGAGCATGAGTTCGTTTTTTTGGGAGGTTGTGAGAGCATGTTTAGGAGCATAATGAGTGGCGTGAGAGTGTGTTGGGGAACTTGAGCTTGTGTTTTCGGGAGGTTAAATAGTGCGAGAGCGTGAGTGCGTGCTGGGGAGCGTGAGTGCGTGTTGAGGAGTGTGAGTGCGTGTTGGGTAGCGTGAGAGCGTGTTGGGTAGCGTGAGAGCGTGTTGAGGAGCGTGAGTGCGTGTTGAGGAGCGTGAGTGCGTGTTGAGGAGCGTGAGTGCGTGTTGAGGAGCGTGAGTGCGTGTTGAGGAGCGTGAGTGCGTGTTGAGGAGCGTGAGTGCGTGTTGAGGAGCGTGAGTGCGTGTTGAGGAGCGTGAGAGCGTGTTGAGGAGCGTGTTGAGGAGCGTGAGAGCGTGCTGAGGAGCGTGAGTGCGTGCTGAGGAGCGTGAGTGCGTGCTGGGTAGCGTGAGTGCGTGCTGGGTAGCGTGAGAGCGTGTTGGGTAGCGTGAGAGCGTGTTGGGTAGCGTGAGAGCGTGCTGAGGAGCGTGAGAGCGTGCTGAGGAGCGTGAGTGCGTGCTGAGGAGCGTGAGTGCGTGCTGAGGAGCGTGAGTGCGTGCTGAGGAGCGTGAGTGCGTGTTGAGGAGCGTGAGAGCGTGTTGGGTAGCGTGAGAGCGTGTTGGGTAGCGTGAGAGCGTGTTGGGTAGCGTGAGTGCGTGTTGGGTAGCGTGAGTGCGTGTTGGGTAGCGTGAGAGCGTGTTGGGTAGCGTGAGAGCGTGTTGAGGAGCGTGAGTGCGTGCTGAGGAGCGTGAGTGCGTGTTGGGTAGCGTGAGAGCGTGCTGAGGAGCGTGAGTGCGTGCTGAGGAGCGTGAGAGCGTGTTGGGTAGCGTGAGAGCGTGTTGGGTAGCGTGAGAGCGTGCTGAGGAGCGTGAGAGCGTGCTGAGGAGCGTGAGAGCGTGCTGAGGAGCGTGAGAGTGCGTGCTGAGGAGCGTGAGTGCGTGCTGAGGAGCGTGAGTGCGTGCTGAGGAGCGTGAGTGCGTGTTGGGTAGCGTGAGTGCGTGTTGGGTAGCGTGAGTGCGTGTTGGGTAGCGTGAGTGCGTGTTGAGGAGCGTGAGCTTGAGTGATCCGGACGTTGAAGAATGTGAGTGTGTTGGGTAGTGTGAGAGCGTGTTGAGGAACATGAGCTTGTGTTTTGGGAGGTTGAAGAGCGTGAGAGTGTGTTGAAGGGGTATTTTGAGGAGCGTGAGATCGTATTTGTTAGCGTGAGAGCGTGTTGGGTAGTGTGAGTGCAGTATTGATCGTGTGTCTCTTCCCGCAGACGTTTGCTGATCACACGCTGGGAGTGATGAGTTGGACGATTCCGATAGCCGTGGCTCTGTCCTGTTATGGTGGACTCAACGCCTCCATCATCGCTGCATCCAGGTGAGATTCACTAATTAATTTACACCTTTAACTCCTGATTTAACTCCTAATTTAACCCGTTTATAACCACAGGACCTCTCACCATAACATATATTTCACCATACTCGATATATCAAAACAAATTCTAAATTATATTCTAAATTATACTGCTATCAGACCATCATTGCCTGGATGAAACAGCTGGATGAAAGTTAAAATGTAAGGTATATAAACTTATATTTGTTTATAAAGTTTTACCGGGATCTATGATGAGGTATAATCTCTCTGTAAGTTGTACATGTGTAATATTTGCATCAGCCCAGAACTCTCACATAATTAGGTGCATTACGAATTGAGAGGATGTGGAATATTTTTATTTAGATTTTTTGTGTTGTGTATGTGCAAAAGTTGTCTTTTTTTTTTTTTTTTACACACTGAAACTTCTCCCCATTTCATGAATGGTTTGAAAATATTCTGGGCTGTAGAGGGAGAAATCTGCAAATTCTGCTCTGTGCTGAAAGCTGCTGATTTGCTGATTTTGGTTCTAGACTGTTCTTCGTGGGTTCTCGAGAGGGTCATCTTCCAGACGCTTTATCAATGATTCACGTTCATCGCTTCACTCCAGTGCCTGCTCTCCTCTTCAATGTGAGTATCTGTTTATTTGTAGAAAAAATACCTCCAAAATATAAACTTTTTAACAAAATACAGTGTCAGTCACACTTTCTCATTAATATTGTTCTTTATTTGTTTTATTTACTAAATTGTAAATTAATACTAAAGACTTAAACTATAAAGAAACACATCCTCATCCTTATCCTGATATAAAAACCCAACCTGTCCTCTGTCTGAGGTGAAATTCGCTTTTTATTTTGAATAGTCCGATGTTGAGTTAAATGTGCTGTTTTTCACACCGGCGCTCTGGAGTTATATTCTTGGTTTATATGAATCATCGTGACCTCTGGGAACTACGATTAATTTTTCAGACATCTAGAAAGAAAGCACAAGGAGAAGTAAGTGCAAACTAGCGAGATAACTAACGTTAGCAGCAGGCTAGCTAACCGTAGCATCGAGCTAAGTAAAATACTAATGTTATCAGGAAGAGAACTAAAGTTAGGGATGAACTAGGTAACCTTAGCAATGAGCTAGCTGACCGTAGCAACGAGCTAAATAAAATACGAATGTTACTTGGGAGAGAACTAAAGCTAGAAACAAGCTAGCTAATATCAGTCACAAGCTAGTTAGAATACTAATGTAACCTGGGATAGTACTAAAGTTAGCGATGAGCTAGCTAACCTTAGCGATGAGCTAGCTAACCTTAGCGATGAGCTAGCTAACCTTAGCGATGAGCTAGCTAATCTTAGTGATGAGCTGTTACTGGGAAGTAAACTGAAGCTAGTGACGAGCAAGCTAAACTTAGTGATGAGCTAGCTAAAATACTAATGCTCCCGGGGAGAGAACTACCATTAGTGATGAGCTAGCTAACCTTAGCAATAAACTAGCTAACTGTAGCAACGAGCTAACTACTATATCAATGCTACCTGGGAGAGAACTAAAGCTAGTGACAAACTAGCTAACCTTAGCGATGAGCTAGCTAAAATACTAATGTTACCGGGGAGAAAACTACCATTAGTGGCAAACTAGCTAGCCTTAGCGAAGAGTTAGCTAACCTTAGTAATAAGCTGTTTGAGGGCAAATTGTAATTGTTTTTTTTACATTTTGGGAAAAAAATGAAGGGAATTTGAATTTTTATTTGTAAATCTTATTTTGTTCTCAGCCTTGACTCGGACTATACTCCTAAAAAGTCTTTGTCTTGACTCGGCTCAGCTCTGGTGGTCTTGACCACAACACTGGTCAAAACATTTGGCGCTGTATAAATCTGTGTATTATTGTACACTGTGTACATTTCATAACCTTAAAGATGCGCTTATATTGGGGTCATTTCTGCCTCTGTAGTGCCCCCTCAGGTTCAACTGTGCTATAGGTGAGAATGATGTTTCTGTGTACTTACTGTATGTGGACACTCCCAATATGCAAATCAGTCAATTAGTTAATAAAACCACCCCCTAGTGACGTCCAACCATCTATGTCAGCAGCACACAACCTAAACCCATACATCACTCAGTGCCCCTCCCAAACTACTCTTCCCATTTTTTTTTTTATTTTATTAGAATTTTTCAAATGGTAATCTAATGCCGGGGTGGGGTAGAGGGATGTAAAGCCCCCCACTGATACTGAGCTGTGGCACAGTGAAGCTGGTATGAGTTGAGATGCTAGTGATCCAGCAGCACCACAGTAGTAGTAGTAGTAGTAGTAGTAGTAGTGATTAAGTGTGAATGTAGGAGGTGAACTCTGGAGCCCTCTAGTGTTGGAGTGTTGCGCTGCGTGTCTCTCACTGTTTCTGGTCTGATTGATTGATTGTTGCAGTGCGCCATGGCTCTGATCTACCTGGCCGTGGAGGACGTCTTCCAGCTCATTAACTACTACAGCTTCAGCTACTGGTTCTTCGTCGGCCTGTCCATCGCCGGACAGATTTACCTGCGCTGGAAAGACCCGGATAGACCCCGCCCACTGAAGGTGAGAGTATCTGACAGCTTACACAATAGACTAAATATTATCACTGGAGCTGAAGAATACTGATCTGGGATTGATGTGTTTTATATATACAAAATAGTTTATAGACACTTCAGAGGCTTATTTGAGACGCATATATATATATATATACACTACCGTTCAAAAGTTTGGGGTCACTCAAACAATTTTGTGTTTTCCATGATAAGTCACACTTATTCACCACCATACGTTGTGAAATGAATAGAAAATAGAGTCAAGACATTGACAAGGTTAGAAATAATGATTTGTATTTGAAATAACATTGTTTTTACATCAAACTTTGCTTTCATCAAAGAATCCTCCATTTGCAGCAATTACAGCATTGCACACCTTTGGCATTCTAGCTGTTAATTTGTTGAGGTAAGCTGGAGAAATTGCACCCCACGCTTCTAGAAGCAGCTCCCACAAGTTGGATTGGTTGGATGGGCACTTCTGGCGTACCATACGGTCAAGCTGCTCCCACAACAGCTCAATGGGGTTCAGATCTGGTGACTGCGCTGGCCACTCCATTACCAATAGAATACCAGCTGCCTGCTTCTGCTGTAAATAGTTCTTGCACAATTTGGAGGTGTGTTTAGGGTCATTGTCCTGTTGTAGGACGAAATTGGCTCAGATCAGGCGCTGTCCACTGGGTATTGCATGGCGTTGCAAAATGGAGTGATAGCCTTCCTTATTCAGAATCCCTTTTACCCTGTACAAATCTCCCACCTTACCAGCACCAAAGCAACCCCAGACCATCACATTACCTCCACCATGCTTAACAGATGGCGTCAGGCATTCTTCCAGCATCTTTTCATTTGTTCTGCGTCTCACAAACGTTCTTCTTTGTGATCCAAACACCTCAAACTTGGATTCATCCGTCCACAACACTTTTTTCCAGTCTTCCTCTGTCCAATGTCTGTGTTCTTTTGCCCATCTTAATCTTTTTCTTTTATTAGCCAGTCTCGGATATGGCTTTTTCTTTGCCACTCTGCCCTGAAGCCCCAAATCCCGCAGCCACCTCTTCACTGTAGATGTTGACACTGGTGTTTTGCGGGTACTATTTAATGAAGATGCCAGTTGGGGACCTGTGAGGCGTCTGTTTCTCAAACTAGAGACTCTAATGTACTAATCTTCTTGCTTAGTTGTGCAACGCGGCCTCCCACTTCTTTTTCTACTCTGGTTAGAGCCTGTTTGTGCTGTCCTCTGAAGGGAGTAGTACACACCGTTGTAGGAAATCTTCATTTTCTTAGCAATTTCTCGCATGGAATAGCCTTCATTTCTAAGAACAAGAATAGACTGTCGAGTTTCAGATGAAAGTTCTCTTTTTCTGGCCATTTTGAGCGTTTAATTGACCCCACAAATGTGATGCTCCAGAAACTCAATCTGCTCAAAGGAAGGTCAGTTTTGTAGCTTCTGTAATGAGCTAGACTGTTTTCAGGTGTGTGAACATGATTGCACAAGGGTTTTCTAATCATCAATTAGCCTTCTGAGCCAATGAGCAAACACATTGTACCATTAGAACACTGGAGTGATAGTTGCTGGAAATGGGCCTCTATACACCTATGTAGATATTGCACCAAAACCAGACATTTGAAGCTAGAATAGTCATTTACCACATTAGCAATGTACAGAGTGTATTTGTTTAAAGTTAGGACTAGTTTAAAGTTATCTTCATTGAAAAGTACAGTGCTTTTCCTTCAAAAATAAGGACGTTTCAATGTGACCCCAAACTTTTGAACGGTAGTGTCTATATATATATATATATATATTTATTTATTTATTTATTTATTTATTATAAATAAATTTTATTTATAAAATATATATATATTTTTATTTATATATATTTTTTTGTTCACAGTGAAATACAAGCATTTAAAACTTTTTTTAGACTGTGTCTCTCCACTCTTCCTACAGACTCTGATCCCTTGGTTTCTTTTAAATGAAATTAAAATAAATAAATTGACTGATGATCAGTGATGGTTTGGAGAGTCATGTCTGTCATCTGCTGGTGTTGATCCACTGTGTTTTATTATCAAGTCTAAAGTCAGTGCAGTTTTGTTTTCCCACAAAATCTTACAGCACTTCATATCTTACAGCTTCCCTCTGCTGATAACAACTTTTAACTTTCATTTTCCAGCAGGACTTGGCACACTGCCCACACTGCCAAAAGTACCAATTGGTCTTAATATATAATATTCAAATTTTCTGAGACACTGATTTTTAGGTTTTATTTGGGCTGTTAGCTTTAATCATCAACAATAAAATGACCACGCTGTTTTTAATACATCTATATAATATGAGTTTCACATTTTAAACTGAATTACTGAAATGTAATTTTTTAATGATATTCTAATCTCTTGAGATGCACTAAATAATCAATGAAGCTTTATTTTCACTCAGAGATGCACTGAAAGTAACCATAATTTTCAATGCAGCTGTGCATTTAGAAATAAAGGGACTGAAAAATAAAATAAAATTAAAATGATAAGTATTTAAGCAGGTTAAACTAAAATAAGGAACTTCATAAACAGAACAATACATTTTTAATTGCAAAAGCATTAGAAAAACAAACAAGTAAGATTTAATAATAAAGTAATTCAGAATAAAAGTATAAAAGAGCAGGCTAAAATCTAAAAATAATTACTTATTTATGCAAAATAAAATAAGTAAAAGGTAAAAGAAAAAAGGGACTGAAAAATAAAATTTAAATAGTAAGTATTTAATGAGGTTAAACTAAAATAAGGAACTTTGTAAACAGAAATATAAAAATTTAATTGCAAAAGTATTAGGAAAACAAACAAACAAACAATTAGGATTAAATAAAGAAGGAATAAAATAATTCAGAATACAAGTACAACAGGACAGGCTAAAATGTAAAGCTGTTAAATAAAGAGATAAATCATATATTTATATTTATAAAAATATAAAAATAATAAAACCTAAAAAATGAAGTATCTTAAAATAACATTTAAATTATAAAGAAAGAAAACAGTAGAAATAAAATGGTAAAATAACTAAAATTACGAAATAAAATAAGTAAAAGAAAAAATAAATTAACCCATTCTTACTCTCTATCTGTGTGTGTTTGCAGTTGTCTCTGGTGTACCCGGTGATCTTCTGCTTGTGCACGGTGTTCCTGGTGGCAGTACCGCTCTACAGCGACACGCTCAACTCCCTCATCGGCATCGCCATCGCCCTGTCGGGGGTGCCCGTCTACTTCCTGGGCATCCACCTCCCCGAGTCCAAGCGCCCTCCAATCATCAGCAAACTGCTGCGTGAGTTCACTGACTTACACATGCATTTCTGGACAAGCTGAGGGATTCAATTAAATACTGTATTTTTCGTATTATTAGACGCACTGGATTATAAGGTGCATTATGCGACAGTAGTAAGGAACAGGACAGGGGTGTCACCATGTTTTCCTTCTAATTCAGCAGATCTCACCGCTGGGTAGTGGTGGTGGTGGGAGGGGTCGGTAAAGTTAAGTGAAGTAAAGTTAAGCCAAGTAAACAAAACTGTAAAACGAGTGCTGGATGTTAATCTACAGAGATTTCTCTCATGAAAACTGTTTATTTGGGTGATTTAAAGCGCTTTAATTAATTTACAGTAAGCTTAGATTTCCAGATTTCCACTAAGGCTAGGTGCAGCAGCATTAGCCACAGTTAGCATTGCTTAGCGCTAGTAAATGCCACCCGACATCGCTACACCGAGGAACCCTGACTGTTTTTAGTAAGGCAGGGTGATATTAGCTAGCGGTTCATCCCACGTAGCTTGTTTTAACATGGTTAACATGCAGACTACAGTCAGATATACCCACCTCTGAACAGTGAAAGAGCTAAGTAGCGCTTAGCACAGTTAGCGGCTAATGCTAATGCTGAAATCTCTAAACTGAACTGAATCTCCTGTATATGTACTTCAGTGGAGTGTCTTTCCTGCTCCTTAATACTGGATTATAAGGAGCTCTGATGATTTTGGGGAAGATTTTCGGTGCCTTATAGTGCAAAAAATAGCTATGATTACGATCAGGCCTATCCATGCTAGCTTTTAGTTGGGATAAATTAGCTTAATAGCTAAGTTAAGATTACCATACCTGAAGCTCAGTGCTTGGCTACCTGTTCAGCAGAAATTAGCAGCTCAGTCTATGTCTTGTATTCCTTCTGGTCTCCGTCTATCAAAAGAACATGTGTCAGAGGAGGCATGTGGTAGTCTTTACCCTTATAGAGTGATAAGGGTATTATATGCGGGGGTATACAGCTAAAAAGTGTAGATGGGATTATCGGCATAGCTAAAATGTGGAGAAAAGTAGGATAAAAAAAATACATCAAAAATTACAAATTTCTACATTGTTAATCAGCAGCATATAAAATATTTATTTTTCCCACTGCGTCATACATAATGGTTCTTTAACTTCGCTATCTGATGTGAAAATCTGTGTAAATTGTCAAATAATGTTGCCAATGCTCACATAAATCAGCTGTTTTTTATTTAATTAACTTTTTAATGTGTATTTCTGTTGTTTCTGCAGGTTCTCTGACCCGCTTCACTCAGTTCACTTGTTTCTGTGTTCTCACTGAGATGGATCTGGAGGAATAAGACCCTTACTCAACGTCCTGAACCAGAACTGGGGGTCCGGTCCCGCTGTGTCCTGCTGCTGTCCTGTGTTAGAGGTCGGGGGAAGGGGAGGCAGTGATGCGAATGTGCTGGAATTTATCCTGCATTATTAATAACAACGCTTTCACATGGAGGAGAAGGACCTCAGTGATCATGTGATCAGTCACATGATCAGTCACGTGACCTTTTAAAAAGAAAAACTGAACAGAGAAATCTAAACAGAGCTGCAAGATGAGGAAAGTGTTTGTTTCGATGACTGAAACTCATTTATAACCCTGTTAATCCACCTCTCAGGGACACGAGCGCCGCGGTGGTGAAATACGGACAAACACGGATAAATCCGGACAGATCCGTGACGCGGGACTTCGTTTGTCTTCCCGTCGCATCCACTGTAGCATTATCTTTATTTTTAAATGAGTTAATTTAGATTACAATGAATTTTTAGATTTTTTTAGACATAGAAAGTGAGTTTAAAATCAGTTTAGTGTTTATTTTATTTTTTATTTATTAACAAAGTTATTTTATTTTATGCATCTTTGCATTTTTAGAGTATGTAGAATATATAGAATATCTGTTAAACCTTAAAGCATTGGAGCATTTGTTGAAGAAAAAAAGAAATAATCCTCTGGACGAAGGAAATAACGACCAAAAGCCTTAAACCACAAGCCTCCTCTAAATGATCTATTATATACATTTCATTATATCACAAATCGTAGAGAAACTAAGAAGGGAATTCTTGTTTGCACAACCGTTCACTCTCATATTAACACTGGTAATTTGTTTTTATACACAGTTATGCATATCATAACATTATGACCACCTCTTTGTTTGTTTCTATACTCTACTCATTTCACCCTGTTCTTCAAAAACCACCACAGAGCAGCTCTTTATTAATATTATTATTATTATTATTTAGGTGGTTGGTGGTTATTCTCAGCACTGCAGTGATTAGCATGGTGGTGGTGTATGAGGTGTTAGTGTGTGTTGAGCTGGTACAGCTGGAGTTTTTAAACACTGTTTATTATCTCACCTTGTAGATAAAGTAAAGTCAGAGACAGAAGATCTGAATGTGTTGCTGCACAGTTTACTGTCATTATCATCCTGTAGTCCTTCATCAGTACAGGGTACAGGACACTGCTGGCCCAAAAGATGGTGCCCACGGGACACTGCTGTCAATCGGGGCGTCGCTGGCGCATTGGAAGCCGCTGGTGCACGGGATGCTGCTAGCCCACAAGACGTTGCCCACGGGACACCGCTGGCGTATGGAACACTGTTGGCCACAGGACATTATCCATGGGACACTGCTGGCAATTGGGAACGCCACTGGCCTACAAGACATTGCCCACAGGATACCTCTGGCCCACGGGACACCGCTGGCATATGGGACGCTGGTGGCCCACAGGACATTGCTGGGAATTGGAATGCCGCCCATGGGACACCACTGGCGTATGGGACACTGCTGGCCCACAGGACGTTGCCCAAGGGACACTGCTGGCAATTGGGACACCGCCCATGGGACACTGCTGGCCCGCAGGACTCCACTGGCATATGGGACGTTGCTGGCCCACAGAATGTTGCCCAAGGGACAGTGCTGGCCCACGGAACAGGACCAATAGGATGCTGCTAGCGCATGGAACACCACTGGCCCACAGGACATTACCCACGGGACACTGCTAGCAATCGGAATGCCACCCATTGGACACTGTTGAAGCATGGGACATCACTGGTGCACAGATCGCCATCCAGGGGACGCTGCTGACCCACGGGACGCTGCTGACCCACGGGACGCTGCTGGCCCACAGGACATTACTCACGGGACACTGCTAGCAATCAGAACAGGGCACACAGGACATCGTTGGTGCACAAGGGACTCTGATGGCCCACGGGATACCCAGTGTCTAATAAAGTGGGGGACAGCAAATAAACGGGACACTGGCAACGGGAAGCCGCCCATAGTGCATTGTTGGAGAACTATTTTCAGTGCAGCATCGACACTGAGGTGTTAAAAAACTCCAGCAGCACTGCTGTTTTTGATCCACTTATTGTACCAGCTGAACACTCACTAACACCTCATACACCACCACCATGATAATCACGGCAGTGCGGAGAATATATATATATATATATATATATATATATATATACATATACATATACATACATATACATACAGTACAGGCCAAAAGTTTGGACACACCTTCTCTTTTTCAGTGTGTTTTCTTTATTATCATGACTATTTACATTGTAGATTCTCACTGAAGCATCAAAACTATGAATGAACACATGTGGAGTTTTATGTATTTAACAAAAAAAGGTGAAATAAAACATATTTATTCTAGTTTCTTCAAAATAGCCCCCCTTTGCTCTGATTACTGCTTTACACACTCTTGGCATCATTCTCTCAATGAGCTTCAAGAGGTGGCCACCTGAAATGAAAAGTTTTCCAACAGTCTTGAAGGAAGGAAGGAGTTCCCAGAGGTGTTTATTAGCACTTGTTGCTCCTTTGTCTTCTTCACTCTGTGCTCCAGCTCACCCCAAACCATCTGGATTGGGTTCAGGTCCGGTGACTGTGGAGGTTCAGCTCATTTTTTATTAAGTACATAAAACTCCACATGTGCTCATTCATAGTTTTGATACCTTTAGAGAGAATCTACAATGTAAATAGTCATAAAAATAAAGAAAACGCATTGAAAAAGGGAAGGTGTCCAAACTTTTGGCCTGTACTGTGTTTACTATTATTATTATTATTATTATTATTATTATTACAGCTGCTTAACAGGCTCTTATGATCAGTGGAGCTGATAAGATGAACGGTGAAGAAGTGCAGAAACAAACAAGCAGGTGGTCATAATGTTCTGGTGCGTTCTGGGATTTGGTATGATGATGTTTTATATAATAATCTTGCCACTGGGGGGGTGTGGGTAGTTAGTTAAAGTTTAAGTTAAAGGGTCTTCAGCTCTACCTCTACGTTATTTTCACGCTGATGTTTATAGAACACCTACACACGTTTTTTGTTTTTGTTTTCTGGGCAAAAGTACCAAAAAAAAAAAAAAACAGCACATTCAGGAATCTTCCTCTTCTCTGGATCTCAGATGTTCAGATATGCAGCGTAATTCCGTTAGTCAGAGGCATATGTGATGTTTTGAGGCGGTCGTGTCTGTTCTGACGTCTTCTTCCATATTTCAGGACAGTTGTTTTGAGTTGTTGAGTTTGAATGTGATGAAATATGTATCAGCATGTTTCTGATTGAGATCATTTTTACACAAACTGCAAAAGGAGCATCCTGCCATCTGCTGGACCAAAGCATGGAAGCTCATGTTCACTGTGGTCGAGGTGGCAGGGTCTAAACTCTGCTTCTAAACTCTGCGGCACTTTTGTGAAGTGCGTCTGAAGAGGCACATAGGTGTTATTTAATTTATTATTATTATTATACAGAACATCAATAAAACATTTCTGAATCAGTACATGTCCGTAATGCTTTTGTATTTCCACTTTGGTCACAACTGCCTCTATAAAACAATCCAAGCACCAAAAAAATCCATCTGTTCCATAAACCATTTGGCTCCTCCCTTATTGTGACATCATAAGTAAACTTGCAAAGAACCACCCTGGCTCCACCCCTCACCCGTCAACCCCCACCAGAACCCAACTCACTAGATCAGTCTGCTGGTTCAGAACTTCAGTACACTGAAGTATTAGCCAGCAGACTTCGTCTGAGTGAGGGATCTGTACCTACTCTCTGTGGCAAGTCAGCAGAACTGAGTTTTGTGCTTCTATCGCTCTCAAGCATAAACTAACTAGCTTGTTCAACGCTAACGTGTGGTAAACAACAACTTAAGTAAGGAGTAAGGTAGAGCCAGGTAAACGGTTAGAGAGTGAGGTAATGTGAGGGTAGTGATTTAGTGCAAGAAAGGGTAAGGCAGAGTGAGGTAGAGGTCCACAGTGAAAGCTTAAATCAAAATACTACTTATTCTGGGAAAAATATGTTCAGGTAAACCAAGTGCTTATAATCATATTTTTCAGAAGATAAGGCTCACTTAAAATCTTTTAATTTCCCCCATAAATATATATAGTGCTCCTTATGTATGAATTCTACCATTTAGGTATTAAGGAGCAGTAAAGACACTCCACTGAAGTACAGAGTTATACAGGAGTTTCTTTGCAGGAGTACTAGCATTTTTATGCCGTTCATAGGGGAGTATATCAAACTGTACTCTGTGTGTTCACTGTGTTAAAACAAGCTGCTTAGGATGAACCGCTACCTAATATCACCCTGGGTCACTGGAACACTCAGGGTTCCTCAGTGTAGTGCTATCGGACGGGATTTACTAGCACTAGCAGTTAGCTGCTAATGCTAACGCTGCTGCACCCAGCCTTAGCAGAAATCTAAGATTACTGTAAATAAACGGAAGTGCTTTACTCACCCAGATAAATGGTTTGTCAGGAGAGAAATCTGTTTTGTTTACTTAGCTTAGCTTTACAGGTCTCACCACGCAGACCTGCTGAATTAGAAGGGAAACATGGCGACACCCTTGTTCCTTACTAGTGTCGCATAATGCAGTTTATAATCTGGTGTGTTTTATAGTGCGAAAAACACGGTAATCTTAATTTAGTGAGTTTTAGATTAATATTGGAATATTGAACAGTGTTTTTGTACACCCCTATTAATCCCATAGTAATAACCAATTTTAAAGAAAGAAAGTTTCAGGACTAAAGTATTCATTTTGAAATCTTTATTTTTTGTTTTATACACATCTACATATTTACAGATAGTCACCCTTTGGAAACAAGGAATGTCGATTCAATCAAACACACACCCACCCACCCAACACACACACACACACACACTTACAAACACACACACACCCACCCCACACACACTTACAAACACACACGCAACAACACAGATCATTTCACACTTACACAAACTCAACTGCTAACATACCAGCCTGTTCACTCTACCATGCACCATCAAACAACTCAACAACATCACAGAGTAAATCATTCATCTGACTAACACACACCACACACACAGCACCCCACACTAATATCTGCAGAACTACCACACACACACCTTCATGTGAGTAAAAACAGTCCCTCACACACTGAACGCAACCGAACACACACCCCCACCCACACACACAGTGTTTCAGTCAGAACCATAGTCTTCTCCATCCTCGTCTTCATCATCCTCCACCTCCTTCATCACCTCCTGCTGGTAGCGCTCCCAGCTCCTCCGACTGTAGGAGTGCTCCTCACTCCAGCAGCCTGCAGAGACACACAGCTCTCAGTTAACACTGAAAACTAGAGCTGCAGAAACTAATCGATTAAAATCGATTCTTAAAATAGTTGCCTAATTAAATATACTAATTTAATAATGGATTAGTTGGTTCTTTGTTATTAAACACATGCATACACAGTTGCCTGTAATGTGATTCATTTAAATCTGTCCTGCCTAAACTTTTATAAACCTTTTTTTTATGATTTTATTTCTAATTTTTCCCCCCATTTTCTCCCCAATTTACACAGCCAATTACCCAACCCACTCATTAGGACTCCCCCCTATCACTAGTGATGCTACAACACACCAGGAGGGTGAAGACTAGCACATGCTTCCTCTGATACATGTGAAGTCAGCCACCACTTCTTTTCAAGCTGCTGCTGATGCTGTAGCATTACCGAGCAGCATCACAGCGCTAACGCTCGGAGGAAAGCGCAGCGACTCGGTTCTGATACATCAGCTCACAGACGCAGCCTTGTGCTGATCCACATCACCCTAGGAGTGATGTGGGGAGAGAGCGCCATCTACCCACCCGGAGGGAGCAGGGCCAATTGTGCTCCCTCTGAGCGCCGGCAGCTTGATGGCAAAGCTGCATGAGCGGGGGTTCGAACTGGCAACCTCCCGCTCATTAGGGGTGGGAATCGATTACTATCTCACGATTCGATTCGATTCCGATTTTGGGGGCCACGATTCGATTCAAAATCGATTTTTGATTCAAAACGATTTGAATTATAAATATTTCTGCTTCTGGCTTATGAATCGTATTGAAAAAAAACCCTCCATAATATACACTGGTCCTGGAGCAAGTAATGTGTTACAAAAACAATAAAATGTGCAGGAATGTGGGTCCTCAGTGACAGAGGAATCACTGGGATATCACAATGACGTTAATGAACAATAAATACATAAATAAATAACACTGCTTTATTACCAGGCTACTAGCGGTGGTGTGTAGGTGACGCTGCTGGGCTGATGTGATGATAGCAGTGGAGCGCTAAAGTTCAGGAGCAGCTGCTGATTAACTAGTTAATTTAAGGTGGTTGTATTTCTTCAGAAAGGGGGCAGGAGGTGGAGAAATTAATTCATATTGTCCATTCCTTAATTCCTCTGTGATGAGGAGCTGAAATGAGCTCTGATTAGCTTATTGTTATTTTTCCGTTCCGCCTTAAATGCTGCAGCCCGCTGCCACCTGTAGCGTTATTTAAGGTGGAACTGGAAAGTTAGCTAGTTAGCTAGCTAACAGTTACTGAAACTAACTACTAGCGATCTTTTTTATGCTTGTTATGAAGCATTCTGCCATAAAACATTGAAACTACACGTTAATCTAAGGTAATATAGTGCTTGTTCTGCCATCTTACCGGTGATTCTCAAACACCTACGCTCTGTGTGTGTCTGGAAGATCTCCAAAGGGACAAGCGCTATCCCCAGGGTTGCCAGGTCCAACAAAAATACCCAGCCCAAAATCAGTCTAAAACCCGCCCCTCAGAATCGATTTTGGGACATTTTAAATCGATTCTGAATCGTAGTAAATGAGAATCAAGATTCTTATGTGAATCGATTTTTTGGCACACCTCTACCGCTCATAGTGGCAGCGCTTTAGACCGCTGGACCACTCGTCGCCTATAAACATTTATTTATTTGTAAGGTAATTTCTGCCTCTGTAGCACCCACCCAGGTTCAACTGTGCTATAGGCGAGGATGATGTTTCTGTGTATTTTAGTATTCAGATTCAGTATCACAATATCTAAATTAGTCAATCAACAATTATCGTATTTTTTTGCACAACAAGGTGCATAAGGAACTTCTAATTCAGCAGATCTCTCCGCTGGGTGGTAGTGGGAGGTAAGAGTGCTGGATGTTAATCTACACAGATTTTTCTTCTGAAAACTGTTTATTCGGGTGAGTAAAGCGCTTCCGTTTATTTACAGTAAGATTAGATTACCGAATTTCTCCAGCACTAAAGCTGAAGAATTAGCATTAGCAGCTAACCTCTCCAGCAGTGCTAGCCAGGATTAGCAGCAGGCTACAGGCCCATAATACTCCCCTCTGTACAGGGCATTAACGAGCATGTTTAGCGGCTAATGCTAATGCTGCTCCAGTCTGGGTGCTGGAGAACTAAACTGAAACTCCTGTATAACTCTGTACTTCAGTGGAGTGTCTTTACTGCTCCTTAATACCTGACTGATAGAATTCATACATAAGGAGTAATTGTATTTTTTTTCTCTCACTCAGTGTTCATAGAGCCTGCTAGAGTAGTTAAACAGGATCCATCTCATTCTTCAATAGTACATTTATATTTCAGTCACGTTTAGCAAACAAATTAGCATTAGCAGCTGTAACTCCACAGCTTCAAAAAATCTGACTTTTTTTTTTTTAGAATTTACTTGCCATTAATGATCCTGTAATATTAATCTTGTAGGTGCAGGGACTTCTATTTTAAACCACAGCATGTGACTTCAATTTAAAAACATCCCTCATCAGCTTTACCCAAGTATAAATGCATTTTTAATGTGTACAAAGAATCTAATGTTCTTGATTAAATAGCCTATGTGCTAATATTGGTTAAACAGTAAATACGAAACAAACGCAGGTAAAAACTCACCTCCATAGCGCTCTTCAGCATCACTGCCGTCTTCACTGTCCTCCTCATCCGGATAGTCATTCCTCCAGTTACGCTCTTCATTCTCATCATCCTCGTCTTCATACACCTCCTCCTCCCACGCCACTTCCTCCGGCACCTGCAGACGTAATTTTACTTTAACTACCTTTACACAACACACAAACAGTACCAGTCAAAAGGTTTGGACACATCTTCTCATTCAATGTTTTTACTATGTTATGTTTTCCTACATAGTAAATGAATAGTGAAGTGATCTATCAGATTATGAAGGAACGCATAATGAATCATGTAGTAACTTAAAAACAGTGTTAAACAAACTAAAATACTCTGTAAAGTATTCAGATGCTCTTATCTGGGGAGCTGTTTGTTAACTTGTGGTTTCTGAGGCTGGAAACTCTGATAAACTCATCCTGTATAACAGAGGAAACTCTCGATCTTCTATTCTTAGGGCAGTCCTGATGAGTGCCCATTTCACCATTATATTTAATACATGTTTTAAAAGGGTGAAAGAACTGTAATTCTTCTTTTTAGATTGACCAACCGTCATTTCTTGGTCATTTTTTTAGTAGTTCTTGCTATAATAATTAATAAATTAAAATGTATGTAATTATACAACCTCTCTCTAAAATTTGTATATAAAGCAACCAACTTCTCAAATTCAGCATTAAGCTACTATCCACTCACCAGCTGAGCCGAGGTTATGGGCAAATACTGAGTATATTGCTATACCGTAAGCAATGTGATATTGTAATTGTTTGAAACATTTTTGAAAAACTCTCATACTATAAAATCACTATCATATTTATAACATCTGGGTAAAAGAAAAGTTTACTTCTTATTCAATCAATTAAAGTTTTGGATAACAAAACATTGCAATAGGATGCGATATCAATATCAATATTTCCTACAGCCCCACTCACTAGCTCTCCCTCCTCGCTGTAGGGTCTGACGGACAGGATGTCCTGGATCCAGCCCGGCGTGGCCGTCTCCTGGTAGTACAGGTCATAGACGTAGTCGTCCTCCTTCTCACGATGTTCAGTCCCGAGTCCATCCGTCGACACGGCCAACTTCTGCCGGATCATCTTCACTGAATTACACAGAATCGTCTCTGTGTCGGACTTTACGTTCTGGAGAAAGGAGAAGAACTGATTAGCAGGTGAATGATAAATATGGGTGAGCAGCATTGCCAATAGAAACACCAGCATTCAGCAACATCTACATCACATTTATAAAATGATGAGAAAAACCAAAAACACAATCTACTGTAACTGTAGATTAATTACAGAGCAGTACGGGTACAACAGATTACAGTGCTGGTGATTCTGTATCTACTGTAACTGTAGATTAATTACAGAGCAGTACGGGTACAACAGATTACGGTGCTGGTGATTCTGTATCTACTGTAACTGTAGATTAATTACAGAGCAGTACGGGTACAACAGATTACAGTGCTGGTGATTCTGTATCTACTGTAACTGTAGATTAATTCTCACCTTTCCCGGGACTTTCTCATCCTCCTCCTCCTCCTCCTGAACGATGTCGAACACCTGCATGTCTCCCAGAGATAAGCGTGGATCAGGCTCTGTCGGAGTGCCTGTCTCCTGGGCCTCTGTCTCTCTCGGCGCCGGCGGTTCTGCCGGGAGCCCAGTCCGGTGGCTGGAGAGGATCCGGTAGCGCTCCTCTCGCCTGGTGCTCCATTTGACACTGCGGAGATCTCCGATGATCCTCTGGGAGCTGCCCTGAGAGGGGCGCAGGGCGTGGGCCAGCCGGGGGCGGGACAGAGCCTCGCGGACGTGAGGCTGGACTGGAGCATCCTTCATAAAGAGAGATCGATCAGGATCTTAAGACTTGCTAACAACATTTCTGTGGATTCTATATGAAATTATATATTGCAAATATACATACAATTAAGGAGTGGGAGTCCCTAGGCCTTTTGAAATTATTCTAATTCGTTGACCAGCACCTGTATTTCAAGAATACACTACTGCAACAAAATTAAAATGAAATTTTAGTATTGAATAGGAAATGATATGAAGTTGTCTTACAGTATCGACAGTCTCCACCTTATTCTGTGTGATGACGAGACACAGTTTTACCACAGTTTTGAGAAGATTTAGTGTCTGAAACCTGTTTACAAGATTAAATATAATTAAAATAGTGGACAAATGTCTTTTAATAAGCTTTATGTAAATTCAAGCTGTCCAAATTATATTAAGTCCCCAAAGAGCCATTCACATGTATCCAGATATTTTTTAACTGTAACATCTGCAGTGCTAAGCACAACTACAGCATCTTAGCTTTAGTTTTTCAAATTATTCTAATTCGTTGACCAGCACCTGTATATATATATTTTATTCAGGGTTTTGTCATATCCCCAAGAGATATAAAGCACCATGAAACATTGTGATATCAGTTTAGGGTCATATCGCCCACCCCTAGAATATGTTAGTTAGTTAATAGCTAATTTCAGTTCTGTATGTTAAAGGTTTTATTATTCGTCTAACTAACTAAAATGTTACCATAAACAACAACATTAGTTCAGCTTAGCTACAAAACCCACGTTAGGTATTTAGCTAGCGCTATAGTTAGATATAGTTAGCTATGTTACCTAGTTAGCTAACGCTAGTGTTATCTATATTAGCTAGTTAGCTATAGTTAGCTATGTTACCTAGATAGCTAACACTATAGTTATCTAGAGTGGCTAGTTAGCTATAGTTAGCTTATTAGATAAAGCTATAGTTACCTATAAAAGCTAATTAGCTATAGTTATCTATAGTAGCTAGTTAATTACAATTAGCTATGTTACCTAGTTAGCTATAATTAGCCATGTTACCTAGTTACCTGTAGTTAGCCAGTTAGCTAACGCTACAGTTAGCTAATGAGCAGTGCGCAGCCGCGCGCTAAAAACACACGTGAAAACGAGGCTAAGCTAAGCTAACCTGATAAACTCCATTAATATTAATGTAACGTTAGCTAAAGCTGTAGCTAAATAACCCGCGGGTTTATCAGTAGCGGGTACCTGTGAGGAGACCGTGGCCACCAGCTTAAAGACGGAGTTCTCTATGCGGGGCTCGGCGGCGGTGGTGGCGGGCTCCGGGCCCGGCTCTGCGGCCGCGGGCTGCGCTGAGTTCGGCTCCGGCCGGATGCGCTTGCAGGCCAGCAGCAGCGCGTCCGCGGGGTCGGTCCCCCGCTTCCTCTTCACCCGGAGAATAGTGGTGCTGGGGTCCATGCTGAGAGCGGCTCACAGCGCCGAGTTTTTACCCGCAGAGATTAACACGGAGAACGGGCTGAATCAGGAGCATCCACATCAACAACAACACACAAGCGCGTGCCTCTGTCTGTCCCTCACCCTTTCATCTATTTATCTCTATATTTATTTATTTATCTCATCCCTGCACGAGCTCTGCATCTCAGCGCCTCCCACTGGTACGGAGCTCTTTATTATATCACACTCACACATTCATATAAAATACTAGAGACCCAGACTTGAGTAAAAGTACTCTAAAACTTTTCTAAATTTAAAAAAAGTGCTAAAAGTATTCAAATGTAATATATGTTTATATTTAACAGAGGTGTGAAGCACTGAAGCACAAATACTTTTGCACTATTGCACCTAAGAATAGCACATAAAGTAAGGAAATATGTGTATTTTTTTATTTGTGGTAATAATGTAGGCAATAAGTCTTATACTGTTTCTAATTCCCCTTTTGAATATCTTTAAACAGCTAACTGGTGATGCTAACAGATATCTGGCGATGATAACGGCTAACCGGTGATGCTAAGAGTTAGGTGGCGATGCCAACAGCAACTGGTGATGCTAACACCTGTATGTATGTATATTTAATTATCAACAAATTAACTAATGTAGCTGGCTATCTAACTAACTAGTTAACTGATGTAGGTAATTAGTGTTGATAAATTAGTCTAGTCAGTTGTAAATAAAAAGAGTAACACCTAGCTAACAAGTTAACTAATGTAACTTAGCTGGCTAACTAACTAAGTAACTAATGTAGCTAACTAACTGACTTGTTTACTATTGTAGCTAGCTTGCTAACTAACTAAATAACTAGTTAACTAATGTCGCTAGCTACTAACTAGCTAACTATTGTAGCTAGCTTGCTAACTAACTAGTAAAGAGTAACTGTTTATTTTACCTTGAGTGTATTGACAAATATCTTTCAATAATGATTACTTATCTTAGTATCTATAATTACATAATTATTGTGTGAAACCTTGTATTATATAGAAGATTAACCAATAATCACAGTATATTCTTTACATATATAGTAAAACATTGTTTGATCAGGCATGTGACTAACACAGACTCTATTATATGACAAATTAACCCACATTAACATATAACATATGAGATGTAGCTCAGGCTTGAAGTATTTTGTTTTACTGCATGACCCTAACTAACGGTCATCAATTCGACTGGTACGGGGCTAATTTGCTACAAAAAGGCTATTAGATCAAAGCAGCCTTTTGGTGAGTGAGTGCCTCCCTAAAAAACCTCTGCTTCAAAGCGGGGGGTGACAATCCGTGTATCATTCGTTCATTTGATATTCAATTGAGAATCAAAATCGGAAAATTAAAAAACCAATTCGTTTTTTCGTTTTTCGTTTTTGAATATAATACCAAAAAACGAATAACGGCTTGTATTTTGTATTTTTATTTGGTTATCCAAACAAAAATTGGAAATTTAAAAAACGGACCAGGAGCCGAATTTGATTTTGATTTTGAACTTGACCCATTTGTGTGCCCCGGAAGTTACTGATTTGTTTATTCTTGGTGGGTTTCTGTTGCGCGGGAGTTCACTGCAGTGTTATCTACACAGTCTGTATTGCTGTAGGCTTTGGATGGAGTTGAGGATGGAGAGTTTTATCTTGTTCAGAGGAACTAAACGCGTTGCAGTGAAAGAAGACGATATGACAACAGAAAAAATCGGCAGGATCTTTCAGGTGAAACCCACCAAGAATAAACAAATCAGTAACTTCCGGGGCACACAAATGGGTCAAGTTCAAAATCAAAATCAAATTCGGCTCCTGGTCCGTTTTTTAAATTTCCAATTTTTGTTTGGATAACCAAATAAAAATACAAAATACAAGCCGTTATTCGTTTTTTGGTATTATATTCAAAAACGAAAAACGAAAAAACGAATTGGTTTTTTAATTTTCCGATTTTGATTCTCAATTGAATATCAAATGAACGAATGATACACGGATTGGTGACGCACACACACAGATAGTGCCAGGATGGAAGAACACAGTCAAGGTCAAACACTAGTGGTCCAGTCAGACACGTGCATGCTAACATGAGATGATTTTAACAACGCCTCATCAACAGGCTTACGTCATTTTGGGTATAAAACATGGAGTCAGATCAGAGGGGGTCAGAACTTATGCTGGGACGGCTGTTAGACGGTCTTTCATGTGTGGGTTCTCCTGAATATTCAGTACTTTGTAATAAATACCTGGTTTGCTTTCAGCTTCACTCCACCTGTCTGACTCTCTCTATCAAACGAACACGCAGGGGAGTTGTACCCCGGACGAGAGGTGGGGGTAGCCCACCTTTCATTTTCTTTTCTACAACACTAGATAACTAGTTAACTAATGTCGCTAGCTACTAACTAGCTAACTATTGTAGCTAGCTTGCTAACTAACTAAATAACTAGTTAAATAATGTCGCTAGCTACTAACTAGCTAACTATTGTAGCTAGCTTGCTAACTAACTAAATAACTAGTTAAATAATGTCGCTAGCTACTAACTAGCTAACTATTGTAGCTAGCTTGCTAACTAACTAAATAACTAGTTAACTAATGTCGATAGCTACTAACTAGCTAACTATTGTAGCTAGCTTGCTAACTAGCTAATTTACTCATGTAAGTTAGTTAACTAAATAACTAGTTAACTAACATACCTAGGTAGCATTAATTAATTAACTGGTCCTAATTAAGTTAAGGGTATTCTAAATAAAATCGTGAATCTGTGGTTGACATTAGCTAGCTAGTTAACTAACGAATTAACCAATGTAGCTAGCTAGCTATCCCATCATCAGCCAGTATTCCCACCTTAAGTAAATACATGTTCAAAACATTTAATTTATATTTTCTATTTTCCTACACATTTCAAATGTTTAAATTAATCATTTAATTGATACATTTTAAAAATTATATACTTTAAGTATAAACATCTAAATATTATACTGGTTAATAATGTCATGATTAAATTACGTATCTGTACACCGTCTTCAGAATTATTATAATAATAGTAATCCTAATTTCTCTTTTAATAATAGTAATGTCACATAAGATAGAGTATAAACTGTGTATTATAGTAGTTGCGTGCACAGCAGAGCTGGGGGAGAAAGCTGCGCTCGCTTCTCCTGCAGAGACTGAATATTAAAAAAAAAAACAAGAGTTTTACACTCAATAAACATATAATTTAACCAGCTCTAATTAACACATATACACCAGAAACCTGTCTGTAGAACATTGAAACATTCTCAAAATGCAGACCTTTCTCTTATTATGTACATTATGTATAGACCACAATTTAAAGTCGTATTAAAGAAGAAAATCAAGTTGTTGTCAAATTAAACACCTCAAGTCTTGAAAAACACTTTCCATTGTATTAATTATGTAAGTTTTTAAATTATATTACTTTTTGGAGCAATGGTATGGAACATTTAGAAAAAAAATGTATTCTTGGTTTTACATAGACCAGAATTTAGACTAGTATAAAATAAAAAAAGCAAAGGATTATCGAATAACACAGCTGAAGTCTTTAACATATCATTCTCATATATTAAAGGTGTGTAACATTTTGGAGGAATTGGAGGTCAAACCTAAGAAATTCTGTCCTATAAAACCAAAAAATTAAACTGTTATCTAAAGATATAATTTAATTATTGAAGAAGTCTTTCTATAGTATTAATGATATAAGTATAAAGTTATATTAATGTAGAATTTTGGAGATATTTGAGGTCAAACTTATTAAAAAATGCTCAGATTAGTTTAAGTGGTAGTTTTCACCTGTATCCAGCAGAGGGCGCTCCGTGCATCCTTCCACACTCTACCTGAACCAGAGCTGGTTTATAGCGAGACTGCCCATTTCAGATAATCACTCCTAACCGCTAGAGGGCGCCCGCGAGTGAGTCTAAAATTAATGGGTTAAACGGAGCTAAACGGCTAAAAACACTAATTAAAAATATTAACTAAATACTTTTCTAAGATTTTCTTTTAATTTCGGAAAGTTGAATTATACATTCAGCTAAAAATACAAGAAAAAACTACCGATTACTGTCTATTTTTAGACAGCAAACGTATTTCAGACAATAGATGCGCTAGCATTACTGCTACTGCGAGCTGATTGGTTGTTTAAGATACAATCAAATCACATTTATATTATTACGCTTTATTATAAAGATCTCTATCTCTCTCGTACACACACTCTCTCTCTCTCTCTCTCACACACACACACACACACTCATACACTCTCTGACACTCACACACTCTCTCTCTCTCCGACACACACACACACTCTCTCTCTGTCACACACATACTCTCTCGCGCTCTCACACACACACACACACACACACACACACACACACACACACACACACACACACACACACACACACACACACACACACACACTCACTTTCTCACAAACACACACACACACACTCACTTTGTTTCACACACACACACACACACACACACACACACACACACACACTCTCTCTCTCTCACACAGTCTTTCTCTCTCTCTCTCTCTCACACACACACTTTTTTACACTTTCTGTCACACACACTCACACTCTCTATCTTTGTCTCTCTCTCTCACACACACACACATACACACATTTTTTCTGTCACACACTTTCTCACACACACACTATCTCTCTGTCATTCACACACACTCTGCCTCTCTCTCTCTCTCTCTCACACACACACACACACGCGCGAGCGCTTAGACAGAGTGAGTGCGCGCGGGGAGGCTGTGTTTTCTGGGGCTCGTGAGCTGGAGTTGAGTGAAGATGAGCGGGACGCTGCTGCGCGCGGACTCGTGTTTCTGAGGTTCGGTTCTGAGGATTATCTGCGCGCGCGGGACCATGCGGGCTGTTCGGGTCACGAGGCGGTTCTGTTTACTGCTGCTGCTCTTACACACTGCACAGATCCACGCGCTCCTCCACCAGCAGCACAGCGGTAACACACACACACACTGTCTCACACACACACACACACACACACTGCATGTATAGTTACACTTTAAAACATTGTATTACATTTATTACACATTTTACTTGTTAGGAACTCTGCAATGTTAACCTAATATTAATAAATGCATATAGAAACAATAATACTGTGCAATACATTAAGTAAATATTATTTAAGTACATAATTAAAATAAAAAAAATAAAGATTTTTGGTTCTCTGCTTGTGTGCACCAGAAACATACATAGTCAATTGTAGCATTAGCAAGCTAGTTATCTATAACTATCTATAAATTAAATAAATGAATCTTTGTTGTTTAGGATGTTGTTTCAAATAAATGAGTCAGATATGTCGATCTAGCTAACTAATTTATTAGCAAAAGCTAACAGCAGCATATATTTATTCATATGGCATTTGTAAAACTAACCCTATGGTGTGGAGGCTGTACTAGCTGACTAGCTGTCACTGTGCTGTGGGTTGTTTTGCATACTTCAAAACACAGTTACAATGTACAGCTTTGGAAAACATGAAGAGAGCACTTCAGTTTCTGAATCAGTTTCTCTGATTTTGCTATTTATAGGTTTATGTTTGAGTAAAATGAACATTGTTGTTTTATTCTATAAACTACAGACAACATTTCTCCCAAATTCCAAATAAAAATATTCTCATTTAGAGCATTTATTTACAGAAAATAAGAAATGTCTGAAATAACAAAAAAGACGCAGAGCTTTCAGACCTCAAATAATGCAAAGAAAACAAGTTCATATTCATAAAGTTTTAAGAGTTCAGAAATCAATATTTGGTGGAATAACCCTGTTTTTTAATCACAGTTTTCATGCATCTTGTTCTCCTCCACCAGTCTTACACACTGCTTTTGGATAACTTTATGCTGCTTTACTCCTGGTGCAAAAATTCAAGCAGTTCAGTTTGGTGGTTTGGTGGTTTGTGATCATCCATCTTCCTCTTGATTATATTCCAGAGCTTTTCAATTTGCTAAAAATCAAAGAAACTCATCATTTTTAAGTGGTCTCTTATTTTTTGTCCAAAGCTGTATATTTTATGTCTTAGTCTTTAAACATTTAATAAGTTTAAACCTAATAATTTCTATTTTATATGCCAAAGTGCCAAAAGTATTCTCTCACACATCCAAATGACTGAACTCAGGTGTTCCTGAATCTCTTCCGTCTCCACAGGTGTATGATAATAAAAGCAGCAGCTAGGCATGCTGGGACTGCTTCTATAAACATTAGTGAAAGAATGGATCTCAGGAGCTCAGTGATAGGATGCAGCCCCTGTGCAACAACAAGTCCAGTCGGGAAATTTCACTACTCACTACTAAATATTCCACAGCCAACTGTCAGTGATATTATAACACAGTGGAAGAGACTGGGAACGACAGCGACATAGTGCATAGTGCACAGAGTTCATCAACTTTCTGCAGTCATTACATCACTACACACCTCCAAACTTCATGTAGCTTCAGAGTTCATCACTACACACCTCCAAACTTCATGTAGCTTCAGAGTTCATCACTACACACCTCCAAACTCCATGTAGCTTCAGAGTTCATCATCACTACACACCTCCAAACTTCATGTAGCTTCAGAGTTCATCACTACACACCTCCAAACTTCATGTAGCTTCAGAGTTCATCACTACACACCTCCAAACTTCATGTAGCTTCAGAGTTCATCACTACACACCTCCAAACTTCATGTAGCTTCAGAGTTCATCATCACTACACACCTCCAAACTTCATGTAGCTTCAGAGTTCATCATCACTACACACCTCCAAACTTCATGTAGCTTCAGAGTTCATCACTACACACCTCCAAACTTCATGTAGCTTCAGAGTTCATCACTACACACCTCCAAACTTCATGTAGCTTCAGAGTTCATCATCACTACACACCTCCAAACTCCATGTAGCTTCAGAGTTCATCACTACACACCTCTAAACTTCATGTAGCTTCAGAGTTCATCATCACTACACACCTCCAAACTCCATGTAGCTTCAGAGTTCATCACTACACACCTCCAAACTCCATGTAGCTTCAGAGTTCATCACTACACACCTCCAAACTTCATGTAGCTTCAGAGTTCATCACTACACACCTCCAAACTTCATGTAGCTTCAGAGTTCATCACTACACACCTCCAAACTCCATGTAGCTTCAGAGTTCATCACTACACACCTCCAAACTTCATGTAGCTTCAGAGTTCATCACTACACACCTCCAAACTCCATGTAGCTTCAGAGTTCATCACTACACACCTCCAAACTTCATGTAGCTTCAGAGTTCATCATCACTACACACCTCCAAACTTCATGTAGCTTCAGAGTTCATCACTCACTACACACCTCCAAACTTCATGTAGCTTCAGAGTTCATCACTCACTACACACCTCCAAACTTCATGTAGCTTCAGAGTTCATCACTCATTACACACCTCCAAACTTCATGTAGCTTCGGAGTTCATCACTACACACCTCCAAACTTCATGTAGCTTCAGAGTTCATCACTACACACCTCCAAACTTCATGTAGCTTCAGAGTCCATCACTACACACCTCCAAACTTCATGTAGCTTCAGAGTTCATCACTACACACCTCCAAACTTCATGTAGCTTCAGAGTTCATCACTCACTACACACCTCCAAACTTCATGTAGCTTCAGAGTTCATCACTCACTACACACCTCCAAACTTCATGTAGCTTCAGAGTTCATCACTACACACCTCCAAACTTCATGTAGCTTCAGAGTTCATCACTCACTACACACCTCCAAACTTCATGTAGCTTCAGAGTTCATCACTCACTACACACCTCCAAACTTCATGTAGCTTCAGAGTTCATCACTACACACCTCCAAACTTCATGTAGCTTCAGAGTTCATCACTCACTACACACCTCCAAACTTCATGTAGCTTCAGAGTTCATCACTACACACCTCCAAACTTTATGTAGCTTCAGAGTTCATCATCACTACACACCTCCAAACTTCATGTAGCTTCAGAGTTCATCATCACTACACACCTCCAAACTTCATGTAGCTTCAGAGTTCATCACTCAGTACACACCTCCAAACTTCATGTAGCTTCAGAGTTCATCACTACACACCTCCAAACTTCATGTAGCTTCAGAGTTCATCACTCACTACACACCTCCAAACTTCATGTAGCTTCAGAGTTCATCACTACACACCTCCAAACTTCATGTAGCTTCAGAGTTCATCACTCACTACACACCTCCAAACTTCATGTAGCTTCAGAGTTCATCACTCACTACACACCTCCAAACTTCATGTAGCTTCAGAGTTCATCACTCACTACACACCTCCAAACTTCATGTAGCTTCAGAGTTCATCACTACACACCTCCAAACTTCATGTAGCTTCAGAGTTCATCACTACACACCTCCAAACTTCATGTAGCTTCAGAGTTCATCACTACACACCTCCAAACTTCATGTAGCTTCAGAGTTCATCATCACTACACACCTCCAAACTTCATGTAGCTTCAGAGTTCATCACTACACACCTCCAAACTTCATGTAGCTTCAGAGTTCATCATCACTACACACCTCCAAACTCCATGTAGCTTCAGAGTTCATCACTACACACCTCCAAACTTCATGTAGCTTCAGAGTTCATCATCACTACACACCTCCAAACTCCATGTAGCTTCAGAGTTCATCACTACACACCTCCAAACTCCATGTAGCTTCAGAGTTCATCACTACACACCTCCAAACTTCATGTAGCTTCAGAGTTCATCACTACACACCTCCAAACTTCATGTAGCTTCAGAGTTCATCACTACACACCTCCAAACTCCATGTAGCTTCAGAGTTCATCACTACACACCTCCAAACTTCATGTAGCTTCAGAGTTCATCACTACACACCTCCAAACTCCATGTAGCTTCAGAGTTCATCACTACACACCTCCAAACTTCATGTAGCTTCAGAGTTCATCATCACTACACACCTCCAAACTTCATGTAGCTTCAGAGTTCATCACTCACTACACACCTCCAAACTTCATGTAGCTTCAGAGTTCATCACTCACTACACACCTCCAAACTTCATGTAGCTTCAGAGTTCATCACTCATTACACACCTCCAAACTTCATGTAGCTTCGGAGTTCATCACTACACACCTCCAAACTTCATGTAGCTTCAGAGTTCATCACTACACACCTCCAAACTTCATGTAGCTTCAGAGTCCATCACTACACACCTCCAAACTTCATGTAGCTTCAGAGTTCATCACTACACACCTCCAAACTTCATGTAGCTTCAGAGTTCATCACTCACTACACACCTCCAAACTTCATGTAGCTTCAGAGTTCATCACTCACTACACACCTCCAAACTTCATGTAGCTTCAGAGTTCATCACTACACACCTCCAAACTTCATGTAGCTTCAGAGTTCATCACTCACTACACACCTCCAAACTTCATGTAGCTTCAGAGTTCATCACTCACTACACACCTCCAAACTTCATGTAGCTTCAGAGTTCATCACTACACACCTCCAAACTTCATGTAGCTTCAGAGTTCATCACTCACTACACACCTCCAAACTTCATGTAGCTTCAGAGTTCATCACTACACACCTCCAAACTTTATGTAGCTTCAGAGTTCATCATCACTACACACCTCCAAACTTCATGTAGCTTCAGAGTTCATCATCACTACACACCTCCAAACTTCATGTAGCTTCAGAGTTCATCACTCAGTACACACCTCCAAACTTCATGTAGCTTCAGAGTTCATCACTACACACCTCCAAACTTCATGTAGCTTCAGAGTTCATCACTCACTACACACCTCCAAACTTCATGTAGCTTCAGAGTTCATCACTACACACCTCCAAACTTCATGTAGCTTCAGAGTTCATCACTCACTACACACCTCCAAACTTCATGTAGCTTCAGAGTTCATCACTCACTACACACCTCCAAACTTCATGTAGCTTCAGAGTTCATCACTCACTACACACCTCCAAACTTCATGTAGCTTCAGAGTTCATCACTACACACCTCCAAACTTCATGTAGCTTCAGAGTTCATCACTACACACCTCCAAACTTCATGTAGCTTCAGAGTTCATCACTACACACCTCCAAACTTTATGTCGATTTTAATTCATTCATTTAATTCTAATTCATTTAGAAAATTATATTTGGTGGATTTATTGTTTCTGGATTAGTTGAATAGTGTTGAGCTGGTGTTTGTGTTGGTTTGGTTGTAGATGTGGACCAGTGTGCAGAGGGGAGCGATGCCTGCCACATTGACGCGATTTGTCAGAACACCCCAACGTCCTACAAGTGCACATGCAAAACAGGGTTTAAAGGAGACGGTAAACAGTGTGAAGGTAATTTAACCTCCTTTTAATTCTTTATCTAAATTTTCCTTTTTTATGGTTTAGTGGTAGTGCATATGCTAGGTAAACTGTCATATTTAGCATTAGCTAGCTAAATAAATGCATCTTTGAAGTTTAGGATGTTTTCACACTTGTTGGACATAAATGAGTAATGATAATGGTTTAAAGCCTCTACCTGAGCCTTAAAGTCTTAAATAATCTTGTTGTTTTTAATGTATTTGAGTTTATATGGACATCTCTCCTTTTCCTCTTTTATGGTAAGTTATGGTAAAACTAACCCCACGGTATGGAGGCTGTACTTTAGCCTAATTAGCTTTTACTGTGAGTTTTTATGCATCATGCTTCAAAACAGAGCTACACCAATCTGTATATATATATTGTATATGTGTGTGTTTACAGTACTACTCAAAAGTGTGGACACATCTTAAATGAATAAGTTTCATTATTTAAAAAAACTTCTGCATTGTAGATTAATACTAAACTCATCCAAACTATGAAGAAAAACATATGGATTTTTTTAATAAACCAAAAAAGTGTTAAACAAACCAAAATATGTTTTATATTTTATTTTAAACAGTTTTAAACATCTCTGCTGGATTTTCTCAGTCAGCTTTATGAGGTAGAGTCACCTGGAATTCAGGCTTTCAGTTAACAGCTGTGCTGAACTCATCAAGAGTTAATTACTTGAATTTCTTGTCTCTTAATAAAGTGTTTGAGAGCATCAGTTAAAGTAAAGTAGTGAAGAGGTAGAGTTACAGGTATACAGTGAATAGTGAATATTTGAGTAATGTTCTAATCTATAAAATGGCATTCATTTTTTTTACAGTACAGGTGTATATGGGAGTGAAAAACTTGGGGGCAGATTCCCAAAATTGTGCAGAGAAACAATTTTTACAGCATGTAGAATAGTGAAATAAAAAGAATGTACAGATAGCTTTACAGTATAAACAATAAACGCAATAACTTATACCACAGACATACTGACAAATGGTATTGCACAGAAATATGCTAAGTAAGATTGGATATATAAATATATACGATGCAATATAAATGTGCAGATATCTATATAGTGTGTATAGAAGAAAGAAGTAAAGTAAAGTAAAGAAAGTAGAAAAAAAGTAATAAATAAATTTAAGAAATGAAGGTCAGTCAATCCGAAAGTCAATTTCAAGAAGTTTAAAAGTATCCTCAAGTGCCAAAAAAGACAATCAAAAACGTTATGATGATGAAACTGGCACTCATCAGGAACGCCCCAGAAAAGGAAAGAAGAGCGAGAGTTTCCTCTGTTGTACAGGATAAGATAATCAGAGTTACCAGCCTCAGAAACCACAAGTTAACATCACTTTTAACACTTTTAAGTTACTATGTGGGGAAAACAATAAAAAATAAAAACATTGAATGAGAAGATTTGTCCAAACTATTGACTGGAACTGTAAATAAGTATAGGAAATTCAATGTATATCCACAAATCTGTAATAAATAAAACATAATAATAGACTTTAACTTTTATGGTGCCTAAAAGGAATATTTTAAGTATGGTGAAAGGTGAAGTGTGACTGCAGCAATTAAATGGCAACTTCTAAAACAACTTCTATTAAAAGTAAATTACTGCAACACAAATACGAAAAACACCTATACTCTACACTTCATGGTGTGAGTCCAGATGCACAGCAAAAAGGAGAGTGCAGTTAATTATCTGAACCTTTTACCTGGATTTATTTAACTAAATTATTAATAATCTAATGATAAATCAGTAGTTTTAAAGAAAAATTCGACAGTATTTATTATTATTTATTCTCTGTTCAGTTATTAACAATCAATAGTTTTTTATTTAGACTAGTGTCATATTTATTATTAATATTTCCCTGCAGTTTTGTGTTGTTTTGTATGTGTTTTTCTCTGCTGTTGATCTTTAAAGAGCTTTTTCTTATTGAAACTCTGATCCTTCATTAACATTGACTTGCTTCCTGTTTTTAGATGTAGATGAGTGTGATTCGGAGTATAACGGCGGCTGTGTTCACGAGTGCAACAACATACCCGGTAATTACCGCTGCACCTGCCACGATGGATTCAACTTAGCTCACGACGGACACAACTGCCTGGGTAAGAAGCTTATTATACACCGCAGCTGGGGTTATAGTGCAGTAACAATGAGGGTACATTAATTACAACCGTACTAATAACAGAATGTCAATTATTAAATAACACATTACAATATTTTATTATAAAACATTATTATTTAAAACATTCTTACTCATTAAAACAGGGTAATGTTAAATATCCCTAGTAAAAGAAAAGTGCATTTAAGTATACTTAATATGGAAAAGTACATACTTTAAGCATTAAAATTAATATGTACTTAAATACAAACTAAATGTACTATTTGGAACAACTTATGGAAACGTAAGTATATTTTAATTGTAATTAAGCTATATTTAAATACAACATAAAAGCATTAGGTTCTGCAAACTTAAGTAGATTTAAGTTTGTGTTTTTTAAACATCATTTTTGTAATTCACATGAAGTATATTGTAAATTTAGTGCTTTGCATATTGATGCACATATTGTGTGCACCTTAATGACACTGGAAAAAAATATAAATTTATTTAAAGCTAAGACATATATATTTTCTGTCAACAAAACGTTTAATTTAAAGTAATGTTTCTTAAAAATACATTTTATTTTACTTTTCACAAGGGAATGTATTGACTAGTATCATTAGTTAGTGCCGAGGGGGGGTTTGGGTGTAGGTGGTGAAGATGGCTGTGTCCCAAAAACTTGTGTATACACTTTGAAAAAACTCTCCATCCTGCCCCGCCCCTAAACCCATACATCACTACTATACTCCTCTCATTTTCTAAATGTTGAGGGTGAAGTCAGCTAAATTCAGGGGATTTAGTTACACTTTAATCATGTTTATTTATGTGGTACATATTGTTAAAGTGACTTTTATTATGTAAGGATGTTAACACTGGAAGAAAAAAACGCGGATCAGGTTTTTATTTTTTTACACACTGTGTAAATAATTCTGTATTAATAGATCAATACAATAAATCTACCCAGCTGACCACAGGTTTAATGTTGGTTATGATGTCAGATGACAAGACATTTACACCAGGATGACGTAATCCATCCATCAATCCATCTACAGCTCTGGAAAAAAATAAGAGAACACTTAAAAATCATGATTTTTTTTTTTTTACCAAATTAAAAACCTCTGGAATATAATCAAGAGGAAGATGGATGGTCACAAACCATCAAACCACCAAACTGAACTGCTTGAATTTTTGCACCAGGAGTAAAGCAGCATAAAGTTATCCAAAAGCAGTGTGTAAGACTGGTGGAGGAGAACATGATGCCAAAAAACTGTGATTAAAAACCTCCAGGATTATTCCACCAAATATTGATTATTTCTGAACTCTTAAAACTTTATGAATATGAACTTGTTTTCTTTGCATTATTTGAGGTCTGAAAGCTCTGCATCTTTTTTGTTATTTCAGTCATTTCTCATTTTCTGTAAATAAATGCTCTAAATGAGAATATATTTATTTGTAATTTGGGAGAAATGTTGTCTGTAGTTTATAGAATAAAACAACAATGTTCATTTTACTCAAACTTAAACCTATAAATAGAAAAATCAGAGATCTATCTATCTAGCGTGTAGTATTATTGTCAGTGTATAGTGGGGGGGTACTCTGTGCTGTGTTTTTTACAGGGTGAGCTGGTGTTTGTAGTAAATGGAGTTTGTGTGTTTGATGGACTGTAGTGATGAGCTGTGTTCTGTTTTAGATGTGGACGAGTGTTTGTGCAACAATGGCGGCTGTCAGCATGTGTGTGTGAACACCATGGGAAGCTACGAGTGTCGCTGCAAAGACGGATTCTTCTTAAGTGACAATCAGCACACATGCATCCATCGCTCTGTGGGTGAGTAGCTCCACAACACACCAGTGCTCTCACCAATTACTGTGCAGCTTGATTTACAGCGTCAGTGTGTCTTTGCTATCGTAACGACAGGAAAAGTACACCTTATGCAGCTCGAAATGCTGTGCCAAAGGCATGTACTAATTCTCTTAATTAATCATGGGTGTGGTTAATTTTGGGCGTAACATGAAATAAACCAATCACAGTGACTCTTGCTCATCATTCTCTTTAAGAGTAGAACCAGGTGAGCTCTGACTTTGGTGGATTGCTATTTTAACGGTGCAGCTACCTGGACGTGTCCAACAAACTCTTCTCAGCAGAGGAAACTGAGCTGCTGGTTGACGCTGTGAAGGAGCTCCAGCAGCTCATTTACGGGAACAGCAATGTTATTTTAAAACCTGTGTTTTCCATTGCTAAGATAGCAATACGCCAGAAATGTACTTGAACACACCTCACTTCTGTTGCTGTTTTATATCGCAGGCAGCTTTAGTGTGCTTAGGGTCATTGTCATGTTGCATGACTCACCTCCTTTTGAGATTTAGTTCATGGACAGGTGTCCTGACATTTTCCTTGAGAATTCTGTGATATGATTCAGAATTCATGGTTCCATCCTGATCCAGATGCAGCAAAACAGCAATATCGCAATATTGATATTTTGCCAATATTAATATTTTTGTTTGGCTGAAGTACAGAGTTATACAGGAGTTTAGTTTAGATCTCCAGCACCGAGACTGGAGCAGTATTAGCATTAGCCGCTAACCATGCTAAGTGCCCTTAGCCCTTAGCCCTTACTCTGTTCAGAGGTAGGTATATCGGACTGTAGTCTGGGTGTTTACCGTGTTAAAACAAGCTACATGGGACATACCGCTAGCTAATATCACCCTGGCTTACCAGAACACTCAGGGTTCCTCAGTGTAGCGCTGTCGGCTGTATTAGCCGCTAACCGCGGCTAGCCTTAATGGAAATCTGGAAATCTAAGCTTACTGTAAATAAAAAGAGTCCAGTTTGCAGGAGAGAAATCTGTGTAGATTAACATCCAGCACTCGTTTAACTTTAAAAGATTTTTTTTGTTTTTTTTAGAATTACAGTTTTGTTTACTTAACCCATTCAGACCTGAATTATGTGCCCCTGTTGTCAAAATAAAAATAATAATAACAATGCTATTTCTTTTGTAATGCACACAAAGGGAGACTCTAATATTCTAATATAAAACATAGCATCAAATCCAGTTAACTAAAATAAGTACGTTTTTTTATGTCCATTGGATTGAAAGTTATCCCTAAACACCAAACTAAACATGAAAAAAGTGTTTAAAGTTCTAAATCACATACAATCAAGCTCTTTTAATTTGCCTCTTCGGCTCTAGTGCTGTCTTTTTTTTCTAGTGCAGTGGGCGGGACTAAGCTGTTGTTTCATTGGCTTATAAACTTTATTATTGGCTAGTTTAAAGTCTATACTGATTAACAACAGGTTAATCTCAGTTATCTCGGTTAGTGTTCTGTGCAACAAAACATTTAAAAATAAGAAAATACATGATGTCCACTGTAATGGACGCAGGGTCTGAAAGGGTTTATTTAGCTTAGCTGTACAGATTTCACCAACCAGCGACCAGACCTGCTGAGTTAGGAGGAAAACATGGCGACACCCCTGTTCCTTACTAGTGTTACATAATGCGCCTTATAATCTGGTGCACCTTATGTCTGAAAATAAACCTGAAATTAGACCAGTAAATAGATGTTCATTGATAGTGAGTAAAAAACGCGGTGAAAATATAATATTATATATTGTGAGACACAAGATGCTGTTAGCCCACAGTGTGTGTGTAGTGTGTAGGGACACACTGGTGAGTTGTGTGTGCGTGTTGAGGTGTGTCGCTGGGCCGTGTCGAGGGGTGAGTTCACAAGAAAACCGGGCCGATCTGTAAACGTCGGCACATAACATCTCAACCCTCAGTCCTGTTACCTAAACTAACTCTTACATCTTATTTGTTTATTTTTAAAATACAAATTTTAGGAAATCATTAGCATAGCCGCTGTTTAGCTATTTTTCATGTATTTGCTAATTCTGTGCTAAACATTTATTACTGTTACTTTCCTTCCTGTCACTCATAACATAAAAAGTAACAGGAGTGAGTGCCAGTAACAGGAGTAAATTTTTTTGTCATAAATATGAATTATTTGAACATGCAGTCTATAACCATTTCTTTATAAGTATGTATTTGGAGAGTCATGTCTGTCATCTGCTGGTGTTGATCCACTGTGTTTTATCATCAAGTCTAAAGTCTAAAGTGCAGTGAGTGTTTTCCTACAAAATCTTACAGCACTTCATATCTTACAGCTTCCCTCTGCTACTGACAGCTTTTATAGAGATGCAGATTTCATTTTCCAGCAGGACTTGGCACACTGCTCACACTGCCAAAAGTACCAATTGGTCTTAATATATAATATTCAAATTTTCTGAGACACTGATTTTTGGTTTTTCATTGACTGTAAGCCATAATAATCATCAACAATAAAAGTAAAAAGAAATAAACACTTAAAATAGATCACTCTGTGTTTAATACATCTATATAATATGAGTTTCACGTTTGCAAAGATATTCTAATTTTTTAAGATGGCCCTGTATAAGAAATCAGCGATTTGATGTGTATCACAATATAGGGCATACGATATATGATATTAAATATATCATGTTATATTATGATGGTTTAAATAAAATAATTTTAAGAAAACCTAAAGATTTAGGTTTTCTTTTATCGAGTTAGAACAGTGGAATCGAATGATAGAGTTCACTACTGTTATCTAGTGGGCGGAGTTTAAACACAGCATGAAGTGGACCATTTCTGACACCATTCTTTACATTTAAACTAATAATAGGTAAAACTTTACAATGAGAAAACACTATTTTATACGAGATCAGGGTAAGTTAGTAAGGTACTGACAGTAGTGGTCGCTGGACCGTGTCGGGGGAGAGGTCGTAAGAGAACCGGGCCGATCCGTAAACGTCGGCACATAAGGTCTGGTGATTGACGGCAGAAAAGGGAGGGAGGGAGGGGGGGAGTGGCAGCTTTTAAGTGGGGCTCCTCTCCGGGTCATTATCCTCAGCGGCTCGGCTCCTGAGGGCCCCCGCTGTGGGAACGGGAGCCCCGAGTCCCGCCCAACAAAACCGGCTAATAACTGAACACTCAGCCTTTGGGCCGGGCCCTTAGACGGGAATAAAGCAGCTTTTTATGTGTCTGTAGCTTCTCAGCCGTAAGTATTGTTAACCCCCCCCCCCCTCCTCCTGCCTCTCTTTTCCTTCCACTCAAAGACACACCCCCATCCTACCCTCCTACCACCAATAACCCCCCCCCCCACCCCCCCCTCTTCTCTAAAATGGACTGAAGTTTGCGAGGTTTCCACCCCATTGGGTTTCTCTGGGCAAACGTGCTAAATCCCATTAACACGTCCACTGGAGGTTAGAGTGAATGGGGGGAGCTGACCCGTTACACTCGCGCGGGCGAGAGTGCTATTGACGGGGGGTCAGAGTGCACGGGATTAAATGGCATTGGATTTGAAAAGAGTTATACACAGGTGTGTATAGGAACAGATGGATCAGGCTGGAAGTGTGTGTGTGAGTGTGTGTGTTTAGTTGGATATAGTGTGCAGTGTTAATCTGGGTAGTACTTAAGCTATACTTGCACTTGAACACGAAAGTGTGTGAAAATGTAAAAGTATAAACATGAATGTATGTTTAATGGAAATTCCAAAGAATCTGTGCCATTTCTCTCCACAGGAAATTACACGTATAAATGTGCACACAAAATAACTTTAAAATATATTTTATTATTATTAAGCAAAGTGTCTTGTACATTGATTTAATTGCAAAAGTAAGATATGCAATTAAAAACATTAATAAAAACTACTTTAAAAATCAGTTGAAAAAATACCATTTGATCATGGGAAGACCAAAATTCCCCAAAAGTTCCCTCATTAGTTTTTCTGTATATTTGATCTTATTGTAACTGTAATGACTGAGGAGCTCAATCTCAACACTCAGTCCTGTTACCTAAATTAATTCTTACATCTTATTGGTTTATTTTTAAGATACAGATTTTCAATATCAATTAGATATTTTTCATGTTTGTGCTAATTCTATGCCAACAGTCATACGTTCATCGCTATCTTGGCATGTGCCCAGCACGTGTACACACTGCTCCTTACACACACATGTTAACACAGAATAGTAAATAAAATAACATTGCTGTTCCCGTAAATGAGCTGCTGGAGCTCCTTCACAGCGTCAACCAGCAGCTCAGTTTCCTCTGCTGAGAAGAGTTTGTTGAACACGTCCAGGTAGCTGCACCGTTACAATAGCAATCCACCAAGAGAATGATGAGCAAAAGACACTCTGTTTATTTCATATTACGCCCAAAATTCATCCATACATCCATAATTTATTAAGAGAATTGGTACATGACTTTTGCGTTGTGTTTCGAGATGTGCATTGTGTACTTTTCCAGTCGTTACGATAGCAAAGACACACTGACATGCCCTAAATCAAGCTGCCCATAATCTTATAATAGTTGTACTAGAGCTGGGTGATACTATATGAGCTCAGATCAGTTTGTGAGAACACGTATCTCAGATAACTGATTCTCTTCCTCTACAGAAGGTCTGAGCTGCATGAATAAAGACCACGGCTGTGCTCACATCTGCAGAGAGACGCCCAAGGGGGGCGTGTCCTGCGAGTGCCGGCCCGGGTTCGAGCTTGCCAAGAACCAGCGCGGCTGCACCTGTACGTACCAATATACATTTACTGACTCTGACTCTAGAAAGAGAATTTTACAAAAGGAAAGTTACAGTTGGTGCCTATTAAATTCAGTCCAAGTGACATCATTGTCAGTATATTTATATATACAGTGTGAAAAACCCTTCTCATTAAGTAATTTTGATTTTCTTTCTTTTTTCCTACATAGTTAATGAATAGTGAAGTGCAAAATATAAAACATATATATTTTTTTACTATTAATCTACAGTGCAGAAAGGGGGCAAGGGGTTATTCTATTATTGCACTTGAACAATACTGAGCTAAGAAATGTTGCTGTGGTTCAGACCCAGGCTGGATGATCTGACTGTGTTGATGTGCTTGTTGCCTAGTGACCTGTATCCATGGCAACGGCGGCTGCCAACACATCTGTGAGGATACAGAGCAAGGGCCGGTGTGCCGGTGCCACGGCAGATACACGCTGCAGGCCGACGGACGCACCTGTACAGGTAAGGAGTCTGTAACTATAGGGTGCACATAAAAGCATTAGCATTAGCCACTAACCTCAGCGCTAGCTCTTTCGCCATTCAACCATAACATTACCGTGTTAAAACAAGCTACGTGGGGTGAACCGCTAGCTAATATCACTCTGGGTTACTGGAACACTCAGGTTTCCTCAGTCTGCTGTTAGCGGCTACTGTTAATGCTGCTGCATCCCAGCCTTAGTGCTGAAGAAACTTTACTGAACACGAATCCTTAAACAAAATATTGGGAATCTAAGCTTAAGCTTGTAAAACAAAAGCGCTTTACTCTCCCAAACAAACAGTTTTCAGGAGAGAGATCTGTGTAGATGTTTTTTTTTTTATTTTAAAAATTACAGTTTTGCTTACTTAAGCACAAGTCTAGTTCAACACATATATAAAAAATATAGGGACTCGTATGTGCTTTACCAAACAGTTGAGCCGTAGTTTATCAAAATAAGGGTTAATATTGGTGGATATTGTTGTTGTGGATGGTGGATATCCTGTTGTTTAGTAGTTCTGATTGGCCACCAGATTTCACTTTGATGGTGGATGATGATTCAAACATCTAATGTCATCTCATGTCAATTGGGGACAAAGCATTGGTTCTTAGGCGCGAACCGAAATGTACGAAAAGATTCAAAACTTTTCGAAAACTTGTGACATAATGAAACCTGTTTTGGACGGTCGTGTGAATTTTTTCGTTTTGACACATACTTCAAAGCAGAGAGTCAACAATACGGTTAACAATCGGTCAACAATACAGCGCACTTTACACAAGGAGAAGCTGTATGGGAGAGTGATGCGAAAGAAGCATTTCTGCAAGCAGGCCACAAACAGAGTCGCCTGAGGTGTGCTTTTGCATTTGCATCCTTCAGGCGACTCTGTTTGTGGCGTGCTTGCAGAAATGCTTCTTTCGCATCACTCTCCCATACAGCTTCTCCTTGTGTAAAGTGCGCTGTATTGTTGAGCGATGCACAGTGACACCATCTGCAGCAAGATGATGCTGCAGCTCTTTGGAGGTGGTCTGTGGATTGTCCTTGACTGTTCTCACCATTCTTCTTCTCTGCCTTTCTGATATTTTTCTTGGCCTGCCACTTCTGGGCTTAACAAGAACTGTCCCTGTGCTCTTCCATCTCCTTACTATGTTCCTCACAGTGGAAACTGACAGGTTAAATCTCTGAGACAACTTTTTGTATCCTTCCCCTGAACAACTATGTTGAACAATCTTTGTTTTTAGATCATTTGAGAGTTGTTTTGATGAGCCCATGATGCCACTCTTCAGAGGAGATTCAAATAGGAGACTTGCAATTGGCCACCTTAAATACCTTTTCTCATGATTGGATACACCTGGCTATGAAGTTCAAAGCTCAATGAGGTTACCAAACCAATTTTGTGCTTCAGTAAGTCAGTAAAAAGTAGTTAGGAGTATTCAAATCAATAAAATGATAAGGGTGCCCATACTTTTGCACCGGTTAAATTTTGGTTTAATGCATATTGCACATTTTCTGTACAATAAACCTCATTTCAATCCTGAAATATTACTGTGTTCATCAGTTATTAGATATATCAAACTGAAATGGCTGCTACAACCACCCAAATATTTACAACTAAAAATGATTAAGATTAATAGGGGTGCCCAAACTTTTTCATATGACTGTATGTGCTGTAACAAACAGTTGAGCCAAAATTAATATAAAAAAGGGTTAAAATGTTCTGATATCATTGTTGTGGATGGTGGATGTTCTGTTCTGCTTCAGTTTTTGTTCTCTTTCTTCTGTTTTTGTTTGTTTTACCTTTTTTTCACCCTCCCGTCTCTTAGCAAGTCGCTCGCGGCCGCAGCTGATATATAATTCTTCCATTTCCAAACAGAGCAGGTGATAGGGTTTTTTGCGCACACATAAACACACACACACACACACACACACACACACACACATATAAACACACATATACATAAACACACACAACCTACCCCCACACACACACACACACTCTGAGATCAGATAGTGAGGAGCTACAGCTGGAGCCTGCAGGCTGTGTCTGCTCACCACAAGTCAGAGAGAGAGAGAGAGAGTGTGTGTGTGTGTGGGGTCCGTGTTTATCGTAAGCTCGTCCCTCCAGCCTCGTCCTCTGGTCCCTGGCTCGCTCCTCTTGGTTATCTCCTCTCTCTCACAGTGAGAAGAGATGGAGACGATGGGTGGAGTGTAAACAGCGGGCCGGCGGTCCGGGAGGTCCGCTGTGGAGGTTACCACACAGAGCATCACAACGCCGGAGGTGAAGTTATCTCCTCGGCCTGTTGAGCACAGATCAGTGCAGGTGATTGTGTGATCACAGTGATCGTGGTGATCATGGTGATATAAAAAGGACACAAGCTGTAAACAGAGTCGGCTTGTGAATAACTGCACTGAGAAGCTCCTCAGAACATAAAGAAGCTCATCTCTCTGGAGATTTCAGCTCTTTATCATTATCTTCTAAACAACAGCAGAACCATTTCCTTCAGAACAGCGTCTCTGTAACGATCCAGAAGCAGGAAGCAAGCACATGTTGGTTTATTATTATTATTAGTATTTATATCAAACCAAAAAAAAAAAAACATTGAGTCAACATAGACAAAAAACAAGTAATAAAAACAAAGACTATAAAACAAACAACAAAAATCTACCAATGACTAACGAACTAAAGACAACCAAACCATAGTGACATCAAACTTAAAATTCCAAATAAAAATATTAAAATTAGATCATTAATTTTAAGCAGAAAATGAGAAATGACTGAAATAACAAAAAAAAAGATGCAGAGCTTTCAGACCTCAAATAATGCAAAGAAAACAAGTTCATATTCATAAAGTTTTAAGAGTTCAGAAATAATCAATATTTGGTGGAATAACCCTGGTGGTTTTTAATCACAGTTTTTTTCATGCATCTTGGCATCATGTTCTCCTCCACCAGTCTTACACACTGCTTTTGGATAACTTTATGCTGCTTTACTCCTGGTGCAAAAATTCAAGCAGTTCAGTTTGGTGGTTTGATGGTTTGTGATCATCCATCTTCCTCTTGATTATATTCCAGAGGTTTTTAATTTGGTAAAATCAAAGAAACTCATCATTTTTAGTTAATTCTTATTTTTTTCCAGAGCTGTGGTTATATATTGTATATCCCTTATTTCCAACTCCCCATCCCATCTTAATGTATTGGATGGAGCTCCATCATTCCAGGGAATACAGTTCCCAACGTCTGACTGTTGGCGTCTGTCTAGGTTGTATTCAGTCAGTGGAGCTCCTGTGTTTTCTGTTACCAAGATAAACAAGCAAAACTCCAGAAATGTACCTGAACACACCTCATTTCATAATCAGAACACCACGCCCATCAGTGTAGATATATTCAGAAGCTCTGCTGCTGTTTAAACCAGGCAGGAGGAAAGAGGAGTGAAAAGAGATGAATGGATGAATGAATGAATGAATGTGATTAAATGTGATTTAATGTTAGATGAAGTATCACTATATTCTCAGTTTTCACAATTTTAGGAGAAAATCTGTGAAGTATTTTTGTGAAAATAACAAAATTATCTCTATATATTTTTTATTATTTTAGAACGAGATGATGCCACCACCACCGCGTCTGACCACAATGCCACGTCCCTCTCCGAGGTGGACAAACGAGTGAAGAGGCGTCTGCTTATGGGTAAAGAACCTGCTATACTGTAAATACCAGCACTGCACAATATATCGTTTGAGCCATTGCAATATATATGCTATAGTCACAGTGCAGGATGTGCAAAATTATATAAGGCAAAATAAATCATACACATAATGCTTCATACAAAAGCAAAATTTGGATACACCTTAAATTGAGTGATTTTTCATTATTTTAAAATGTTATGTATTAAGTAATACTAAACTCATCCACTAAAAACATATGGAATTATTTACTAAACAAACCAGAATATGTTTTATATTTTAGATCCTTTAAAGTATCTCCTCTTGTTTAGATGATCAGTTTTGAACATCTCTGCTGGATTTTCTCAGTCAGCTTTATGAGGTAGAGTCTCCTGGAATTCAGGCTTTCAGTTAACAGCTGTGCTGAACTCATCAAGAGTTAATTACTTGAATTTCTTGTCTCTTAATGTAAAGTTTGAGAGCATCAGTTAAAGTAAAGTAGTGAAGAGGTAGAGTTACAGGTATACAGTGAATAGTGAATATTTGAGTAATGTTCTAATCCAGATTATGAGAAGCAACAACTACTCAACTAAGTAAAAAAAAAAACTTTATGAAAAAAGGACAGTCAATCAAAAAGTCACCTTCAAAACATTAGAATGATGAAACAGGCACTCATCAGGACCACCCCAGAAAAAGAAGATCAAGAGTTTCCTCTGTAGTAATGAAGCAACCGTAGTAGCTACATAGTTTACAAAGTTAGGGAGTTTGGAGCGTCTATGTTTCAATAAAATTATCCATATTTGACGCCACATATCAAACATATATGAAAACCCCGGCTAGCACTGCTGGAACATCATTAGCATTAGACGCTAAGTGTGCTAAGCACTAGTTCTTTTGCTGTTCAGAAGTGAGTATTATCGGCCTGTAGCCTGCTGCTAACCCCAGCTAGCACTGCTGGAACATCATTAGCATTACTCAATAAGCGTGCTAAGCACTAGCTCTTTGTGAAGTTTCTCCTGCACAGAGACTGGAGCAGCATTAGCATTAGCCACTTACCGCGCTAAGCACTAGCTCTTTCACCTTTCAGAGGTGATTATTATCAGGCTGTAGTCCACTGCTAGCCTCGGCTAGCAATGCTGGAGCTGCAGTAACATTACCTAATGTTAATGCTAATGCTCCAACCCCAAGAATCTAAGCTTACTGTAAATAAACGGAAGAGCTTTACTCACCCAAATAAACAGTTTTCAGGAGAGATATTTCCTTAACTCGTTTAACTTTAAAAGAAAGGTTTGTAAAATAATTTGTTTGCTTAACTTAAGTTAAGCTTTACTTAACTTAGTTAACTGAATTAGAAGGAAAACATGGCGTCACCCCTGTTCCTTACTTGTGTCACATATTGTGCCTTATAATTCAGATAATCCAGTGCGCCTTATGCATATAAAATAGACCAGAAAATAGACGTTTATTGATGGTGCACCTTATAGTGCAAAAATATCTCTATAATATTCATGCATTTCCACAGAATTATAGAAATATTATTGCAACTTTCAAAGTTCTCAGTGCCTCGTTTTTTTAAGAGTCAGAAGTCTCAGAATTCTACCATTGAAGTGTGGAGCTACTTTGAGCTCGTTGTTAATGGTGTAAAAAAAAGCCATTTATTTGTATGGGTATGCCCCTCTATGCCCCTATCACTAGCTCTGTAAGCTAGTTGAGCGCATCGGCTAAAAGTTCTGTATTTGGGAATGCTGGGGATAAATAAAGGTGGGCTGTTGAATTTATTTCATGATTCAAAAAGTACATACACAGACAACAGACATTATACACACTTCAGATCATTGAGGATTAAAACACAATAGAGCACAAAGGCTTATTTTCATTGTGGTCCTCAAAACACAAAACACCCATAATAAACCAACATAAAACATAAAATATACTCCAAGATGACAGACAGCGAGGTGGCATTCCTTATAATGTTATGTATTTAGTACTCTCAATGTCTAGGGATTATAAAATTAAAAATATATATATATATATTTTTAATAATCATCTATTAAAACCTGTTTAAAAACCTTTTTTCCGATGAGTTACATTTAATTTCTATAGGTAGTCTGTTCCAAAGCAAAGCTGCAGAATAACCCTTGTGTGGTGTTCGGGTCTGTGGGACCCGTTTTCATTTTTCATCAAATGATACATAAAAAAATATTTTTTCTAACTCAAACTCATTGGCATTGGCTCATTTTTTGTGAAAAACATGTATCAAAACACATTTTCTATAAACACACACTGTACACCCCCCCCCCCCCCACACACACATTTATATTACATACAGTATGTTTGGCCAAGGGCTAATAAACATTGCTTCATTTGTAAATTTAAAAATTTAATAATTTTCTACTCATATCTTGAGTTTAATTCATTTTCTTTTACATTTTATTAAAAAACTAATAAAAAAAGAGCAGCACTTTTTGAAAGAAATGTAACATAAGAAAGGTAAAGGGCAAATATTAACCATGTAAGCTGCTTATATTGAAGCAAGCATGTGTAAAGCATTTTAATGTAGAATTGCTTAATTTTGCTGAATTAAATACAAGTAACAAAGTAAACGAGTAACAAAAATATGAACACCACACAAGGGTTAAAACAATGTATTTTTTCCAAATTGGGTCTTAAACCTCCATGGGATAAAATGTATTGTGCTCCTTCATGTAAAATGAGAATGATGAGTATCTCGAACCAAAATAATTAGACGTAGGCTATTCGACAAAAGTTCTTACTGATGTTTCTTATCTTGTTTAACTATAACCCAAGTCCAATTCAATTATAATTTAATATAAATACTCTTATATTCTTCTTTATGTATTTAAAGCAACGCTTCAGGAGGCTAATTGTGTTTTCGACGCTGTTCCACGTGATTCATGCGACGTAAAACCTAAAGAAGAAGAAGAAGAATTTAGGAGAGAGCGTTCCCTTTAATCCGAATGTAAACTATAATGGTTTCCAGTAGCGGCTCAGGAGACCGGGGCTGAATCTCTGCTCTAGTGTAAATAGTGAGGAGTATTTCCTGGCCGCTCTGGGCATTCCTCAGGCTTTGAAGCAAACTGTGAAATGGCTGAGAATCCGCTCAGATACCGCTGCTGTTTTGTTGTGTTGAGAGAAACCAGGGGACCTACTGTATCCCACTGCCTGATAACCTGTGTTTAAGTCGTCTACACTAACAAAAAATAACATAAATTAACTGTATTTTTCTACATAAAACACAAAAAAACTTTATAGAGCTACAGAAAACAGTGGGAGGAAAAAAACCCAACAAAATTGGTCCATAACCGTCGTCTTTTACCATCTTCTTCATAAATCTGATGGCAAAATGTGCGTAAGGCGTTACTGTACTGATAGCTTGCTCTTACAGCCTACAACATTGAAGCCACAATACAGTTCAATACAATGTAAATCCCTGTATTTTTCGCACTATAAGGCGCACTGGATTATAAGGCGAATTTTAAGAGACACTATAAGGTAAACTTTTAATTCAGCAGGTCTCAACGCTGAATGGTGGTGGGGGTAGCTAACTAAATTAAGTAAAGCTAAGCTAATTAAACTAAGTAAAACTGTAACAAAAAAGTCTTTCTTTTAAAGTTAAACAAGTGCTGGATGTTATTCTACACAGATTTCTCTTCTGGAAATGGTTTATTTGGGTGAGTAAAGCGCTTCTCTTTATTTACAGTAAGCTTAGAATTCCAAATTTCTCCAGCACTAAGGCTGAAGCATTAGCATTAGCAGTTAGTGAATAAGAAGCTAATCGTTAGTGACATTATGGTGTTTCTATTAGCTTGTTTTTGCAGTAAATTCTCTGAAACGAAGAGTTTTACCTACATGGTATCCCTTGAAATTTTTAAATAATGTACCTAAATCATTTTTTAGTAATGTTTAGTGAGTTATATATTTAGTTGTTATGTCTATCTGAGTTAATAAGAAAATAGATTGTAAATAAAATTGATATGTATTTAGTTTTTAGAGTTTAGAGTTTAGAGAGAAAAATGTGAGAGTGAGAGAAATAGAGAGTGAACATTAAAGCACACAGTCAGTACAGTGATGTACCAATTTGCCAATACAAATGATGGTTGCTTATACAGTCTACAACTTAAAGGTCAGGCATTTAATACCATATATATACACAAGTTCAATACCATATACATTACAAGTGAGCACATAGCTGGGGAAGGTAGCCTGGAGGGAATGACTACACACTGAAAGTGAGGAAGAAAGGTGGAAGACACATGTTTTTGTGTCTTTTTCTAGTTATTATGATAATGAAAGTGAAATTGTCATTTTTTTAATTTTGTAAATTTTTATTTCCATTACTACTGACCGTCTGTTTGCTAAAAATCACCCAGTTTTAAGTTGTTTTTACTATATACTAATACATTATAAATATATAAAACAGGAAAAAAGGTTTTGGTTCTTTTGTTTTGCGTAAAGGCTCTTGCGATTTACTGAAAAATTTGGTACACTGAATTTTATATAATTTCCATGGCTGAACCTGAAGAGGTAAAATGTCAAAGATAAAGGAACAAAAATTGCGTATGTTCTAAAACCTTTGAGCAGAAGTTTGTGTGTGTGTATATATATATATATATATATATATATATATATATATATATATAAATACTGCTTTGTTTGTGACTTTTAGTGACTTTTATTTTGACAGTCTGATCTGGTTTTTCATTTGTATTTGTTACTGTGTGAACTATGTGTTTGTTATGGCTCTCATGGCCATAAGTATATATTTTTTGTAATAAATGTGATTGGTGCTCTAAAGCACGTATTGGTGTTGTTTTGCGAAGATTTCTGATGGTACACACAGTTTTCATATTTAACTCAGTTAAACTCTGATTTATTTTTTGTGATAAACTGTACCAGGAAGGGGACCTGAGAACAAATTAACATTTGTTTTGACCTGCACTCGTTTATTTGTTCTTTCATTTTCACCCTGATTTATTTAACTCCCATTAACTTGCTTATATTTTCGCCCATATAAATCCCCTCCCCCAAACTAAATTTTTATATACCACAGCCACTAAATTGCTTGTAGACGCTTCTAAAGCTGTCCAATCATCCTGTGCTTCATTATTATCATTATTATTATTATTTTATTTATTTTTTTATTATTGGTAGTAGTAGTAAAAGTTTTAGAAAGAACAGTTTTGTTCATGTTATTAGTGGGAGTGTATACTTGTTACCAAGATAGCAATGAACGCCTGTCTGACTGCGATACGCCAAAATATTTACCTGAACACACCTGAAGCACCGTTGCTATTTAAACAAAGCAGAGGGAAGGGGTAAAAAAAGACAGTTGTTCTATTTGAATAGAAAAGAGCATTGCAATGGCCAAATCAGTCCTTCAACTAAAATAGCCAGTCAGTTTGCTGCCCAACCTCTCGATCTGTTGTGGAGATCTGCGCAGGTGCAGTAGCCAAAACAAGCTGTAAAATCAAGTTGTTTGGGTTTTATTGAGTCATACTTTACCATCATTTTTATTATTTGTGTGTTTACACAGAGACCTGTGCGGTGAATAATGGCGGTTGTGACAGCACCTGTAAGGACACGTCGACGGGCGTCCGCTGCAGCTGCCCGGTCGGATTCACCCTCCAACCAGACGGCAAAACCTGTAAAGGTCAGAACTGCTGCCCTCCAGATCCACCCTCAGATACACACAATAAACCCTAACTAATACACTCAACTATAACTAATACACACAATAAACCATAAACTGTACCTGAAACTATAACCATAATCAGGATTTACTGTTAATTTTAAATATTTAAATGTCACTAAATATAACATAATATCATAATAATGCTATTACACCCTTTAAGATATTTTATAATTGCAAACTTGGAAATATTTTCTGACTAATTTGGAACATTCTGACATTGCAAAAAAGTGATGTCGTTGTCTGCAAAAATTGTTGAGGTCATTTCCAAATATTGTAAAATACAGCTCTGTAAAAAATGAAGAGACTTCACTTCAGTTTCTGAATCAGTTTCTCTGATTTTGCTATTTATAGGTTTATGTTTGAGTAAAATAAACATTGTTGTTTTATTCTATAAACTACAGACAACATTTCTCCCAAATTCCAAATAAAAATATTCTCATTTAGAGCATTTATTTACAGAAAATGAGAAATGACTGAAATAACAAAAAAGATGCAGAACTTTCAGACCCCAAATAATGCAAAGAAAACCAGTTCATATTTATAAAGTTTTAAGAGTTCAGAAATAATCAATATTTGGTGGAATAACCCTGGTTGGTTTTTAATCACAGTTTTTTATTTCATGCATCTTGGCATCATGTTCTCCTCCACCAGTCTTACACACTGCTTTTGGATAATTTTATGCTGCTTTACTCCTGGAATATAATTAATAGGAAGATGGATGATCACAAGCCATTAAACCAAACTGATCTGCTTAAATCTGCTTATTCATCCAAAAGCAGTGTGTAAGACTGGTGGAGGAAGAGATCATGATTCCAAAAAACAGTGGAAAAAAAAAAAAGATTTATTCTACCAAATATTGATTTTTAAACATTATTTGAGGCCTGAAAGCTCTGCATTTCTCATTTTCTGTAAATAAATGCTCTAAATTACAATATTTTAATATTTTTATTTGTAATTTGGGAGAAATGTTGTCTGTAGTTTATAGAATAAAACAACAATGTTCATTTTACTCAAATATAAACCTATAAATAGCAAGAAATAGTTATTTTGTGTAATGGTATTTATTTTTTTGTAGATATAGACGAGTGTGAATTCCACAACGGGGGCTGCGACCACTTCTGCCGGAACACAGTGGGGAGCTTCGAGTGTAGCTGCCGCCGAGGCTTCAAGCTGCTGACGGACGAGCGCTCCTGCCAGGGTACGCTTCTGCACCGCGTGGGGATGAGGGGATGAGGGGGGGGGTGCTGGCGGGCGGGGGCCGGTGTGTGCGGTGGCGCTGGGAGATAAGACAGGGTGGGATTCTCCTGAAAGGTGCCAGTATCGACTTGCAGGATTCCTTTGAAGATCCTTAACGCAGGGGGAATAAAGGCTGGAGGAGCACGGTTGGGTAAAGAGCACACCCTCCACCTGCAGCGGCGCGCAGGAATGCAGCGCTCCCTGTTATTATTATTAACCCGAGCTCCCATCCCTTCTTTCATATTCCATATTTGATGATAGAACCCAAAATGAGGCGATGTTGACGTGACGGCTGGCTGTAATTACCTCCTCCTGTGTGTTTGTACTTCTTAATTACAGATATCGACGAGTGCTTCTTTGAGAGGACGTGTGACCACACTTGCGTGAACTCCCCCGGCAGCTTTCAGTGTGTGTGTAACAGGGGTTATACGCTGTATGGGCTGGCGCACTGTGGAGGTAGGCCCGGCCGGCGGGTTCTGTGTGATTGCATGTTTATATTTACTTATATTTACTTATATTTAAAAATCGAAGCAATGCTCAACAGTCTAATTTCACTCTGGAAATGATGTGACAGACATCACCAGTCGTTGAACAGTCAAACAGACGTTCATCGCTATCTTGGCAACACGAGCAAACCCAACTTTTACATCAACAATAAACAGAATAGTAAATAAAATAACATTGCTGTTCCCGTAAATGAGCTGCTGGAGCTCCTTCACAGCGTCAACCAGCAGCTCCGTTTCCTCTGCTGAGAAGAGTTTGTTGAACACGTCCAGGTAGCTGCACCGTTACAATAGCAATCCACCAAAGACAGAGCTCAGCTGATCTACTCTTAAAGAGAATGATGAGCAAGAGACACTCTGATTGGTTTATTTCACATTACGCCCAAAATTAACCACACCCATCATTAATTAATTAAGAGAATTAGTTCATGACGCAAGGTGTACTTTTCTCATCGTTATGATAGCAAAGACACTGATATGCTCTAAATCAAGCTGCATGGCTGACGGTCCTTAGAGAGAGATGAAGCCCAAGAGAAGATTGTAGGATTGTTATTAGTTTGGGTCGATAAAATACAATTCTGACACTGATATGAACAGAATAAAAGCCAAAGTTTGTAATTACGTGCTGATAAAGCTGCTGGATGATATAGTCAAGATATCATATTATGATATTTAAAGGCAGACTAATGCAAAATTGTTGTACACCAATTAAAAGAAGAAAAAATGGGAGTGACCTTTGACATGCCATTCTGTCCTATGTGCTGCTATAACACAACAAATTTACTAATCAGATAATAAAAAAACCTTTGACATATATATATTGCATATTATACATTAGACTTGGTTACACTTTTAACAAAATCAACAAAAGTGTGCAGATTTGTTTGTTTCTACAGAATCTTTTAAACTGTTGCACTAAGCAAATCTTTAACATGCATTTTGTGTTTTGTTGCAGTAGTGTATGTTATTAGTTTATATATATATATATATATATGTGTATTTTTTTTACATATTGCCAAGAATATCATTATTAAAAATGACTATGAAATATTTTAATATTATTTTAAAGCCATATCATTCACCCTTATTGTGAAATATGGGAAACTATAAAATTAGCCTGTTTGTCTGACCTAGCAACAGACATGTATTCAGGGTTCATACTGTCATGAAAACTTTGAATATAACATTCATTTACAGGCCTGGGTAAGTTTTAGAAAAATAAAAATGCCCAGAAAGTTTTGGAAAAATCATAAAAAATTTGGTCTACAAAACTTTGAGTTTCAGTTAATCGATGGAGAAAATCGACAGTATTTTGAGCTACAAATACATCAAATACATCAATCAGCTCAGAGTTAATTCAGTAATTTAACTTTTATTACATGATGGAGCTCTCAGGATCGGATACACATTTTATTATTATTAAAAATTGTGTGTCAACATCATTTTATCTGATTTATTATAGACCTACAAAATTTTAAATATCAATTTTAATTATAGTTTTAGTTGATTTTTGTTTTGAAAATCATTTGGTCATGAAAATTTGCCTTAAAGGCATGAAAAAATCATGGAAATTTTTCGTTTAAAATGTGTATAAACCCTGTGTATAAGTAGGAGGAGCTTGGACAGATGGCTAATGTGGTTTAATTGAACCCCAGTGCAAAATTTTCTGTTTTTTTTGTTTTTTTTCCCCAGATATAAACGAGTGCAGTGTGAATAACGGAGGCTGTGGGCACACCTGTGAGAACACCATGGGGGGCTTCCAGTGCCACTGCCACGCCGGGTACAGACTGCACTGGAACAGGAAGGACTGTGTTGGTAAGACTGCGGGCGTGGGTATAGGTGTGGGCGTGGTCTTCCCCGGGGTCTGAACGTTTGATCAGGCAGTAATTATCCTCATATCACAGCAAAAAACAGGAGATACTTTTAATTTCCTCACTCGTCTCTCTTTTCCTCTCGTTCTTCACCTGCTTCTGCTGACAGACGTCTCAAACTAATCACTTTAATCCAGCTGTAATGATGTGATTCACACTCATCCTCACAGAAACAGCTGCACCCAGAAGGAAGTGTGGAATGGGTTTTTAACTGCTGCTGATCAGAAAAAAGATAAAAATGAAAATAAAATAAAATAAAATGTGGAGTGCTCATATACAGGGTTTGGACAATGAAACTGAAACACCTGTCATCATTTTAGTGTGGGATTTTAGGTTTCATGGCTAAATTGGAGCAGCCTGGTGTCCAATCTTCATTAATTGCACATTGCACCAGTAAGAGCAGAGTGTGAAGGTTCAATTAGCAGGGTAAGAGCACAGTTCTGCTCTAAATATTACAATGCACACTATAACATTATGGGAGACATACCAGAGTTCAAAAGAGGACAAATTGTTGGTGCACGTCTTGCTGGAGCATCTGTGACCAAGACAGCAAGTCTTTGTGATGCATCAAGAGCCACGGTATCCAGGGTAATGTCAGCATACCACCAAGAAGAACCAACCACATCCAACAGGATTAACTGTGGACGCTGTAAGAGGAAGCTGTCTGAAAGGGATGTTCGGGTGCTAACCCGGATTGTATCCAAAAAACATAAAACCACGGCTGATCAAATCACGCAGAATTCAATGTGCACCTCAACTCTCCTGTTTCCACCAGAACTGTCCGTCACCACAATCAATTATTGTGCTCTAAAACCAGGTGTTTTAGTTTCATTCCCCAAACCCTGTATATATATAATACATTTTATTTATATAGCACTTTTTTCAAAATTCTCAACGACGTTTACATGTACGGTTAGATATATCTGGAACGCTCTGGTACTGAATGGCCAGGGGGAGGGGCTGCTGAACGTGTGCTGTGGGGGTTGGTGGGGCGGCGGTTGGTGGTTGCAGTGAGTGCTTCTCCTTTTTCACCAAAATTATCAACTATGAGAGAGAGAGATTTTTCAGTTCATTCTCCCGCGTGGGGTGTTCTGGTGTATGAGCTAATCACAGGTAAAGGTTCTCACAGATGGATTTATATCTGTGTGGAGTTTATTCCACATACTGTATCTCCTGTTTTACTACAGAACATGTTCTTTTATCTCCCTCACGCTCATATTCTAATCCCATACAGAATTCTGCAGCTTCCTCAGTGTTTTCTGTCGTTATTTTGTGGTTAGTGTGAGCACTTTAAACAAGAACTAATGCCACGGACCGCGAGGCGCCGCCGCGCTGCCGCGCTGCCGCTGTTGCTGGAGTGGAAACAGTGCTTATAAATTAACAAACTCGAAAATTAAGGGTATTCTATCTGTAATTTCAGTTCATTTTAGTTTTAGTTGGTTTTATAAATTCTCAATACAGTTCCAGTTAGTTACCTTTTTTCTTTTAATTACCGTTTTTATTAGTTTCAGTTAATGAAAATGTTTTTTTACTGTTAGTTTTCGTTATTTCGTTCGGTTTTGGTAACGATAATACTTGGTTACTTGGCTATAGTGCTGTACGGTATGACGATAAATATCATGGGGATGATAGAAAAGTGTCTATCCTGCTACTTACCTTCTTATCGTCTCTATCGTTTCTACAGTAATTTCATCAATTATTCATGCAAATATATAAAGCAGGTTATGATGAAATGTATTGACGTGATCACTTTGCATAAACTCGGTTTATATAAGTGATAATAAAGTCATCTTCACAAAAAAGCTTTATAATGTGGTTTTGGGACGTGACGCTGCTTTACGTTATTTGACGGTCACGCGCGGACACGCCGGTTTGAGACGTGCTTTACGTTATTAAACTCATAAGAGCTGAACAGTGAAGACGCATTGTTCTTTTAAAAAATGAGCTACTGCATCTACCCCATCTGTTTCCATTTGATATATTCACATATATTGCTGCACTAAAAGGTAGTAATTCTCATTTGTGAAAGTTGGGTTTAATGCCACTTTGAAATAAAGTTGGAAAAAATTAAGTAATGATATTATTTTGTCATATTTTTTGGAAGAATAACTGAAAACATACTCAAATGTGGCATATCATGATATATATCGTTATCGTGATATAAAAAATTCCATATCGTGATATATGATTTTTCCCATATCGCCCAGCACTACTTGACTATATTGTAATTATCACACCAGAGCTTTATATAAAATAAAAATGGCATTAAAAAACAGATGCCTATGTCACAGACTATGTCCTGGAGCCCGACCCGACCCAGGCCGAGGAATGTGGTGGGAAATCTCAGTTCGAGCAGAAAATCTAAGCTCTAATATTGATATATCGAAACCGAACCGATACCGTGGCCCAAGATCCACGATACGAACCGAACCGTGGCCACGCTGTACCATTGCATTCCTAGTGTTACCGCTAAGCGCTAAGCATTTCTGTTACTCACGCTGTTAGAATATTAGAAATCTAAGCTCTTTACTAACCCAAATAAACAATTTTTAGGAGAGAAATCTGTGTAGATTAACATCCAGCACTCCTCACGCCACAAGGAATTACAGTTTTGTTTACTTAGGCGTCCCCATTATGTAATAGATGAAAATAGATGTTCGTTGATAGTGCACCTTATAGTCTGGAACATACGGTAAAAGGTATAAAAGAATTTGGGCTGTTTGCAGCTCTGATATTATCAGGGAGCTGACAATGTCTAGGTAGACCCCACCAAAAAGATACCTTGACTCAGAACATAAGATGATCCTCAGTTTTGCACGACTACCCACCAAGTTTTACTCCTGTCCGTTGATTCCTTCTGTGTGCAGCTATTATCTTTCTGATGATGAGCGTGAATCGTTTTCTCTTCTTTTAATTGATCTAATTAATCAGTGTTTCAGTGAAGTGAAGTGGTTTCGTACGCCGCAGTGTGTGTGTGCTGCATGTGTGTGTGTTTATCTGTGAGTTTGCTTTGATCTTGTGTATCCAGAAGCTGATGGGTATTCAGCAGTAGCAGCGCCGGTTAAACCCACCCTGAACTGCAGTAAACAGGGAGGGGCGGAGCACTGCTACCTCACCTGCCAATCACAGATCAACATCAGCAGCGGTACGTTATACACCTCCCAACACAACTATACACTACAGAAATAATAATAATAAACCTTATATACACTTACTGACAAAAAGTAAAGGACTGTGAAAACGCATTTGCTCCTTACAGATTTTTGTTTTTTGCTTTTTTATCATATTTACATTTTTTTTAGATTAAAAACCATTTTTTAAAACAAAGAAAACCTGAGTAAATATAAAAAGCATTTTTAAAAGAAAAAAAAAATCACTTATTATTAAGGAATTCTTTTTTATTTTCAAATCTAATAACTTGTTCATTGTTGTATTACTGTGTTTAACTGCATGACACGGACACTAAAGACTCTACTCTAATACTCCATTTTATTGATTTTTTTTTTATATCATTATATCTTATTCTTCTTTTATAACTTTTGTGTACTATGTATACCTGCTACTGCTCTATCTGTCTGTCTGTCTATCTGTCTATCTCTCTCTGTCTGTCTGTTTGTCTATCTGTCTATCTGTCTGTCTGTCTGTCTATCTATCTATCTATGTATCTATCTATCTATGTATCTATCTATGTGTTTGTCTATCTATCTGTCTGTCTGTCTGTCTATCTGTCTGTCTGTCTGTCTGTCTGTCTGTCTATCTATCTGTCTGTCTATAGATAGCTAGCTACTATCTGCAGTTCTTTAAATGCAGCAATAGAAATGGTCAAGCTGACTATTTTTCAGCTGAACAGGTAATCACTGAGCTTCAGTAAGGTTGTCTACCATACCAAGTTATGATAAGTTATTATATAAACAATGCAATCGATCTGTAAAGCAAAATTTATACTTTAAAATAAAGCTGAGATGTTTTTCTAATTTAGTTTTAATTCTTGTAGGTCAATGTAATGTCTATTAGTTCAGTTTTCTGACCGTTTGAGGCTAAATAGAAAATTGGGTGTAAAACTTAATTATTTATTTTTGTCCATTTGGCATCATCAGGAGAAATCATGTTTTTTTTTTTTTTTTTCTTCCCATTTCTGCCCGATAAAGATTTGAATTCCAGGAAAAAAAACAACATTTTACTAGATTTTCATCTTGTAAAAAAAATAGGTTGGATTATACCATCAAGATTTTATTACAAAATGCAAACATTTTAAAAACAGAAAACTGAATAGAAATCTTTTTTTATGTATATCTGATCGTGAGGAGCAGAAATTGAAAACTTGAAAATTGACAAAATATTTGAAAACCCAAATTCATCTTTAATATATCAAATAAAAACATTAAATAATAAAGTTTTAAACCCAGTTTTCTATTGTCATTTAGCATATTTAGCCTCAAACTACTGATAAATGTTACACTGACCCTTGTACTATGTATTTATGTAATTCTGACAGAAAATCTGCTCAGTAATGGCAGAATGTTATGAATTTGATTAAAATAATCATATATTTAACAATGAATAGAGAAATATTGTAACCAAATTAAAGCAAGCTAATGGTAACCCTATCTGTAGCACATCAACAGTTAAGTATATTTAAAAATAAATAAATCACAGTCCTGATTTATTGTTGTTTATTCTGTATGTTGTTTATTTAGGGGCGGAGGATTCCTATACAGTGACCTGTGGTGTGGGCGGCTCTCAGTGCGGACGTGAGTACATTCAGATATTGGTTCATCGCTATCTCGGCAACACAGACATTTACACAACTTTTACATCAACAATAAACAGAATAGTAAATAAAATAACATTGCTGTTCCCGTAAATGAGCTGCTGGAGCTCCTTCACAGCGTCAACCAGCAGCTCAGTTTCCTCTGCTGAGAAGAGTTTGTTGAACACGTCCAGGTAGCTGCACCGTTACAATAGCAATCCACCAAAGACAGAGCTCACCTGATCTACTCTTAAAGAGAATGATGAACAAGAGACGCTCTGATTGGTTTATTTCACGTTACGCCCAAAATTAACCACACCCATGATTATATATTGATTAAGAGACACAAGGTGTACTTTTCCCAGCGTTACGATAGCAAAGACACCCTAAACATACCCTAAATCAAGCTGCACCGTGCATGGAACCAAAAAAATTTAGTATATGATAACAATTGCACAATAATTGTACTATGGCTCTTTTCATCATCATAATGAGTAAAACAAATCCTTTTCTTTCTATTAGACTCGTCCTGTGCTCACCGGATCAGAACAGTAGCCACCTTTAAATCCGGCCCAGGGAAGTGCAGTCTGAAACGCACCCAGGAGAAGTTCACCCAGAGCTTCAGCGCCGCTCTCACAGGTAAACCCTCTACAAACCAACAAAGATCACTCAAAAAAGAAGGTGTGGAATAGCCGACAAAGGCAGGGTAACTTCTAAGCAACCGAAGGCCCCTCTCTTACGTTGGCTATTGTTAATGTTTATGAGTCCACCATTAGGAGAACACCGAACTACAATGATGTGCATGGCAGTGTTGCAAGAAAAAAGCCAATAAAGCTCTTTTTGCTCTCCAAAAATAACATTGCTGATTATGTGCAGTTTGCTAAATATGTTTTGTGTTCGGATGACACCAAAATAGAACTTTTTGACTGTAAAGGAAAAGTGTTATGTTTGAAGAAAGCACAACACTTCATTCCGATATATAAGAACCTTATCCCATCTGTGAAACATGGTGGCGGTTGTATTACAGTTTAGGCCTGTTTTGCTGTTTCTTGGCCAGGATGGCTTTACTTCATTGACAGAACCATGAATTCTAAATTATATTAGAGAATTATAAAGGAAAATGTCAGGACATATGTTTATGGACTGAATCAAGTCAAAGTTCTGACTTTAGTTTTAATTCCTGTAGGTCAGTGTAACGTTTATCAGTTCAGTTTTCTGACCGTTTGAGGCTAAATAGAAAATTGGGTGTAAAACTTGATTTATTTTTGTCCATTTGGCATCATCATGAGGAAACTGATTCAATATTTTAATAATTTTCTTTTTTCTTCTTTGATTTCTGCCCATTTTTTTTATCTTGTAATGAAGTAGGTTGGATTATACCATCAGGATTTTATTACAAAAAGCAAAAATTGTAAAATCAGAAAACTGAATAGAATTTATTTTAGGTATATCTGATCGTGAGGAGCAGAAATTAAAAACTTGAAAATTGGAAAAATATTTGAAAACTTAAATGGGTAATCCAGTAGAAATGTTGTGGGCGGAGCTGAAGTGAGCCGTTAATGTTAGGAAACCCCGTTAACCACCAACATCCCAGAGTTGAAGCTGTTCTGTACGGAGGAATGAGCTAAAGGAGTGCAGTTATAGCAGTTATATACAGTTATAGCAGTTAATGCTGTAAAAGAGAGAAAATTACACCAGATACTGAAAGCAGAGGTTCACGAACCTTTTCTATCATAAATATGTATCATGTGGATCATTGTTTACTCTTTATTTAATAAATAAATTGCTTTAACTGGGTTTCTCAGGTGGTGTCTGTGAAAAATATTTCACACTTCTCCTCACTTCTAGTGATAAAACTCCTGCATCCGGACTGCAGTTAAAAAAACAAGAGGATCAGTGAGTTTTTAGCCTTTTTTTTTTTCTCGGTCACATGATGTCACAGCATTCAGTAGCTCCTCTATTTCCACTCGCTGTTGTGTTTTTTTACATGGATCTCACCGTGGAAACTGTGGCGCATCCAAAGTGTACAGTAACTACGGTGCGCGGCAGTGGACAAATATCTATTTTATTAAAGGCGAGGAGATGAAACTCAGAGATGTGCGTCCGGACGGGACTAAAATTACCGGAGGAGCACGGAGTTCAGAGAAAAACAGTAGATAATTCAGCCTGTAATTTACTCAGAGGACGTCTGAGAAAAACACCTACATGATCGTTCTGGACGAGAATAAAATCACAGAGGATAAAAAAACCCATAAAAGAGAAAATTACCCCAGAACCAGACTAATCTTAACCGGATAGGGCTTTAGTCTACTTTTAGGACTTCTGAGGATGTTTTAGGTCATATTTATGCAGAAAGATAGAAAATTCATGACTTTATTTGTTGAATTACCTGTTTATTTGTTTGTTTGTTTGTGCAGATAAGAGGTCGTTGCCCACAGAGAATGTGCAGTTCAGCTTTGTGAAACTGCACTGCAGCTCTTCGGGCCGGCGGCTGAGGAATCGGCACGGACGGAAGGCGGGCGAGGACGAGGGCTCGTCCATCACGGCTCAGTTTGAGCTGGATGTGAATCTAGAGGAGGTAACAGGTTGGTTTCACTGCAGCACCTGCATGAGCTCGCCTTTAATAAACCCCGCCCTCTGCGTCTGTCTCACTCTCGCATTCACCTCATCACTGTCATACCAAGATTTCATAAGCTACAGTTTCCAAACGGTCCAAAACTAATAGGACTAAAAATGTTATTTGTTATTTCATCAGCTTTCATTAAAGGTCTTACCTGCTGTGAAATGGACTAGCTGATGCTCCCAACTAGCTTACAATGCTAATGATAGGGGCATAGAGTTACCCATGCAAAGAAATTACTATTTTAACAACATAAACAACAAGCACAAAGTAGCTCCACACTTCAATGGTACAATTTTGAGAGCCCTGAAATTTAAAACGAGGCTATGAGAACTTTAAAACTGCACAAATAGTTTATTAAAAACGCTGTTTATAAACACAGTTTATACTGTGTGAACTGTTTAATTTATTAAAAACACTTTTGTGTATAACACAGTTCGCTCATGTTTGATTGACAAGCACAAACAGATAGATATTCATTAGGAATTAAGTGTATAAAAAGTATTTTTAAAGAACTATTTGTACACTTTTAAAGTTCTCACTGCCTTGTTTTAAATGTTAGAATTCTGTCAATGAAGTGTGCAGATACCTTGAGTTTTTTAAAGGAGAACTCCGGTGTGAAATGGACTTTGGGTGTACTAAAATGTTTGTTAAAATGTGAAAAAAGTACTTTTAGCTGATGTTCCAACAGGTCACAATGCTAGAAATAGGGACACAGAGCTGCCCATGCAAAGAAATGGCTATTTTAACACCTTTAAAGGAGAACTCTGGTGTGAAATGTACTCTTATCTGTGTTGAATATCTCTCCTCCGCTCTCCTGCAGTTTTCTAACATCCAGTATTTTCTGCTCTTTACCCAAACAGACTTTAAAATGAGTGATATGGGTCATATTTTACCCTGCAGATAAATCACTTTTTACACCGTTATTCAGCTCAAAGTAGCTCCACACTTCACTGGTAGAATCCAGAGAGTCCTGATATTTAAAACCAGACATTTAGAGCTTTAAAACTGAACAAGAAGATTAAAAAAAAACCACTGTTTACATCCCATAATGTAGATAAACCTCTGGTGTCGGCATCTTAAATTTAATCACAATAAATCAACCGTCGAGCACGAGAACTAATAGGTAGGATATTTGAGCAGATTATAAATTAATACTGTGGAAATGCATGAATTCCAGCTGTATTAAAAAAAAAACTGGTTACTGTCGATATTAGATTGCCAAAGATCAACAAATTCATAAATGTTGCTCAAAATGTTTTACTATTCGTGCTCGACGATTTATCTGCAGGGTAAAATATGCCCCATATCACTCATTCTAAAGTCTGTTTGGGTAAAGAGCAGAAAATACTGGATGTCAGAAAGCTGCAGGAGAGCGGAGGAGAGATATTCAACACAGATAACAACTTTATATCATGTTTTAATAAATATAACCAAAATCCATTCCACACAGGAGTAAAAAAGCCATTTCTTTGCATGGGTAACTCTATGCCCCTATCGCTAGCATTGTAAGCTAGTTGGGAGCATCGGCTAAAAGCGCTGTATTTGGGAATACTGGGGATAAATAGAAGGGGCTTTCCTCGTCGGGGCTCCAAGTGGTCCAGCAGTATAAATCACTTCCACTAAGATCAAGAGATTGCTCGTTCGAATCCCAGTCATGCAGCTCGCCATCAGCTGCTGGAGCCCCGAGAGAGCACACACAGTTGGCGTTGCTGTTTCTCACTGCGTGGGTACAGTACAGTAGATGGTGCTCTCTCTTTCCCCTCATCACTCCTAGGGTGATGTTGATCAGCACAAGGCTGCGTCTGTGAGCTAACGTATCTGAACCAGGTCGCTGCGCTTTTCTCCGAGCGTTAGTGCTGTGATGCTACTTTAAAAAAAAATATGTTTTCTCGTGACAGTGATGGTGTGTTACTGAACAATGCTTGGCTTGCTGCTTTTTTTGTTTGCTTTTTTACTAAAATAAAGCTAAACTAGTTAAAGTATCTCCTGTTTTGGGGCTGAAATCTGCTGTTGGTGCGAATCGATATAGCTTATTTTTTTATATAGTTTAGTGTAGATTGTGTTTTGTGTCTGTGTAAGCTCTATAGTGTGTGTGTGTGTTGTTGTTATGTGTGTTACGGTGTTGCCATGGCCGATGTTTGGTATTGAGTATCTCTCTCAGCAGAGGGTTGTGACCTGGCTTGTGTGAAGCGACGTTCTGAGAAGCGTCTGAGGAAAACCATCCGGACTCTTCGCAAATCCATCAACAGAGAGCAGTTCCACCTGCACTTCGCCGGCTCCGAGTACGAACTCTCCAAAAAACTGGGCCGTCCCGCGGACTCTCGGGAACACTGCGGCCCGGGACAAGTGCTGGTGGACAGGAAGTGCGGTGAGTAAAAATACAGTCCCGTTCCAATAGTTACTGACAGCAGAATACAACCAGACTGGAACATGTTCAGCAGTATCCATGCACACCAGCTGTTTACTGTCTTTAAGACTAGAACGGATAAACCTATCCTTTATATTTGACAATATTTGATTAACTTTACATGCCCTTACTCTTAATCTTAAGTATATTATTTCAGTAAACTGAGTTTTATATGGTTATATTTGTAGCCGAGCTCTGTCTGATTTTTTACCTCTGTATTGGTTAAACAACAATATAACATTTTAGTAAAGATGGTGGTTAAAATGTGTTTTATACCTTTGCTTTGCTGTTTGAACTACACTTGATCTGACGTTATTTATTATAACTTATAAAAGCCATTTTTGGCCTAGACAAATTAAAATTTTAGAGTGCTGGACAACACTAGTTATGAATTAATATATTCTACTTTCTCAAAATATGAACCTTTATCAAATTGAAAACCTCTGGAATATAATCAAGAGGAAGATGGATGATCACAAACCATCAAACCACCAAACTGAACTGCTTGAATTTTTACACCAGGAGTAAAGCAGCATAAAGTTATCCAAAAGCAGTGTGTAAGACTGGTGGAGGAGAACATGATGCCAAGATGCATGAAAAAAAAACTGTGACTAAAAACCACCAGGATTATTCCACCAAATATTGATTATTTCTGAACTCTTAAAACTTTATGAATATGAACTTGTTTTCTTTGCATTATTTGAGGTCTGAAAGCTCTGCATCTTTTTTTATTTCAGACATTTCTCATTTCCATTTTTAAATTTTCTAATTTTTAATATTTGTTCGGGGATTTGGGAGAAATGCTAACAGCATGAGGACACTGAGCACATTGTAGTGATTTTCCCCAAATTTGTATTTTAAAAATAAAGAAATAAGAAGAATTTCCCCTCAGGGATCAATAAAGTATCTATCTATCTATCTATCTATCTATCTATCTATCTATCTATCTATCTATCTATCTATCTATCTATCTATCTATCTATCTATCTATCTATCTATCTATCTATCTATCTATCTATCTATCTATCTATCTATCTATCTATCTATCTATCTATCTATCTATCTATCTATCTATCTATCTATCTATCTATCTATCTATAAGATGTAAGAATTAATGTAGGTAACAGGACTGTTACTGGAGTGTTGAGATTGAGCTCCTCAGTCAGAGTTACAATAAGATCAAATATACAGAAAAAAACTAATGAGGAACTTAATTCTGGTCTTCCCATGATCTTCAGAAGAACCAGCTGACGTCACTTCCTGTTGTAGATGTGACTTCCTGTTGTATAATGTTCCAGATGTTATATTATGGATTTATTATGATTTTTTAAAGCATAGATGAGATGTGGGGTCTCTGAAGGATTTAAATAATTATATTTCATGGTAAAGTTTATAGTTGGAGAGTGGGGACAGGTAGCAAATGCTTTTTCAGTATTCTAAGTAGTAGTTTTTAGTAATGTTTTTTTAATTAGATATATTACTTTTGCAATTAGGTCAAGGTACATAGGTACAAGACACCATGGTTAATAATAAAATGTATTTTAAAGTTATTTTGTGTGCACATTTATACATGTAATTACCTTGGAACAGAGTTATACTTGAAAATAAGGGGTAGAGAACTAAAACGAAAAGAGATTGGGCCTTAGTTATAACCAGGTTTAATTTCTATAGTGTTCTCCAATGAAAATAAATATCATAAAATATCAAATATCTGCAGGAATCTCATGCGTTAAACTCTGCAGAGTTTCCAGGGTTTTCTGTACAGGGTTTTTACAGTATCAGCCAGTCATTTATTATATTGGCGCTGAAACTCCAGTATGTATTCTGGCTGCTGTGTGTTTGGCCGTGTGCAGTATAGAGAGTGTGTGGAGGGAGTGGGCTGCTGTGGGAGGTGTTGAGGTCCAGTTTAGGGGACTGGAAAGTGGCCCATGGGGGAGCTGTTGGCTCGGGTCTCAGTGTTCTGGTTCTGGTCCAGCTCTGGTTCTGGCACGGCCTGTGTTTAAGCAGCGCTGGGCAGCAGTTTGAGATTGTGACTCACTGTTTTTAGCGTAGATAACGCACCAGGAGAGTGAGGTTTCTGAAAAAAGTTTGCTGGCGACTGAAACCCTCACTGGCCTCGTTTATGACGTCATGGTGTGGCTGGAAAAGTCCAGAAGCTTTTAAAGGACTCATTGTCGAGAGGTCGAGGGTTTCATGTTTCTTATTGAAGCCTATATTCATGACTGTATGTAGTAAAAGAGTGCCTAATTTGCCTTCAGTTTGCTTTGCAGAGCAGTGCACTAGAAAAGTAGTGTAGAATGCATGTTTCAGCTTGTAGAGAGTTGTAGAGGTTCCTAATGGATGCAGCTCCAAGCTCCAATTTCACTCCTATTTTCCTCCTGCCTGGTTTAAACAGCAGCAGAGCTTCTGAATATATCTACACTGATGGGCGTGGTGTTCTGGTTATGAAATGAGGTGTGTTCAGGTACATTTCTGGAGTTTTGCTTGTTTATCTTGGTAACAGAAAAAACACAGGAGCTCCACTGACTGAATTAAAACCCTGACAACAGTCAACAGTCAGACGCTTATTGCTATCTTGGATACACAGGCAGCAGAGCACAAACCCAACTTTTACATCAGAACACTAAATAAAATAACATTGCTGTTCCCGTAAATGAGCTGCTGGAGCTCCTTCACAGCGTCAACCAGCAGCTCAGTTTCCTCTGCTGAGAAGAGTTTGTTGAACACGTCCAGGTAGCTGCACCATTACAATAGCAATCCACCAAAGACAGAGCTCACCTGATCTACTCTTAAAGGGAATGATGAGATGAACAAGAGACACTCTGATTGGTTTATTATCATACCCATGACTAATTAAGAGAATTAGTACATGCCTTTTGTACAGCGTTTAGAGCCACACAAGGTGTACTTTTCTCCTCAGTAACATTTGTTTTAATGGTGATATTGGTCTATTGTGATTATTTGTTAATACGTTTTTGTTCACATATTTAATAGTGAACAGTATTTTATCCAGTCATGCTAAATGACCAATCAGTGCTTCAATTACTGTGACTCCGTACACACAGTGTGGACTGCTTGTTGTGTTGAAAATTCTATCATTGTTTTGTTTTGCTGTTTTATTATCATTATTTCAGTGGGTTTTAATAATATTAAAATGACAATAATATTGTTTATCGCAGTATTTTAATTGTGTATATACAATGTATCGTCCACAAAAAAGCCCTTTGAAGAGTATACACAAGTGCATTTTAAGTGATTTATATGACACACTTTATATACAAACACACAATAGTTTTCTTTTAAATTAAATATTTTATTTTTTATTAAATATTTTAAAAAATGTTAAATATTAAATACAGGGCTCTAGACTGTTTTTTGCACTGGTTGCAAAGGAGACTTTTATTTTGACACGTTAGCTGCAGTGGCTAACAGCTAACTGTCGACGCTAACTGTATTTCCGAGCTGAATTAATCTCTGTTTTGTGTTTTTTAATAAGAGATTGATTTCTTAGTGCTGGTTAGAGTGAGGAGGATTGTGGTTTAATATTCAATTTGGATTATTTACTGTAGTTAGATTCACAATGCGGGAATGAAGCTGTTGTCTCAGTGCTAGCTAGGCTAACAGACTGCAGATGTTAATGGAGATGCTAACGGCTAACTGGCGATGCTAACTGTATTTCTGAACTAAATTAATCTCTGTGTTTAATAACAGATGGGTGTGTTTGTGCTGGTTAATGTTTGTAGATCCTGTGGTTTTATAGGATATGTGGATTATGACTATAGTTTACTCCAGTCTGTAGTTTAATACCTTTATAACACCAGAATGCTGCTGTCAGTGCTAATGCTAATGCTAGCTAGGCTAACAGACTGCTGGTGTTAATCTGTTCACTAGGGGTGAGCGATATGGCTCTAAAATAATATCACGATATGTCAGGGTATTTTTGTGACAACGATATACTTGGCGATATAGGAAAACAGAAATAATTAGTTAATTTCAGGAATATAGTATAATAGTATAACAGTATAATCATAATGTGGCAAAATAAATAATATAGCATACAATAATATAATGCAGCAAAAAATATTGCAGAATATTTAGTGCATAAATATAAACTGCAAACTAAAACAATTATACAATAAATACACCTAAAGCTTCACAGTAAATAATAGACCACTTTTAAGGCAGAACAGCCCTGTTATCACAATATGGATTTTTAATATCATGATATTTCTGTGTCACGATATATTGTATACAATATAATATTGCCCACCACTACTGTTCACTCTTCGGAAGCTGAATTTATAAATATTACATTTAGCCGTTCAGCTGTTCTGTGTTTCCAAAGTAAAAAATCTCCAGATAAATTATAGATTTTTTGTAGATAAACAGATAAAGTTACTCAGACTGAAGCTGCTGGGGTTCAGGGTAAACTGTGGAACTGGAATCCGGATCAGTGATGAGTTTTGTATTAATGTTACGGCGGGTTTATTGTCCAGCACAAGCTGTGGACTGGAATATGGATCTGTAAGTGGGTCGGCCGCGGTCGCTCGATATCCGATACGTTAAATTACATCAATATCGACCTCGATACCGATACTGATATTATATCGGATCGGTCCCATCTTTACTCTCACAGGTCTCGGTTGTAGAAGCTACAGTTTCCAGCAGCAGCAGCAGCTCAAAGGCAGCTTTAGTTCTCCTCTTTAAAAGGAGCTATATTTCCCCCTGCTGCCGCCTCCCTCCCCCACCGGCAGCCTGCACTAAGTGCTGTTTAGACTTTTCAGATTGCCCACTCTATTGTAAATCCCAGTGGGGCTCGAACTGGGCGAGGAAAAATCCCCACATCAGCACTGAGCTCCACTCAGGGAGAAAAAAGAGCTTTATTGGGAGTCCTGAAGGCTTTACCCCGGCCCCTGGGAACGCCTGCCCCCAAAACTTTATGCAAAATCTGAATAAAATGCAAAGTTTAAAAAAAGGGTGTAAGAAAAAGTGTAAATGTAAACAAATATAAATATATCATGGTGTTTTGGTGTGTTGTTTTGCAATACTGTATTGATTTTTAACCCAAAATAGCCCATGTTGATGTATTTTTATGTCACAAACCCTGTAAATCCTCAGTAACTTACACTAAGCATTCTGAGATGTTTCCCTCAATACAGGACAGTGTGTTAATGATTGTTTGTTTTTTTGTTTATCAGAGTGTCGGTTGTAATTCTCTTTAAGAGTCAGGTGAGCTCTGACTTTGACGCGTTCATATCTTAACAGTGCAGCGCTTTTGCGCGTCTCAACAGAGGAAACTGATGCTTGTTAAATTACACCAGAAGCTCATTTAAGGGAACAGCAATATTATTTTATTTTTTTCTCTGTTTTTTGTTGAGTTAAAAGTCGGGTTTGTGCTCTGCAGTACGTCCGTGAGTGTTTAACTGACTCTGATGATTGGCTGTTGTCAGGGTTTTAATCAATCAGTGGAGCTCCTGTGTTTCCACCACCTAAATAGATACACATCAGAAATTTACTTCTAGACCACCACGCCCATCAGTGTAGATTTATTCCTAAATACTGACGCCGTCATTTTGCAGTCATTTTCCCACAATAAGAAACAAACATGAATGATCTACTCACTGAATTAATCTGATTTTCAAGTTTTCAGTATCAAAATTGAGAAATGTGTCTGGGCTTTTATGGGTTAATTATTAGTTTAGACGTAAAGATTGGTGTCAGAAGTGGAGCAGGACTTTTATTGGAGTGGGCAGTTTAAGTGCCAGATTCCTCATAACGAAGGGCCGCTCACGAGAATTTGTATGTGCATTTTGCGCATTTTGAGCCACGCAAGGTGTACTTTTCCCATTGTTACGATAGCAAAGACACACTGACACACCCTAATTCCATTATTTGGAGAATTATACAGCTTAACACGTTTGTTTACACTGGATAATTTTCTAAGAACAGTCTGATAACTCTAAATAGCTCCTAAAAAGATTTAAGCTGAAGTTTGTTTGGACAGCATTGGCACATTTAAAGCATATAAATACGTTGCGTTATTGTTGCCGAGCAGGGCTTTTATTCGAGTGGGCAGTTTAAGTGCCAGATTTCTTGTAATGAAGGAACACTCACTAGAATTCGTACAAGCCTTTTGCACATTTCAAGCCCACAAGGTGTACTTTTCCCGTCATTACGATAGCAAAGACACACTGATGCCCTAAATCAAGCTGCACAGTGCACGGATGATGGTTTGCCTATAGCTTGCTAAAATTGGGCACATATATAGAATATAGATTATTTCAGTATCAGTTCACCTCATTTGCACATATTTACCTGCAGTATTTGGTAGGGGTGTGACGAGATCTCGTGGCACGATATCTCGCGAGAGTAAACGTGACGATATTTCTCGTCAAGCTTAAACCTGTCTCGCGTGAAGAAAAAAAAAATTTTAGTGTGGATTTTTCAAGAGGGATCTGGCAACCCAGTAGCGATACAGCGAGCGGCTGAGGAGTGAGCTACTTTTCACTATAAAATAAATATAAATAACATAAATAATACTGAGCAGAGAGCAGCTCTCAGCAGAAGAGGAAAATTCGGGCATTTGCATAGAACAGAGGTCACTAATGGGCGGACCGCGGTCCGGGTCCGGACCCAAACGTTGTCCAATGCGGACCCAAACCTACTGAGAAGGATATAATTGTATACACGCTTGCGGGCGCGGTAAATCACAGACCAATCACATGCGGGGTAAGATCACCAAACGCTCTCTTCAGCCAATCAGATCTGTGCAGACGCGGTAAGGAAGGGTCGCGGTCATTAAAAAACGCCTTTATAAGGAGATAGGGAGCCCGAAAACGGGCGGAAAAACGAGAACTTCGACCGTTTCTGACGCAACAGGCCACCCAACTCCTGGTACAAGCTGTGGTAATCTCACGCCTCGGCTACTGCAATGCCGTACTAACTGGCCTCCCGGCCTGTGTAGTAAAACCACTACAGATGATCCAGAATGCAGCAGCACGTCTGGTCTTCAACCAGCCAAAACGGGCACATGTCACCCCGCTGCTCATTGAGCTCCACTGGCTACCGGTTGCTGCTCGCATCAAATTCAAAGCTCTTACAATCGCCTACAAGGTGATGACAGAACAGGCTCCTTCCTACCTGCACTCGCTCCTGAAGGCTTACGCTACCTCCCGCCCGCTGTGCTCCTCCAATGAACGTCGCCTCGCTTTACCAAACAAACATTCACACAAAGCAATCCAGACTGTTCTCATACAGAGTTCCCCAATGGTGGAACAAACTACCTTCTAATACCAGATCAGGAGAATCTCTCACTATCTTTAATAAACTCCTGAAGACAGAGCTCTTCAAAGAGCTCTTACTCTCCTAACACCTCTAACTAACTACCTTCTACTACCAGATCAGGAGAATCTCTCGCTATCTTTAATAAACTCCTGAAGACAGAGCTCTTCAAAGAGCACTTACTCTCCTAACACCTCTAACACACTAACTAATTCTAACCTCATCTCCTTCTTCCTCTTCTCTACTCCTCTATCCCATTATTTCCCTCTGACCTCCTTAAGGCCCTATCTATAGATGCTTTATTTTTAACTTCTATTATTTTTGTACTTAACCTCTTCTATTATTTGCACTTCAATATTGTAAGTCGCTTTGGACAAAAGCGTCTGCCAAATGTAATGTAATGTAATGTAAAGAACTGGACCCTTCTGAATTCTAATTAAATAACTTACTCCTGGTATAGAAGATGCTTCTGCTACTTTTTAGTTGTATGTCTGGCTGCATTTTTGCTCCAGTGGAAACAATAAACGGTAACAGAGTGACCAACAAGACACAAACCATATATAAATACTGTAAGTAAATCCTACACCTGACTGTTTCATAGACAGCTGTACTAATCCCTTAGCTCTGTACTGTATTTAAAAACATGTTCTGTCTCTGTTTCACTTCAAGCTTAGTCTTAATATGACTGGTTATGGTTCTGCATAGTTAAATTACAAGAAATTTAGGAGAAAAAAACACAAACCATAGTCTTAATATGACTGGTTGTGGTTTGCACTTATTGTTTGCTCTATATAAGACCTAGAAACGTTTCATTTTTTATCTTATTTTTAATTTCCTATAAAATCAATGTGTGAGAGAATCCAGTCTGTTAATGGTGCGTTATATGATTTTGTCAAATAAAACTCTAGTTTTATTAATTTTTCATTTTTGATTTTTTTTTTTAAATGTTATTTTAAATCTCGTCTCGTCTCGTTCTCGTGAACCCAATATCGTGTCTCGTCTCGTCTCGTGAGATTAGTGTCTCGTCACACCCTTATTATTTGGAGAATTATACAGCTTAAAACGTTTCTCAACACTGGATTAAGTTCTGATAACATTCAAATAACTCTAAATAGCTGCTAAAAGGTTTAAGATAAAGTTTTTTTTAATAGCATTGGCACGTTTTGATTTCGTAGTGTTTAAATATTTAGTGTTATTGCTGTTGTGTTTGCTTTTCACAAGAAAGTTCACGAAGGGGCCGCTCACGAGAATTTTACATGATATATATCGCTAAAATTGGGCCATTTCAAAAAACTTTAAATAGCTCCTAAAAGGTTTAAGCAAAAAATTGTTTGGACAGCATTGGCACATTTAACTTGTATAAATACGTTGCGTTATTATTGTTGTGTTTTTTTTTTTTTTTTGCACAAAAGTTCACGAAGGTCCGCTAAAGAGAATTTGTATGTTCCATTTGCGCGTTTTAAACCATGCAAGGAATACTTTTCCTGTTGTTACGATAGCAAAGACACACTGATACACCCTAAATCCATTATTTGGAGAATTATACAGCTTTATACATTTGTTTACACTGGACAATATTCTAAGAACATTTAGATTTAGAACTCTAAATAGCTGCTAAAAGGTTTAAGCTGAAGTTTGTTTGGACAGAATTGGCATGTTTTAATGCCGTTTGATTCCGTAGTGTATTAATACGTAGCGTTATTGTTGCTCTGTTTGTTGTTGGTAAGAAAGACATTTGACCAGAGCTTTTTAAGTTTTTTGAGTGGGCAGTTTAAGTGCCAGATTTCTCGTAATGAAGAGTCACATACAATAATTAGTACACCCCTTTTGCTCATTTTGAGCCACACAAGGTGTACTTTTCCCGTCGTTACGATAGCAAAGACATACTGACACGCCGTAAATCAAGCTGCATGGTGCACGGATGATGGTGCATGGTGACATGCCCTAAATCCATTATTTGGAGAATTTTACAGCTTAATACATTTGTTTACACTGGATAATTTTCTAAGAACATTTAAATAACTCTAAATAGCTGCTAAAAGGTTTAAGCTGAAGTTCTTTTGGACAGAATTGGCTCCTTTTGCTGCCGTCTGTTTTTGTAGTTTATAAATACGTTGTGTTATTGTTTTCATGTTTGTTTATCGTAAGAAAGCCTCAGAGGGTCACTGCCAAGAATTTGCGCTTTTCCCGTTGTTACGATAGCAAAGACACATACACACCCTAAATCCAAATATTTAGAGAATTATGCAGCTTAATACATTGCTTTACACTGGTTAATTTTCTAAGAACATTCAGATAACTCTAAATAACTACTAAAAGGTTTAAGCTGAAGTTTGTTTGGACAGAATTGGCACGTTTTGCTGCCGTCTGTTTCCGTAGTGTATAAATACGTTGTGTTATTGTTGTCATGTTTGTTTTTCGTAAGAAAGTCTCAAAGGGTCGCTGCCAAGAATTTGTGCTTTTCCTGTTGTTACGATAGCAAAGACACACATACACACCCTAAATCCAATTATTTGGAGAATTATACAGCTTAATACATTTCTTTACACTGGATAATTTTCTAAGAACATCCAGATAAAGTAGGCTAAAGTTTGTTTGAACAGCATTGGCACGTTTAACTTGTATAAATACGTAGCATTATTGTTGTCGTGTTTGTTTTTTGCAAAAAAAGTTAAGGGCCACTCAAGAAAATTTATATGTTCCTTTTGCACGTTTTAAGCCATGCAAGGAATACTTTTCCTGTGGTTTCGATAGCAAAGACACACTGATACACCCTAAATCAATTATTTGGAGAATTATACAGCTTAATACATTTGTTTACATTGAATAATTTTCTGAGAACACTTAAATACCTCTAAATAGCTGCTAAAAGGTTTAAGCTGCAGTTTGTTTGAATAGCGTCGGCTGTTTCTGTAGTGTATAAATACGTATCTGTATTGTTGGCGTGTTTGTTTTTGGTAAGAAAGACGTTTGAGCAGGGCTTTTATTGGAGTGGGCAGTTTAAGTGGCGGACTCCTGGTAGCGGAGGGCCGCTCGGCGTGACCCCGGCCCCGAACCACTCCAGAAAATTGACTTCAGTGACACCATGGGAATCAATTAGCATCAGCTGTTCGGGCCCCATGCCTGACGGGGTTCAGGGGGCCGGCCGGGCTCCTCTCAATGGGGGGATTCACAATCCTGACCCCTTTTATTGGGTTCAGCTCCGCACCGCTGTGCCGGCACAGTGTTTGCCTATGTCATCAAATGGGCGGGACTCCGGGGGGCTGAAAAGAGGTGAAAGGTCCTTTAAACCTCTTTGGGCCATCAATTCCAGAACTCAATAGAATCAGCGCTTTGCATCTGAAAAGCTTCCAGAAGTTTCCACTCACTTACTCCTTTCTCTCTCTCTCTCTCTTTCTCTTTCTCTCTCTGTATCCTAGTCTTTCTTTCTCTCGCTCGCCCTCCTCTCCAGGCCGAGACAATGCAGGAGTGGTTTTTCATGCTCATTCAGGAAGAAAAGAAACGGAACAAAAGAAAAGAGAGAAAGAGAAACTCGTGAAAAGCTCTTAAGAGTTACACTTTTTTTCCTTTTTTTATTATTTTTACATAAAGAAACAATTGAGCAGTTCCTTTTTCCCTCTGCTGTGTTTGTTTATTAGCTTTTCTTGAATGTTGTTCTTTTCCTCAAAAATTTAAAGGCTTTTTTAACCCTCCTGTTTTGTTCTGGGTCAAATTAACCCGCTTTAAAGTTTTAAATCTAGGAAACATAGTTAAAAGTATTTTTTTAGTTTGAAACTTCTTCTGCTTTCCTTAATTACTGTAATCAACATATAATATGATGAATAAATTGTTCATCTCACATTTTTGCAACAACCACCCCCTACAAAACTAAAACTAAAACAAAATTACAATGTTAGGTTTGTTAGGTGTTATGTAAAATTATTGTGTTTTATAGGTCTTATAAAAGTAATAAAGTAGTGCAACATTAAAATAAATATGAAAACCGAGTGAATTATCCTAATTGAATCATTACCTGTTAGAGGTAAGAAACACCATTGCACTAAATACTAATAGAATAATTAGTAATAGAGTTAGTAATTAAATATTTACACTGATTTTTAGGATTTCTTTGGTTTCAAATCATATTTTGGATAATTAAACATGCAGCGGGTCGAACTGACCCAGGAACACCATTACTGTTCCTGACAAATGAACATAACAGGAGGATTACACAGCAGGTTAAAGTGGTGCAAATCTGATCTTTTTGGTTATATGTAATGAGAGGTGTGAAGTTACGTTTCTTCAATAGAAATGTATTAGAAATTATTTTTACATTTTCACACAATTATTACAATACTTTCTACTGCTTACATTTTAATAAAAACAGCCTCGTTACTCCTATTTCATTTCAGCTGGTTTTTATTCCGGCTTCTCATCGTTCAATAAAACCCCTATCCAGATAAATCTCTCCATCCAGATAGAGAGAATCTGATTGGTGATTGGATGTAGAGAAGTATAAACGTATACCATTCCCACTCCCTATTGGTTTATACTGTGATCCATCACACCTGCACACGTCCAGCTCTCCAAACATCCAACTAAAGATTAATATATTTACATTCTAATAAATAAAATACATACATTTACAATGGGGCATATATGCAGCTGAAACAGGGAACAGCCTAGTGCAAAATCCCAAATTATATTATCAACATTAAAATTTTAACATTATACTCATTATAGCTTTTAGTAAAATGTGTTTTGGGGAGGGGGGGGATAATAGTATACTATATGACTCTGTGGGCGTGGCCTAAGCTTTTTTTTCTTAATGGATTTATTGTTTCCCCTTTTACTTATACTTTTAGTTTTAAAACCAGTACTTTTTTTTAAACACTTTTACTTAAAGAGTAAAAAGCTTGAGTTGATTCTTCTTCAACTTCTACAGAAGTATTTTTTTATTAAACTCTAGTATCTAAAATATACTTCTACACAGAGTAATAAATAGTAATAGTAATAAAAGGTGTGAGTTTTTCATTTCTAATGTTTCTGATCTGGTGTTTTTGGCAGTGTGCACTTCTATAAGCACTTTTATAGTCTGAACAGACAGATTAGAGTTTGTGTGACTTTTATGTTTACTTTTACTTGTACTGAGATTTAATGACAGTACTGTTAATTAGGGCTGCAACGATTAGTCGATATAATTGACATTGTTGACTCCAAATGTTCATTGTTGACTAATCGTTAATTTGCAGTGCTACACAAAGTACTGGGGACACTCACACAGTTTGCAGCCTCTAAAAGTGCATAAACAGAACAAATTACACATTTCCTCACTAAATATCATCACTTTCCACATTTAAAGAGCGATGTTCTGGATGTTTGAAGGACATTAAATCCCTTGTTTAGCTGTTTCTATCATTGTGAAGCGAATATGGAGAAAGCTAGAAACAGGAGCCGGAGCCACAGCAAGCAGAAATAATCGCTGACTAATCGAATAATTGGGAAAATAATCGCCAGATTAGTCGACTACAGATTAGTGGGTTACAGGAGGACAGAGACTCAAACATAAACCAGACTGCAATCATTTCTAAAAGACTATAATAAACACAAATCGAAAACCGAGTGCAAAAATACTGTGCAATAACTCCTCTGCTGTATTTTGTACTTGCATATTGTATTTTATTTATTTATTTCCCTCTGTTACTTGTGTGTATTTATTGTACCCTGTAATGATGCTTCTGGAAACTAGTTTCCCTGAGGGAACCCTTCCAAAGGGATCAATTAAGATCTGTCCGTCCATCCATCCATCCATCCATCCATCCATCCATCCATCCATCCATCCATCCACATCCATCCACATCCATCCACATCCATCCATCCATCCATCCATCCATCCATCCATCCATCCATCCATCCATCCATCCATCCATCCATCCATCCATCCATCCATCCATCCATCCATCCATCCATCCATCCATACACACATACACACATACACACATACACACATACACACATACACACATACACACATACACACATACACACACACAAGTGGCAAAAGTTAAAGTGATTTACACCCGGCATTCGAAATGCATCTCTTTTCCTGTATCTTTGATTTTAGAGGCGGGGCTGGAGGCAGGGTGAGGGTGAATCTTCCAGTTTTTTTATTTTATTTTTAAGATGGAGTCCTTAGCCCTAATCCAGCTTGTTATTGTAGCATGTAGCTCAGCTAACCTCTCCAGATGGTGGACGGTGTGGTTCTGTGGTTATAACGTATGTTCACCAGCAGGGGCAGTGATGGGGTTAATGTGGTCGGACCTCTGCTGTCAGGGATGCATTGAGACGTTGCTTTGGTGTTCAAACTACAATAATAATAATAATAATAAAATGATCATATGCATATGTCTCTGATCTCCTCGGAATGAAATGGTGGTTTGAGACACACTGTAGAACTGTAGTTCCAGTTCACACCACTTCTCTTTTCAATCCCTTTGATGCTGTAAATACTCTGTAACATTGTACATAAAGGTAACCCTCAATGTTTTCCCGAGTGAAAATAAAGGTTGATTGATAGTGAGCTTCAGTTTAGGAGCGTAAACTGTTTAAAATGTTAAAAAGAAGATGGGATTTGGTGAGAAAATAAGATGAGATTTGCTGATAGTTTTCCTCTCTTTGTGAACGTAGCTTTAGATCATCTTCCACTGTAATAAACCCCCTCAGCAGAGACGGTAGCACTTTCTACCCTGATGTAAAAGCCTGGCTATAAATTACCCTGTATGGTTTATTTTACAAAGCAAACATTAAGCAGGCTGTTCTGTTCTCCCTGTAATCAGGGTTTATGTGTTTTTGTGAGGTGAGGGGAAGCACCGGCTCGGCGGCTGGGCCGGGGACGGGGGTGATTATGGTGGGATTGTGTGTGTGTGTGTGTGTACGCAGCTTTTTGATGTGCGTAACCCGGAGCTGTAGAGAAGATCAGCTCTGCTGTTTATCTGAATTTTCTGCATAGCTGTATTAAGAGAATTTGCGACGCCCTTTTAAAAAGCTTGGTGCGGTGTTCACCATTTTCACCAAATGTAGTTCACTAAAATACAGCTTCAGCCTGTTTCACTCTTATTTTTCCTGACTATGAAGGAACACATAAGGAATCATGTAGTAACTTAAAAACAGTGTTAAACAAACTAAAATACTCTGTGAAGAAGCATTTAGGTGCTCTTCTCTGCGGAGCTGTTAACTGATGAGTGCCAGTTTCATCATTATAAAGTTTTTGATGGTCTTTGCAGTGACTGCACTTGAGGATACTTTTAATGCTCTCGAAATTCTTCTTTTAGGATTGACTGACCTTCGTTCCTTTATTTAGTTGAGTAGTTGTTTCTTCTCATAATCTGTATTAGAACATTACTCAAATATTCACTATTCACTGTATACCTGTGTTGTAGAAAAGAAATGAAAGATGGGTCCACACCCACCCCTCATCCGGGGTCCAACTCCCCTATGTGTTCGTTTGATAGAGAGTCGCAGACAGGTGGAGTGAAGTTGAAAGCAAACCAAGTATTTATTACAAAGTACTGAATATTCAGGAGAACCCACACATGAAAGACCGTCTAACAGCCGTCCCAGCATAAGTTCTGACCCCCCTCTGATCTGACTCCATGTTTTATACCCCAAATGACGTGAAACCTGCTGATGAGGCGTTGCTAACGATTAGCTCATGTTAGTATGCATAATTTCACGTGTTAGTACTCAAGTTTCACAGGTCTGACCGGACCACTAGTGTCTGACCTTGACTGTGTTCTTCCAGAATGGAACATCGTGGCACTATCTGTGTGTGTGCGTCACCCCCCGCTTTGAAGCAGCGGTTTTAGGGAGGCACCCACACAGAGTAGGCCGCTTTGATCTAAGAGCCTCGTACCGAGTGTACCAGTCGAAATCACACAGAGTGTACCAGCCGATGATTGATGGCCGTTAGTCAGGGTCATGCAGTGAACGAAATGCTTCAAGCATGAGCTACGCAAGTCACACAATAGATTCCATATGTTATATGTTAATGTGTTAATAACGCGTGGTTAGTCTGCCATATAATAGATCCTATGTGTTAGTAAATGCCTTATGTATCATGTGGGTTAATTTGTCATTCTGTGTTTGTCACATGCCTGATAAAGCAATGTTTTACTATATGTGTAAAGAATATATATTGTGATTATTGGTTAGTCTTCTATCTGAATGTGTATAAAATAAAATGTGAGTATTGGTTAATGCATATGAAATACAAGGTTTCACACCATTATGTAATTATAGATGCTAAAGTTAAAGCTCACCTTCCGCGAAAATCCGATTTTTCTTGTTTTTTGTGGAATACAGTAGGTCTCTCCGAGTTGAATGTGTACACCTGCACATTAAACTGTTTTGCAGCCCCCATTGTCTGCAGGAGCTAAGCAAAGAAATCCCCCCTCCCCCCCTCCGAAAAACGGGTGAATTTTGAATTATCTTTCTGCCTACGTAGGCAGAAACTCACAGACCAGCCCACCTTGGCTCGAGAAACTCCCAGAGGCGGAGCTGAAGCGACGCAACATCACCGCTCATCAGTTAGGAGGTGGGAGGCAGTGAGCGGCAGAGTGGCGGAGGGGCGTCGCAGTGCTCCTAGCCAGTCAGAGGAGAGATATTTGCATGCTGTTCGCATGTATGAATATTCATGAGCAAAGCTGGAATCCGGTCATTTTGGACACACCCCTAAAACAGTCCATTAAAAAAGAGCTATACAGAGACACCTGAGCACTTTTTTTTTTTACAAAAACGGCTCACATGTCATTCATTCATACTAGAGACCACAACTAGACATTTTAAAATGAAAGAAAAATCGACGGAAGGTGAGCTTTAAGTAATCATAATTAAAGATATTTGTCAATACACCCAAGGTATAATAAACAGTTACTCTTCACCTGTAACTCTACCTCTTCACTACTTTACTTTAACTGATGCTCTCAAACTTTACATTAAGAGACAAGAAATTCAAGTAATTAACTCTTGATGAGTTCAGCACAGCTGTTAACTGATCATCTTTGCAGGTTGAGCTACTTTGAAGAATGTAAAATATAAAACATTCTGGTTTGTTTAACACTTTTTTGTTAAGTGAATAATAGTTCTATATGTTTTTCTTTGTAGTTCGGATGAGTTTAGTATTCATCTTCAATACATAACTTTTTTAAAACAATAAAAATGAATTGCATATATTTTTTAATACTTTATTTCTCTTCGCAGTTATTTATCATGTGCAAATTCTCACTGTAGAACCTGTTATAAAGCATGGTACTGGAGGGTGAATTCTACAGTAAACATAATCACATTGCAATACATATGAATAGGGGTTTCTGTCTCAGCAGTTTTAACAATAACTTGTCTTTGATAATTGTACATTTTCTAATTGTTATTATTATTATTATTATTATTATTATTATTATTATCTAAGATACTATTCTTTTTATCATTCAGACAGAATATTTATATCATCCATAACGGTATATAACCCCAGACACACACTTTCAGTTAACAGTTGTGCTGAATTGTCAAGAGTTATAATGTTCTAAACCAGATTATGAGAAGCAACAACTACTCAACTAAATAAAGAAAAGTAAAAATGACTAAGAAAGGTCGGTCAATCTGAAAAGAAGAATTTTAAGAGCTTTGAAAGTATTCTCAAGTGCAGTCGCAAAAAAGACCATCAAAAACATTATTATGATGAAACTGGCACTCATCAGGTCCGCCCCCCCCTCTGTTGTACAGGATAAGTTTATCAGAGTTTCCAGCCTCAGAAACCACAAGTTAACAAACAGCTTCCCAGATAAGAGTATCTAAATACTTCACAGAGTATTTTAGTTTATTTAACGCTGTTTTTAAGTTACTACATGATTCATTATGTGTTCCTTCATAATCTGATAGATCACTTCACTATTCATTTACTATGTAGGAAAAAATCAATGTCAGGATTTTGGACCATCATTCAAGAGAACACAGTCCCACTGCTCCACAGTTCAATACCAAACAATCACTTCAGTGTAGGAGTCCTTTTATTATACAGCTCTGAAAAAAATGAAGAGAGCACTTCAGTTTCTGAATCAGTTTCTCTGATTTTGCTATTTATATGTTTAGGTTTGAGTAAAATGAACATTGTTGTTTTATTCTATAAACTACAGACAACATTTCTCCCAAATTCCAAATAAAAATATTCTCATTTAGAGCATTTATTTACAGAGAATGAGAAATGTCTGAAATAACAAAAAAGACCTCAAATAATGCAAAGAAAACAATTTCATATTCAGAAAGGTTTAAGAGTTCAGAAATAATCAATATTTGGTGGAATAACCCTGGTGGTTTTTAATCATAGCTTTTTTTCATGCACTTTGGCATCATGTTCTCCTCCTCCACCAGTCTTACACACTGCTTTTGGATAACTTTATGCTGCTTTACTCCTGGTGTAAAAATTCAAGCAGTTCAGTTTGGTGGTTTGATGGTTTGTAATCATCCATCTTCCTCTTGATTATATTCCAGAGGTTTTTAATTTGGTAAAATCAAAGAAAATCATAATTGTTTGCCCTCCAGTAGTGTTTTTAATCAGTCTATTTTCTTTTCTTTTACCTTTGTGGTTTCTTTACAGTGAGCTGCAGTGTCGGGACGTTCTACGACACAGATCAGGGGAGGTGCATGTTGTGTCCTGCTGGTTCGTACCAGGACGAGGAAGGGCAGCTGAGGTGTGAGGTCTGCCCGGGGCCGGAGGGCAGGAGCACCGCCAGAGCCCCAGGAGCCCGGAGCCTCGCAGAGTGCGGAGGTGAGACCATTTCAACACATTAAACATGCCTGGGAAGAGGCTGTATGAGTACACTGACTATGTTGCTGCCACAAATGATGAGCAAGTGACACACTGATTGGTTAATTTCACGTTACGCTCAAAATAATTAACCACACCCATGATTAATTAAGACATGATTAGTACATGATTTTTGTGCATTATGAGCTGCACAAGGTGTACTTTTCCAGTGGTTACGATAGCAAAGACACACTGACATTCCCTAAATCAAGCTGCTGCACGGTGCATGGCTCACCTATAGATTGTTTAAGTCCCTACTTAAACAATCTATAGGTGAGCCATGCACAGTGCAGCTTGATGTTTTGGGTTTTTTTTGCACCAGCATTATTTAGCCCAGTTAAATCAGACTCTGGTTTCTGTGCACTTTTGTTGTGGTTCGTTTGGGCAGGTGTGAAAACAGTAATTGCAGTCAGGTGCAGACCAAAACAACCACACCAAAACCAGATCCCTAGAGCAGTTCTGCTGTGAGAAAATGATCCATCCACAATTTGCCCTGACCGTCCTGACTTTCAAACATACTCCTCATAATTATTGGCACCCCTGGTTAAGATGTGTTCTGTAGCTTCTAACTAATTGAGTTTTTTTTTCTAAATAATATAGGACCACGATGAAAAAAAAGAGTAAAATCCAACCGTTAACTCCAGTGAATTTATTCAGTAGGAAAAAAATCCCACATTAAGAAATAATTATTTAACATCAAATCATGTGTGCCACAATTATTAGCACCCCTGATGTTAATACTTTGTACGAAACAAAACAAAAATATTCTTCTATAATGTTTCACAAGATGGGAGAATACAGAAAGAGGCATCTTCCACCATTAATTCCTCTGTACACATCCTCTCTAAATCATCCAGCGACCTGGGTCCTCTCCTCTAAACTCTCCTCTTCAGCTCTGGGGACTGAGATGGCCATGGGAGGAGCTTGATTCTGTGTGTGGTGAACCATTTTTGAGTAGATTTGGCCAAATATTTTGGGTCATTGTCTTCCTGAAAGATCCAGTGACGACCCATCTTCAGCTTTCAGGCAGAAGCCACCAGATTTTTTTTTTTTTTTTATGTTCTGGTATTTTAAAGAGTTCATGATGCCATGCACCCTAACAAGGTACCCAGCAGCCCACAGCATCACTGATTCTCCCCCGTATTTCACAGTGGGCATGAGGTGCTTTTCTGCATACTCAGCTCTTGTGGTACGTCAGACCCACTTAGAGCATTTGTTGCCAAAAAGCTCTATCTTTGTTTCATCTGATCGAGGCACACGGTTTCAGTTAAAATCCTAGTACTGCTTAGCAAACTCCAAACGTTCACGTTTATAATTGTGAGTGAGAAACGTTTTTTTTCCATGTTGCATGCCTCCCAAACAGCTGGTTGGCATGTAGATAGCGCCTGATGGTTGTGTTGGAGACTTTGTGACCCCAAGAAGCTACCATTTGTTGCAATTCTGTAACAGTGAACTTTGGAGAACTTTTTATTTCTCTTATATTTATATACCAGGGAAGTTGTGAATTACTAATTAAATGTCCCTACATACCCTGATGAACTTTGTAAACTACTGTAGAAGTGACAGAAACACTTTAATTACATTATTTCCTAAGAATTGTTATAGGGGTGCCAATAATTATGGAAGACACTGTAAACAGCTGTTCAGGTGCAGTTTAACCTGATTTATTACCCAGATAATCACTATTAAGCTATTAACAATGTGTTTAAAAACAGACTTCACACTGCACAACTATACATGCTGGTCTAAAACACAGAACCATCTTCCTGTTTAATGCCCTTGCCAAACAGCTCTGACCAATCAGAAGAGACAACATGCTCATATAGTTTGTTGGTGTGCATTTTCGTTTATTTAGGTTTGTATAACTGTAGAGTAAAACCACACAAAACCACACTGCACTATTATTACTGTCCCCCTACAATAATACTGGAAAATTCCACTATAAAAAAATATATAAGATTTCAATTATAATATAATTTAATTTTGCCAGTCTAATGCTGGCAAAATTTCTCTGAAAAGAACTCTGAACACTGAACACTGAAATATCCAGTTATTTATTTAGGGAAAAATATGTGTAGTTTAATCAGTTAAATTAATGCTGTTGTTTTTTGTTCATAATAAAGCGCCACAAATAATCAGGCTCATTGTGTGAGAATAATTATCGTTTTTTTGTATTTTCTGGTTGAAATTTAGAAAAGGTATCGAAAAAGTACCCTTTGGGTATCGGTACCAAATTCAAGGTACTGTACTGGTAATGAAAATGTTAAAATGATACCCAGCCATAATCTGAGGGGAATCTGCTACACTGATTCTGCTGCTCAAATTTCAGCAAACCAATCAGTGTTGAGTAAAGTGAGACTCCGCCCACGTAGGTGATTATGTTTAGTGCAGGGTGAACAAAACTAACCAGTAGTGCTGGGCGATTTTCACAAGTTTTCATGCTTCATGCATCTTGGCATCATGTTCTCCTCCACCAGTCTTACACACTGCTTTTGGATAACTTTATGCTGCTTTATTCCTGGTGTAAAAATTCAAGCAGTTCAGTTTGGTGGTTTGATGGCTTGTAATCATCCATCTTCCTCTTGATTATATTTTAGAGTTTTTTTAATTTGGTAAAATCAAAGAAACTCATCATTTTTAAAGTGGTTTCTTATTTTATATATTATTTTTATATAGTTTTTTTTGTTTGTTTTTTTAAAGGTGTGGCCTCTGATTGAGGTGGCTTTGCTCTGGGATCGTTTGACAGCGCGGATGTTTGCATGTTTTTTGGCAGAGCTTCACCAGAGAGAGAGAGAGATTATCTTTAATAGCCGCTCTCTCGGCCGTGTTGCTCTCCTCTGCTCTGGAAGTGTCGGGATGAATCACATCCTGCGTTTTTGTTCTGCAGGTATGAGTAGGAAGCGTAGCTGTGCTGATAATGACTCTCACTGCCGATTCTTTCAGCCGAGCTCCTGATGAGGAACAAAAAGGCACCACCATGTTTCTGTTCTCTCTCCGCTGAGGCCCTGATCTAATCTGGAGCTCTCTTTCTCCTGATAGACACAACAGAAGGGTATCGGCCGTGTCTCAGAGCCTCAGCCGGCCTGTTGATGTCACTCAGGGCGTGTGGAAAGATCTGTGTGGTCCGAGATAAAGAACTTTATACAACAACATTACATCATTTAAACCAGATCTTTCTCTCTTTCTCTCTCTTTTTGAGAGTGTTTACAGCAGGCAGGGGTGTCCAAACTTTTTTTGTTCTTCATTACTATTATTTACACACCATTTTACTTGAGTTACTGTCTTTATCTATCTTTAACAGTGTTGTTTAAACTGAGATTTTCAAATTGATGTTTCGTTTCATAATGTCTCTTAATATTAAACTCCTAATAAGGCGACTGATTCCTGACAAATTAAACATACACACTTCCCTCTGAACTTAGTTAAGAAATAGTAATTTTCCCAACATGCCTGAAATTTTCTGCATTTGCTGTCCATATTTCATTTCTTTGGAGTTGTTAGACTCTTTGGCCCGTTTTCTGTGCTACAACTGCACACTCTCTCCGCTTTTAGACTCTTTAGCCTGTTTTCTGCACTACAGCTGTGCGCACTCTCCGCTTTTAGACTCTTTGGCCTGGTTTTCTGCGCTACAACTGAACACTCTCTCCGCTTTAAGATTCTTTGGCTGGTTTTTCTCTACTCTTTGACACCTAGAGTTTAAACTTTGAATCTCACATTATAAAAACCTGGCCAACTCTTATTTTATGTGTAAAATACCTCGCGGGTCACTTCAAAAAAGGAAACGGGCCGCAAATGGCCCGCGGGCCGTAGTTTCGACACCCCTGGTTTACAGGGTTGTGAGGAACCATAGCTGGTCTTTCTGATGTTTTTTTCTTTTTCTTTTTTTTTTATACTTTTTTTTTAAGAGACATATCTCTGCATATCGTCGCTGTCCAATTAAAAACACTTATCTCCAAAACTGTAAAACTTTACAGGAGAGAGAAAAAACCTTGTAAACATTCAATGGAAGTCAGTGTAAAAAGAGTTTATTTCAGGTGATTTTAAAGTATTTCTATTGGTCCGTTCATCAATAAATTTTGGCACAGTGTAAGGAACAGACAAGTGTAAGCTTGTCTGTTCAAATGTTGTAGTAAACTAAAAATCTACAAAAGTGAAGATAAGTGTTTTTCATTGGACAGGGACGAAATATACATCATCCAAATTTTGTTGCTTAGAACATTTTCATACATTTTTAGAAAACAATTATATTGTCAATTATAACAAGAAAACAACAACATAAAAAAGAGAGAAAAATGAAGAAGAAAAAAACTAACAAAAACTAAACAAAAATAGAGGGTGGGGGGGGGGGTCACATATCTGACAGTTTTACAATAGTACTATAGTATTAGAGCCAAGTGTAAAAAAACTAATATATAAACAACCATTTCTTATTCACTGGGTATTTCCATGAAATCTGGACCTAAGGACATTTTGACCATGTCTTAACATATAAAATACAATTTTCTTTTAATTTGTAAACAGAGTGAAAATGAGATATATATACATGATATATGTATACGTATCATTCACTAGATCAATCCAATTGTCTGTTAGAGGAGGTTCAGAAGTACACAAACACCTTGTTAATTTTTTTTTACATGCAGATATCAAAACCTTAAACAAATATTTATCTGGACTTTCCCACATCCAGTTCCCCAGGTACAAATCCTCACCTCAAATTAAAAAGGTATTTCCGTGCAGAATATTTCCTTCAATGCTTTATGAACCTCTAGCCAATAATCCTGTATTACTCAGGGTTCATACATTTATGAAAAACCTGGAAAAATCATGGAATTTGAAAATAGAAAATCCCAGGCCTGGATAAGTTTTGGAAAAATATAAATACCCAGAAAGTTTTGGAAAAGTCATGGAAATTTGGTATACAATCATTTGCATTTCTGCATTCACATTTATCAACGTAGAAAATCTTTTTTTTTTTCTTTTTTCTTTTTTTTTTATTAATTCAATAATTTAGCCCAGTTTACACAATGGAGCTCTCAGGATATGACACACATATTATTATTATTATTATTAAAGATTGTGTGCCAACATTATCAGATTCATTTTAGACCTACTATAATCAATTTTTATTATAGTTTGAGTTGATTTTTGGTTTCATTGTCTGTCTGCACTGATCTTTTAAAAATCGTATGGTCATGAAAATTTGCCTTGAAGGCCTAGAAAAGTCATGAAGAAACCATGAAAATGTATTGGTTAAAAAGTGTATGAACCCTGATTACTGCACATTCCCAGAATATATGCCAATGATTAGCCGTCTGATTCCCACGTAGTCTCCAGCACACCGCTGCATTTCCTGTAAAATGGACCTTTTGTTGTGTTCTTTTTGGTGTTTTAACCTCTTTTTCTGGTTATGTTTTCTGTTCTGGTCTTCAGGGCAGTGTTCTCCAGGGCACTCCTCCCACGATGGCTTCGTGCCGTGCTGGCCCTGCCCCCGAGGAACCTACCAGCCGGAAGTGGGTCGCACCTCCTGCCTGCCTTGTGGAGGGAGTCTGATAACCAAACACGAGGGTGCCGTGTCCTTCCAGGCCTGTGAGACCAAAGGTAACGATTACTCTGTAGGTAGAAGTATAGATACTAGAATTTAACTCCAGCCTCTATTGTTCTGCAGCAGCTAGTAAAAGAAAATATTCAGAAAAACGAGTCGATCAGAAAAAGCAACGTGTCTACATCAGCCCGTCAATTAGTATTCATGGCCCCGCCCACCTCGACTCGGGACTCTCCACAGACAGAGCAGAGCTGAAGCCGGGCGACGACGCCGTCTCGTCAGATAAGATAAATAACAGCACTAGAAACAGCATGCAGTTCATTCCTGTGTTATTTGTGCGAATAACACATCAGTGTTTATATACTTTACCCAGTAATTCAGAGCTAAGCAACAAATGGTTAGTTCTGTTTACACTAGTTTAAAATACATGTAAAAATCCACTCCAGGGTTTTGTTTGTTCCAACTGCCTGTTTCTGCTGCTCTGCTGTGGATCAGCTAACAAAAAAACCCAGGGGGGATTTATTTTTACTTTCTGGACCTGGACTCTATAGTGTGTAACTATAGGTTTAAATAGGATCTCCGGTGGATTTGCCATTTATACAGAGACTCTAAGACTAGGTCAGTGGCTGAACTGCACTTAGCAGGGCATTATTACTCATGTTGTAAAGTAACATATGACATTGCAGAGACTGTTATTAGTGTAAAAATGTCTTTATTTTAAAGCGTTTCTAACTGTTGTCTGTCTCACTGCTACTGGTGCTGCAGTGCTGTTAGCCAATCAGATGCGATATGTTTGCATGTATGAATATATGTTCATAAGCAAGAGCAAGAGTGGAAATCGTATCATTTCTCCCTGCCCACTCCTCCACAGGACTAAAGCAACGTTATACCGAATCACCGGAGCGCTTTGTTTTTCACAAAAATCAGCTCACATGGTGTTCATTCATACTAGAGACCAAAACTAGACATTTTAAAATGAATAATATAAAAAAACATTTATTATGATTATAAATATTTTTTTTAAAATGCATAACCCATTATAACCATATAGTTTTTTATGCATTATGACTTGTGAACATAGTACATTATATTCTGTGTTTATATGTATATTAAAATAGTATACAGTATATCTGTAATTATTAATCTAGTCCCACAATGAAAGTCAGTCACTTTACTTAGAGAACACAAAGACCTGTTATAATACATTATAAGTGCTTATAACTAATGTTCAAGACGGGTATAATTCATGAGTGTGTTTATAAATTGGCTGCTTTTTAAATCATAATTCATAATTATGCATGCTGGGACTGAGTTTCTTGGTATTGATGTAAAACATGTTATAAACACAGCTATTAATGATGCATTATGACAATGCACAATTCATAATTCATAATAAACATGGGTGTAAAGGGTTATGCATTTTTATAAATATGTATAATCATGTTTATAATGCTTTATAATTCATTGTAATGTACTATAAGTATATTTATAGAGTCTTATAGAGGTGACTTTCATAGAAAGTGTTAGCCAATGTATCAATATCATGATATATTTATGGATTGTATGATACATAAATACAATTGTATGATATCATATCGATACATGGTATCAACTACTCCCTAAGCCCCGCCCCCAATTAGACTTACTAATGTTATTGCTTCAATAATTACTCCACACGGTGGCGCTATAATTAAATTAATAGGGTTTATAAATTTGCGGAGAAGAATATTGATTGTTAAATTCTTTCTGTAAAACAGTAACACCAATAAAAATACCATAATTGCTGGTATTTGATTATTTAGTAGTATTTTATCTTCTTCAGAAACACAGATGCTGTGAAATATCGTAGAGAATTATCTCGTGATATATCGAGTATCGTGAGAAATTTTAAATCAGTAACGCGATATGTTTGTTACCGTGGACAACGAATCGCGATAATGCGATATTGTATCATAAGATGCCCTGAGATTCTCACTCCTGTTACTCTCACTCCTGTTACTCTCACTCCTGTTACTCTCACACCTGCCACTCTCACTCCTGTTACTCTCACTCCTGTTACTCTCACACCTGTTACTCTCACTCCTGTTACTCTCACACCTGTTACTCTCACTCCTGTTACTCTCACACCTGTTACTCTCACTCCTGTTACTCTCACTCCTGTTACTCTCACACCTGCCACTCTCACTCCTGTTACTCTCACTCCTGTTACTCTCACACCTGTTACTCTCACTCCTGTTACTCTCACACCTGTTACTCTCACTCCTGTTACTCTCACTCCTGTTACTCTCACACCTGTTACTCTCACACCTGTTACTCTCACTCCTGTTACTCTCACTCCTGTTACTCTCACTCCTATTACTCTCACACCTGTTACTCTCACTCCTGTTACTCTCACACCTGTTACTCTCACTCCTGTTACTCTCACTCCTGTTACTCTCACACCTGTTACTCTCACTCCTGTTACTCTCACACCTGTTACTCTCACTCCTGTTACTCTCACACCTGTTACTCTCACTCCTGTTACTCTCACTCCTGTTACTCTCACACCTGTTACTCTCACACCTGCCACTCTCACACCTGCCACTCTCACTCCTGTTACTCTCACTCCTGTTACTCTCACACCTGTTACTCTCACTCCTGTTACTCTCACTCCTGTTACTCTCACTCCTGTTACTCTCACACCTGTTACTCTCACACCTGTTACTCTCACACCTGTTACTCTCACTCCTGTTACTCTCACACCTGTTACTCTCACACCTGTTACTCTCAAATCGTGGAATTTAAAAATAGCAATTTCCAGGCCTGGATAAGTTTTGGAAAATTAAAAAATACCCAGAAAAGTTTTGGAAAAGTCATGCAAATTTGGTCTAAAAGTCTTTACGTTTCAGTTTATCGATGGAAAAAAACAATTTTGCATTAGAAAAAATGCATCAGCTCATAGTTAATTCAGTCAATTCAATTATTATTAAAGATTGCTTGTCAACATAATTTGACAAGCAATTTGGTCTCGTTCCGCCGAAATTTACGAGATATCTCAGCAGACCAGTACTCCTCTCTGGTGACTGACAACATGCCCCCACCAGGCTCATTTTCATCACTCAATGTTAATGATGCCACGATACACTCTGCTCCACACTAAGCTCCTGTTTGGACAACCTCTGTCCTCTTACATCTCGAGCCATTAGCTCAAACAAACCGCAGCCATGGCTTAAAAATGACACACTCAGGGAACTACGCTCCAAACTCCGAGCTGCCGAAAGAAAATGGCATAAAAACCAAAAACAAGCAGACCTAAAAAACTACCAACTGCTCCTGGCTTCTTTTTCAGCCACCATCACGACTGCTAAAGCTGAATTTTATCACAATAAATTCTGCTCTCTCACAGACTCCCGGAAACTATTTGCTACATTTAAATCACTACTCAACCCTCCTCCTCCTCCTCCGGCTACATGCCTTACTGCTGAAACACTTGCCTCATTCTTTACTGGCAAAGTGGCGGCCATCAGCAACCAGTTTATTGATGTAACATGTAGCCGTCCTACTACATCCTCTACTGCCCGGTGTCCCTCCACCGAAGGCGTTGCTTTCTCCTCGTTCACTCCTCTCACTGAGAACGAGACACTGGCTCTCCTAACGCGTAGCCGTCCTACTACGTGTCCGCTTGACCCAATTCCCTCAAACCTACTGCAAACTATCGCACCTGCAATCATTCCGGCTATCACTCACACGATCAATGCCTCTTTAACTTCTGGTGTATTCCCCACTGCTTTCAAACAAGCACATGTGACACCACTGCTTAAAAAGCCTTCTCTCAACCCCGCCCAGGTTGACAACTACAGACCGGTCTCACTGCTACCCTTTCTCTCTAAAACACTCGAGAGAGCAGTTCTAAATCAGGTCTCTGGCTTCCTCTCCCAGAATGACCTTCTGGACCAGAACCAATCTGGGTTCAAAAAAGGACATTCTACCGAGACGGCTCTGTTGTCTGTGACTGAAGCGTTGAAAACTGCCAGAGCTGCAGGTCAGTCCTTAGTGCTCATTCTGCTGGACCTCTCGGCCGCATTTGACACAGTCAACCATGACTTCCTCCTAACTATACTCTCAAACATGGGGATCTCAGACAATGTGCTGTCATGGTTCAGATCATACCTCACTGGGCGCTCGTTCAAGGTGTCGTGGCAAGGACAGCTGTCCTCAGCCCGCTCCTTATCCACTGGGGTTCCCCAGGGCTCGGTACTGGGACCCCTTCTCTTCTCCATATACACCACCTCTCTTGGTCAGGTTATCCACTCACATGGCTTTTCCTACCATTGCTTTGCTGATGACACCCAGCTATACCTGTCGTTCTCACCTGAAGATCACTCAATCTCTGCACGGATATCGTCGTGTCTCTCTGACATATCCTCATGGATGAAGGAGCATCACCTTCAATTAAATCTCTCAAAGACTGAACTTCTGGTTATACCAGCAAAACCATCTTTTCAACACAAATTCTCTATAAGCATCGACTCTCTCTCTCTCTCACCGACAAAGGTTGCTATAGGAACCTGGGTGTTCTGGTTGATGACCAGCTCTCCTTCACGCACCATGTGGCCTCAGTTGCTCGATCCTGCCGCTTCGCGCTTTATAACATCAGGAAAATTAGACAGTTTCTGACGCAACAGGCCACCCAACTCCTGGTGCAAGCGGTCGTCATCTCACGCCTCGGCTACTGCAATGCCCTACTAACTGGCCTCCCGGCCTGTGTAGTAAAACCACTCCAAATGATCCAGAACGCAGCAGCACGTCTGGTCTTCAACCAGCCAAAACGGGCACATGTCACCCCGCTGCTCATTGAGCTCCATTGGCTACCAGTTGATGCTCGCATCAAATTCAAAGCTCTTACAATCGCCTACAAGGTGATACAGAACAGCTCCTTCCTACCTGCACTCACTCCTGAAGGCTTACGCTACCTCCCGGCCGCTGCGCTCCTCCAATGAACGTCGCCTCGCTTTACCAAACATTCACACAAAGCAATCCAGACTGTTCTCATACAGAGTTCCCCAATGGTGGAACAAACTACCTTCTACTACCAGATCAGGAGAATCTCTCGCTATCTTTAATAAACTCCTGAAGACTGAGCTCTTTAAAGAGCACTTACTCTCCTAACACCTCTAACTAACTACCTTCCACTACCAGATCAGGAGAATCTCTCACTATCTTTAATAAACTCCTGAAGACAGAGCTCTTCAAAGAGCACGTACTCTCCTAACACCTCTAACACACTAACTACTTCTAACCTCATTTCCTTCTTCCCCTCCTTCACTTCTCTATCCCTTTATTTCCCTTTGACCTCCTTTAAGCCCTATCTAAAAATGGGTTATCTTAATTTCTATTACTTTTGTACTTCATTATTGTAAGTCGCTTTGGACAAAAGCGTCTGCCAAATGTAATGTAATGTAATAATTTTATCAGAATAATTTTAGGCCTTCTATAATCAGTTTTTATTATAGTTTTAGTTGATTTTTGGTTTTATTGTCCGTGTCTGCACTGATGTTAAAAAATCATGAAAATGGTCATAAAAAAATTGCCTTTAAGGCATGGAAAAGTGAGGAAAAAATCATGGAAACGTATTGGTTAAAATGTGTATTAACTCTGGATACCATGCCGAATGACTGTGTGTGTGTGTGTGTGTGTGTGTGTGTGTGTGTGTGTGTGCGTGCGTGTGTGTGTGTGTGTGTTCTCTCCTCACAGTGCAGTGTTCTCCAGGGCACTACTACAACACCAGCACACACCGCTGCATCCGCTGTCCTCTGGGAACCTATCAGCTGGAGTTTGGGCAGAATTTCTGTGTTTCCTGTCCTGGAAACACCACCACCGACTACGATGGATCAACTGATGTAACTCAGTGCAAAAGTAAGCAGCCAGATCTGAGGGGTTTTCTATCAACGAGCAGTAAAAAGAAGGATGCTCCCTAATGCCAGCTTCACACTTTACGCTATTTTAGCCTGTTTTTTCAGTCTTCGACAGTTTTTTTGGAGATCAAAGACAAAAAGCTCTGTTAGGAGGCAAATCGGGGGCTAATCTTTCTGCGTTCGCTCAGTTGTATATTGTGTGAACTATTGAAAGATGTTTACTGAGTGATCACCAACGAATGGCAGACTCCCGGCAAATATCTAGCAGGTTTAATATCTGGTCCAGTCGGAGACTAGGAGTCAAGAACAGGGGCTAACGTAGAAAGAGAGAAAGAGAACCACATGTCCAAAACACATCTTCTGCGTGACCTTAGCAAAATGTTTATTGAGATTCTGACCACTCTCTGTTTCTCCTGTTATATCAGGAAATCACTGTTGCTTGAGGGAGCTCACGAGTGAGTTTTCTATAAATGGGGACGAATAGAGCTAAATAAAGCTAAAGCTAATAAAGCTAAAAACTTCAATGAAAAACAGTTGCTCTAAGTACTCCTTTAATTTTAAAAAGTAGAATAATGTATTTTACTAAAAAGTAAAAAGAAAGCATACCTGTATATTTCCGTTTTCTACAGTAAACAGGTTTTAGTCAGTAAAGACGCTGCATTACTGCTACTGTGAGCTAGAGTTACATCTAGAGCACTGAGTTTAAAACCTTACTAACTGCATTTTAATCTTATAAAACTATGTCTGCAGTACTTAAACATTTAATATAGTTCTCTGTTGAGAAGCTGCTACACAACTATATATCCCCCTATCACTAGTGATGCTCCAACACCAGGAGGGTTAAGACTAGCACACGCCTCCTCCGACACATGTGAAGTCAGACTCCGCCTCTTTTTGAGCTGAAAAGCGCAGCGACTCGGTTCTGATACATCAGCTCACAGACGCAGCCTTGTGCTGATCCACATCACCCTAGGAGTGATGAGGGGAAAGAGAGAGCACCATCTACTGCTACTGTACCCAACCAGAGAGAAACAGCAAGACCAACTGTGCTCTCTCGGGGCTCCTGCAGCTGATGGCAAGCTGCATGACTGGGATTCAAACCAGCAATCTCCTAATCATAGTGGCAGCACCTTAGTGCGTTGGACCACTCTGAGCCCTTAATAACTTTTAATCTATTAATAATCTGTTAATATTCGTTCTCTAAATGACCCTAGACAGGCACTGTGGAGGAGAGCTGGGAGATTTCACCGGCTACATCGAGTCGCCCAACTACCCCGGCAACTACCCCGCCAACATCGAGTGCACCTGGATCATCAACCCCCCGCCCAAACGCAGGATCCTCATCATCGTCCCCGAGATCTTCATCCCCATGGAGGACGAGTGCGGAGACTTCCTAGTGATGAGGAAGAGCTGTGAGTGAAACCTGCTGTTCAGAGTAATGATATAGATAATTATACACTCTACAGATCTCTGAAAGTGATGAGAAACATTAACTTACGTCTCCTCCAAATTAAAAATTATATATTATACCACTTCAGTTTCTGAATCAGTTTCTCTGATTTTGCTATTTATAGGTTTAAGTTTGAGTAAAATGAACATTGTTGTTTTATTCTATAAACTACAGACAACATTTCTCCCAAATTACAAATAAAAATATTCTCATTTAGAGCATTTATTTACAGAAAATGAGAAATGTCTGAAATAACAAAAAAGATGCAGAGCTTTCAGACCTCAAATAATGCAAAGAAAACAAGTTCATATTCATAAAGTTTTAAGAGTTCAGAAATAATCAATATTTGGTGGAATAATCCTGGTTTGTTTTTAATCACAGTTTTTTTTTCATGCATCTTGGCATCATGTTCTCCTCCTCCACCAGTCTTACACACTGCTTTTGGATAACTTTATGCTGCTTTACTCCTGGTGCAAAAAATCAAGCAGTTCAGTTTGGTGGTTTGATGGTTTGTGATCATCCATCTTCCTCTTGATTATATTCCAGAGGTTTTCAATTTGGTAAAAATCAAAGAAACTCATCATTTTTTAAGTGCTCTCTTTTTTTTCCAGAGCTGTATATCACTTTTACAGACTGTAGTTGTGTATCTGTTTCTCTGTATAATTTTTTATACTATTACTATCCTCCTTTTACCCTGTTCTTCAATACTCAGAACCCACAGGGAATGTATTAATACTAAAAGATGTAAATACTAATAAATAACATATAAATTATAAAAGCACTTGTTATGAAGCACTTATTATACACTACCTGTCACATATAAAACATTGTCAAATTTAAGATAATAGATAAATTCTGCTAATTTAAACATCTCAATTGAAGACATATGTAAGTATTCTAGAATCTCATGAAAATATTAATATCTGGTTATAATATACTTTATGTTCAGGTTAAAATACTATGTTCCCGTAAATGAGCTGCTGGAGCTCCTTCACAGCGTCAACCAGCAGCTCAGTTTCCTCTGCTGAGAAGAGTTTGTTGGACACATCCAGGTAGCTGCACCGTTAAAATAGCAATCCACCGAAGTCAGAGCTCACCTGATCTACTCTTAAAGAGAATGATGAGCAAGAGACACTCTGATTGGTCCCTGATTAATTAATTAATGTTTTTGCGCAGTGTTTTGAGCTGAGCAAGGTGTACTTTTCCCGTCTTTATGATAGCAAAGACACACTGACACACTGACAATAAGAAACTCTTGTTTTTTATTTCTTTAACAGCTCAGCCGAACTCAGTGACGACGTACGAGACGTGTCAGACGTACGAGCGGCCAATCGCCTTCACCTCTCGCTCCAAGAAGCTGTGGATCCAGTTCAGGTCTAACGAGGGCAACAGTGGGAAAGGCTTCCAGGTGCCGTACGTAACGTACGACGGTAAGAGTCAATATATAGTAACAATATTATCCCAATACTCTATATATCACAATACAATACTCTATGATTTTCACAGCAGCTGTGTTAATAAAGATGATAAAATTCTAAAATAAAGCAGTAACATTAGTAAGTCTAATAATTGTAAATAGGGGGGGGCGGGGCTTAGAGCAGATGTGGCCCACAAGCATGAAACATCTGGCCCGTGAGGTTGTTTAAACTATAATGATCTACAATTAAAAAAATAAAATACATTTCTTCTCTGGAGAGCTTTTGTTTACATTTCTCCCCCTGTCTCTCTTTCTCTGTCGCTCGGCGTGACTTTAGACTTTTGTTTCCGCCCGTTCTTGGGCTCCCTATCTCCTTATAAGGGCGTTTTTCCCTGGCCGTGTCCCAATTCACTATTCGGGGCAGTGGTAGTGTATTGGAGCACGACCCTGAAGACGCGGGTTGGATCCCGCGTGAGGAGTGGTGTGTTTAATTATTCATTTTTTATTCCTTATATCTTGAGTTTACCTGTTCAACTGCTCTGCATTTGAGTTCAACAACCCTGTGGGCTGGATAGCTACTAGTCTGTAGCTCCACCCACTTCATTTTACAAAACAGAATTATTTTTTCGTGGCCACTTAATGGCTTATAATTCCTATGTTTGTGTAAAAAATAACATCACATATTTGAAGCAACATATCGATAATGAACAGTAAACGAAAACCATTCAATATATCGTGATATCGATATTTTGTCCCACCCCCGATGATGTGCTGCACTGAATATTGAGTTCCTATATTTTGTATTGTTTTATTCAGAGGATTACCAGGAGCTCATCGAGGACATAGTGAGGGATGGACGACTGTACGCCTCCGAAAATCATCAGGAAATACTAAAGGTATACCGTAAATAAATTTTTTCTTTCTTTTTTTATTTTTTGTAAGCACCTTTTGGTGTATTGTTGTTGGTATTTTCTCAGTCAGCTTTATGTGGTAGTCACAAAGACCATTGAAAATTTTATAATGATGAAACTGGCCCTCATCAGGACCACCCCAGGAAAGGAAGAGCAAGGAAGTGTTCCCTCTTTTGCACAGGATAAGTTCATCAGAGTTAGCAGCCTCAGAAACCACCAAGTTAAGTTAATTGGTACTTTTGGCAGTGTGGGCAGTGTGCCAAGTCCTGCTGGAAAATGAAATCCACATCTCCATAAACCATCACTGATTGGTGGAAACTTCACACTAGACCTCGAGCAGTTTGGACTGTGTGTCTCTCCACTCTTCCTCCAGACTCTGCTCCCTTGATTTCCTTTAAATGAAATGTAAAATGTACTGATGATCAGTGATGGTTTGGAGAGTCATGTCTGTCATCTGCTGGTGTTGATCCACTGTGTTTTATTATCAAGTCTAAAGTCAGTGCAGTTTTGTTTTTCTAGACAATCTTACAGCACTTCATATCTTACAGCTTCCCTCTGCTGAGAAAAAAAAATTATGAAGTTGTAGATTTCATTTTCCAGCAGGACACTGCCCATACTGTGTAGCAAAAGTATCAATTGGTCTTATTATAAAATATTCTAATTATCTGAGACACTGATTTTTGGGTTTTCATTGGCTGTGAGCTTCATAATCATCAACAATAAAATAAATAAACACTTAATAAAATAGATCACTCTGTGTTTAATACATCTATATAATATGAGTTTCACATTTTCAACTGAATTGCTGAAATAAAAAGTAACTTTTCAATGATATTCTAATTACATTTTTTGAGATTCTGATAGTGGATGAGAGGTGGAAGGACACACCAACACCCAGTATGCAAATTGATGTTGCCAAGAGCCAATGGGAAGGTTTACATTGTTGGTATTTGTATAGCACCTTTAATACACAGTGGCAAATTCTAAGTGCTTTACATAAACAGTGATACAAAACACAGAGACATACAAAAAAAGCAAAAAAAAAAAAATCATTAAGTAATCGTTTTTAAAATAAAATATAATAAAATTAAAAACAGGGAAATGAAACATACAGCTGAACATAAAGAAAAGGTTTAAGTTTAACCTAAAAAGATTGGTTTTAACACAAATCTAACTGTATATTACTGAAACAGCATAGCCAACCCTGTTTAACTGTTTGCCAACACAGTTTTTTATTTATGTAGACCAATTTATAACAAAAATCATTATAAAAGTAGTTGATATTTTTGTGACTATTGAGAACTATTCTGAACTTTATAATGGATTTGAAAATGAGATTAGTCCGCCACCTTGTGGACAAAAGCAGCAATGCATCACATTAACTCTACAGCAGGAGTTGTTTAGTGTTAAAAACCCTGAAAAACAGATTATCTTTTTGTACTTCTAGTTAAAATAGGATAATTTATCTATAAATTCTCTATGTTAGTTATCTCTACTTTTACATTTTTACACAATTATCTGAACTTTCTCCTCCTTATCTTTTAATAAAAACAGCCTCGTTACTCCTGTTTACTAATTTCAGCTGGTTTTCATTCCGGCTTCTCATCATTCAATAAAACCCCGATCCAGATAAATCTCTCCTTTATCCAGATAGAGTGAATCTGATTGTGATTGGATGTAGAGAAGTATAAACATATACCATTCTGACTCCCTATTGGTTTATACTGTGACCCATCACACCTGCACACGTACATAGCAGGCGCATGTAGCTTAGTATAAATCTAGGCTGAAAACCTTCATGTTTGTATCATGTTTTAATCATGCTTTACTCTTATTTCATTTTTATTTCCAATTCCTTGTTGTTCTTTTACATGTCTTAAATTTTACTTCTCTTTGTTTTAATCATGTTTGAATCTATCATGCTTTATTCTTATGTTATAAGCATATGTAAGTTTTTTATTGCATTTTTACTGTTATTCTTTTACACGTTTTTTTATTTTGACTTCTTTTTTTATTTTCGAATTTGTAAAGCACTTTGAATGACCGTTGTGTATGAAAAGGGGCTATATTAATAAACTTGCTTTGCCTATGAAGATGATCCGTGCAGAGACTCAAGAGAACTCCAGACAAACTCCAGTCCAACTAAGGCTTGATAATTCTTATATATATATATTCTTATATATATATATATGCATTCTACTTCAATACATTCATTTACAATGGGGCATATATGCAGCTGAAACACTAAGAAGCCTAGTGCATCCCAAATATAGGGTTTTCAACATTAACATTTTAATATTTTAACATTATAGTCATTATGGCTTTAAGAAAATTGTGTTTTAATGAGAGGGGGTAGTGCACTATAGGACTCTGTGGGCGTGGCCTAAGCTTTTGTTCTTAATGGCTTTAATATTTTTTTCCTTACATTACTTTTACTTTTATACTTTAATTTAAGTAGTTCTAAAACCTTTTCTTTTTTTATCTTCAGGACAAGAAGCTGATGAAGTGTCTCTTTGATGTTCTGGCTCATCCTCAAAACTTCTTCAACTACACGGCTCAGGAGTCCCGAGAACTCTTCCCCAAATCCTTCATCCGCTTCCTGCGCTCCAAAGTTCTGCGATTTTTGCGTCCGTAGGATTAAAACCTGCAGAGAACTCTTCGTAAAGTTACGAGTTTTGGATCTTGGACAGCCCTTGAGTTACAAACCTGTAAAAAGAAGAAAGAATCTGAATTTCCTCGGCAGGATAAAAGACTGGAAAGTGAGAAGCTCCTGCCCTCCAAAGTTTTTTCATTGGGACTTTTTTTTTTTTCCACGAGGGAATGAACTTTACTTCCAACTGAATGAATAGGTAGCTGCCACTGTAACTGAAAAAGTGTAAAACTGTAAAGACTAGAGGTATCAGGTGATGATCCGTACCTGTCTGGGGTAAAAAACGAAATATACACATACAGTATATACCTAAATATTGGACTTTAAACTCAAAATACTTTTCACACTGACTCAAAAAATCCTGTTTATACCTGGTATTAACATTGCTTAACAGACGAAACTCAGCATACGTCTCTGTCTTGTAGTCCTTCTGGGTTCCAAGCGGTCTCTTATCTACTGCGGTTTTGCTACGTCTCTGCTTATGGAGCTTTTTCGAAGGATACCGAACTTTTTAGTGTCGATGCTGCAACACATTGTTGTTTACCTACACTATTGTGTTCCATACCTGGCAACCTGGGAGGACCAACAGTGGGCGGGGTCCTGTAAGTAGAAATACTTTAGGTCAGGTGTAAACAGATTTAGATCATATAAGATTCAGATACTATCCTGATACAAAACATATACTGTAATATACATTAATGCCAGGTGTAAACCAACCCAAAGTGTAACCATTCTAGCACCATATTCCACACTTCTTAGTACCGTGTGTATATATATTTTGCTATTTATAGGTTTATGTTTGAGTAAAATGAACATTGTTGTTTTATTCTATAAACTACAGACAACATTTCTCCCAAATTCCACATAAAAATATTCTCATTTAGAGCATTTATTTATTTACAGAAAATGAGAAATGGCATCCATAAAGTTCAGAAATAATCAATATTTGGTGGAATAACCCTGGTGGTTTTTAATCACACTTTTTTTCATGCATCTTGGCATCATGTTCTCCTCCACCAGTCTTACACACTGCTTTTGGATAACTTTATGCTGCTTTACTCCTGGTGTAAAAATTCAAGCAGTTCAGTTTGGTGGTTTGATGGCTTGTGATCATCCATCTTCCTCTTGATTATATTCCAGAGGTTTTCAATTTGGTGAAATCGGACAAACTCATAATTTTTAAGTGCTCTCTTATTTTTTCTGAGAGCTTTAGGTTATATATGGATATGATACAATTGCATATGAAATAAATCTATATATATATATAGTACATATCTATTTTTAATCTCCAGCTACTTCACTTCTGTGGCCGCAGTGGCCGTTTATGCGTTTATGATGATATGAATGTGTTGTATATATTGTGTGTAAAGGTATTAGATTCAGTTAAACTCTGAAGGTGGGGTCAGGGGTTCTGTACGCTTCGTTAGTCTGCAGTGATTAACTCGATAAAGAATGCACACTTCCTTTTTCAGCTCAGCAGATTCAGTGCAGTGCTGGTTGTTCAGTAACTTTAATGGGTGCATTGATTGATAGATAGATAGATAGATACTTTATTGATCCCGAAGGAAATTTAGCAATGCTAGTGCTAAGTTTCGGATAGAAATGCTGGTCTAGGCTTAAAGCAAAAAAAAATATTTAATAGCCTGTTATCCTAAAAAAAAGCCCACTGAGGAGAAAATAAGCAGATCAGCATCCGTCTTGTAGTCCTTCTGGGTTCCAAACTGTCTCCATCTATTGGTATTTTACCTCGTCTCTGTTCATGGAGCTTTTTAGAAGGAAGCCGATGCTGCAACACACTGTTAACACTTCACAAGAATGCACACTTCCTTTTCCAGCTCAGCAATTTCAGTGCAGCACTGGTTGTTAAGTAACTTTAACGGTTGCAATGTTTGCAATGCTTGTGTTGAATCTCTGATAGAAATGCTGTTCTAGTCTGGTCTTAAAGGAGAACTCTGGTGTAAAATGTACTTTTGTTGTAGTAAAACATGATAAAAAGTTCTTATCTTTGATGAATAGCACACCTCCGCTCTCCCACAGCGTTCAGAGATCCAGAAATTTTAACAGTTTATCCAACAAACACCCTTCAGACTGGGAGATACGGGGCATAATTTACCCTGATAAATCACTTTTTACACCGTTATCCAGCTCAAAGTAGCTCCACACCTCCTTACTAGAATCTGGAGAGCCCTGATATTTAAAACGAGGCATTAATAACTTAGAAAGTGCACAAAAAGAAGCTTATTAAAATCCACTGTTTACATCCCGTAACACTACTAGCTGCCGCCGCCATCACTGTACTGATAATGACATAGACATATATATACATAGACTCTGCATTGCATCTATAGAATCTATGTATATATATGTCTGTCATTATCAGTACAGTGATTGCGGCGCTCAGAGCTGAAGCTAGTAGCATTATGGGATGTAAACAGTGGTTTTTAATAAGCTTCTTCTTCTGCACTTTTTAAGTTATTAATGCCTCGTTTTAAATATCAGGGCTCTCCAGATTCTAGTAAGGAGGTGTGGAGCTACTTTGAGCTGGATAACGGTGTAAAAAGTGATTTATCAGGGTAAATTATGCCCCGTATCTCCCAGTCTGAAGGGTGTTTTTGGATAAGCTGTTAAAATTTCTGGATCTCTGAACGCTGTGGGAGAACGGAGGTGTGCTATTCATCAAAGATAAGAACTTTTTACCATGTTTTACTACAACAAAATCCATTTACACTATTTTACACAGGAGTTCTCCTTTAAAGGAACAAAATGTACTTTATTACAGCAAGCATGTAAAATAGATAACGGAGTCCAATTTCAAAGCTTTCTGCTTGAACAGAACCTACAGGGAAGAAAAAGCAAGTTCAAGAACGCTTTAAAGGGCTTTCAACACTGTACTCTGATAATAATTCGATCAGCTAATGTATATGTTTGTATAAGGTTGCGATGTATGCATTATTCTTGCAGCATTATAAACCAGCAGATATGGAGTTTATATAACTTTTAGCTTTTTAAACTGTTAGCTAGCTGCACCGTTATCTTAAAAAAAGACAATTGAGGAGAAAATGAGCAGCTCAGCATCCGTCTTGTAGTCCTTCTGGGATCCAAGCGATCTCCATCTACTGGTGTTTTAAACTATCTCTGCTCATGTAGAAGAAAGATTTTTAAGAAGATGCTGAGGCTACAGTACACCAAAGTTTACCTACGCTAGTGTGTTCCATACCTGGCAACCTGATAGAGGTAGTGGGCGTGGTTTAAGACTAAAACAGAGACAAACAGGTTTACACTCCATATTGAACAATTAATGGAAGAACCTCCTAGCTAAAGCTCTGCTGTCTGTGTGATGCAGGGGCTTAAAGTTAGCATTAGCTCTTTTACTGCTACTAAAAATTAGGTCAACAAAATTGATCAACTGATCACTGATCAGTTTCTGGGAATTTAACGGTATGTTTTGACTACAGGAATCTGAGCTTGGGCTACTTAACGCTACTCATTTATGTTACAGAGTTTAAATTAAAGTCTATATTTTTATGTCTGTACATCTAACATGTAAATAAAAAAACAAATAAACCTGGTATTGTTTCAAATCTATTTAAAAACCGATGGGTGGGAGAGTAGAATGAAGTAACTGTAGTAATAATCTGTGTAATAAATCAGGTTAAACTGTACCTGAACAGCTGTTTAGCTCAAATTAAAGGAGTATATTTGATAGCTGGGTCAGATCGAGACTGCATTACGTTCTCGTGTGGTGGGTGGGTCTTTAAAATGTAGCTCCTCAACCACAGACGCAGCTCCTCCTCTGTTGAAGGTGTGAACGGAAGTTTAACGGAAAATGTGGGTAAATTTTTGTACAAAATTAATTCTATAAAAATCTGTTTATCCATTGTACATGCGTTTTACTGTACGTAGATAAAAAAAATTAGTGACAGGACAGGGACACTTCAGGGGGCCAATCAGGTTTCAGCTTGGGCCAAAATGTCATTGTGGCCCCGTCCTTACGTAAAACTGTATCAAGCTTTATTAAACTCATATATTATGTAGATGTATTACACACAAAGTGATCTATTTTAAATGTTTATTTATTTTATTATTGATTATTATGAAGCTTACAGACAATAAAACCCAAAAGTCAGTGTCTCAGAAAATTAGAATATTATAAAAGACCAATTGGTACTTTTGGCAGTGTGGGCAGTGTGCCAAGTCCTGCTGGAAAATGAAATCCTCATCTCCAAACCATCACTGATTGGTGGAAACTTCACACTAGATCTAGTCTAAAGTAATTTCTTCTTTTATGGAGATGTGGATTTTATTTTCCAGCAGGACTTGGCACACTGCCCATACTGCAGAAAGTACCAATTGGTCTTATATAATATTCTAATTTTCTGAGACACTGATTTTTGGGTTTTATTGGCTGTAAGCTTCATAATCATCAATAATAAAATAAATAAAGGCTTAAAATAGATCACTCTGTGTGTAATACATCTATATAATGTGAGCTCCACATTTTGAACTATTAAAATAACTTTTCAATGATATTCCATACCTGTCAAGTCTCCCGTTTTGGCCGGGAAGCTACCGTATTTTACTCCTCTTTCACGCCGTCCTCCCGTATTATTATTTTCCCGTAAATTTCCCGTATTATATTAAAATAATATATATATATATATATATATATATATATATATATATATATATATATATATATATATATATTATTGAGGAGACAGGGCACTGACCGCTCTGTGTCTCTTAACCAATCGTGGAGCCGGTTCAAGGAGAAAGTCCCGCCTTTCAGGAGAAACAGCCAATCAGCTTGCAAAGGAGGGTCAGTGTGGGGAAGCCCCCCGTCGCGGTGAGTTCAGGCAGCTCGTCGGAGCAGCTGATGATAAAACCTATCTGTATATACAGCGATTTTTCTAAAAGAAATGTAACTGTAGGCTAATGGAAACTATGATGAGATTTTTCTGATAGCTGCTTAAAAATACTCATCTCCGAAATAAAACACACAGATTAAACCTTTTAAAATTATAAAAATAAAGTTTGTGACTCAGTTTAACTAGAAATTTGTAGAGGACCGAAATGAACTGAACTGATCAGGGGTGGAGTGATCAAAAGAAAGAAGTATTAATTAAAGATTATTAATTGTGTAGGCCCATTAGGACTAATTTTTACTGATGGAATATATCTGGTCCTTGTCCTTTTAGTAAAAGCTCATGATACTATTTTTTAGGTCACCTACAGTCATTTTGTAGAATTTGTGCACCCTTTGTTCAATTTTAAATCCATTAAATAAAAAAATATATATATCATATAAAAGAGTGCATTATGCCAAAAAAGCCAAGACATGAAATCTTAACTTTTTTTAAAATATCTAGATAAGGATTTTTAATTTGGCTGCATTAAAAGAATGACATATGTAGGATTGTCCACAACATTTCAGATTCTGATAATCTAATTGTAGTGTGTAAGTGTTTCACATGTGGTTATTTTAGATTTTTTTTAAACCTGTCTTAAAATGTAAGGGATACTGAACCTTCGTTGGGGATGGTGGGACGGCTTTAAGTGGACAGAGGAAAATATCCCTTATTTTTAAATCTAAAACTTGACAGGTATGTGATATTCTATTTTTTTAAGATGCACTAGTATAAAAATAAAAAAGAGAGCACTTCAGTTTCTGAATCAGTTTCTCTGCTTTTGCTATTTACAGGTTTATGTTTGATAAAAATGAACATTGTTGTTTTATTCTATAAACTACAGACAACATTTCTCCCAAATTCCAAATAAATTTATTGTCATTTAGAGCATTTATTTACAGAAAATGAGAAATGTCTGAAATAACAAAAAAGATGCAGAACTTTCAGACCTCAAATAATGCAAAGAAAACAAGTTCATATTCATAAAGTTTTAAGAGTTCAGAAATAATCAATATTTGGTGGAATAATCCTGGTGGTTTTTAATCACAGTTTTCATTCATGCATCTTGGCATCATGATCTCCGCCACCAGTCTTACACACTGCTTTTGAATAACTTTAAGCAGTTCAGTTTGGTGGTTTGTGATCATCCATCTTCCTCTTGATTATATTCCAGAGGTTTTTAATTTGGTAAAATCATTTTTAAGTGCTTTATTATTTTTTTCAGAGCTGTATAGTTCCTGTTTTTTGGTTCCTGTTGTTTGAGGGGGGAGTGTTATTGGTGCTGCACAGGGTGCTGATGATCAGCTGATGTGTTGGTAGTGCAGTACTGATTACACTCGGTTATTAATCTGATCTTTAGCCTTTAGAACCGTCCAGAACCCGCGGCTCCGGTTCTGATCGGCTCCGGTTCTGATCGGTGTGTGTGAGCGGGGTGTGAGCGGAGAGCTGTGCGGTAGAGAGATGCAGGCTGCGGGCGGAGTGCGGCTGCTGGCGCTGGGCTGTGTTCTGGTGCTCTCAGCGCAGCTCGCCGAGAGTAAGGTAAATAATCACATTTAATTATTAATATTAATATTAATAAACATTAATATACACTATCAGTTATTAAATATACCATTCTGTATCAGCGTCTACACCAGGATACCGTTTACATATAAACATCACTAGGCTAGCTACTGTACTTAGCTTCACTAGCTAGCGCGCTAATGCTAACTCTGTAGTTATCAGTGTAGTAACTAACGTTATAGCTATATGACAGCGGACTGTAAACCCAGTTAGCCAGCTAGCTTTAGCTAGATAATAACACTAACTCTGTAGTTATCAGTGGACTTTAAACCTGGTTAGCTTTAGCTTTAGCTAGCTCTGTAGTTAATCAGTGTAGTAACTTAACTAACTTATATAACAGCGGACTGTAAACTGAGTGACCAGCTAGCTTTAGCATTAGCCTTAGCTAAATAATAACTCTATAGTTTACCTGGTTAGCTTTAGCTTTAGCTAACTCTTTAGTTAGTAATGCAGTATATAACCTAGTTAACTGTGGGCTTTAAACATAGTTAGCTTTAGCTTCCTAAATTATTCTCCTTACTCATTTTTCAAGTTTTCCAGAAAAACTTGAAAAATGAGGTTTATAACGCTAACGTCAGCTAGTTAACGTTACACTAAATGTCATTTCGACAATTATCTTAAATAAAAATCGCCTTATTCTTTTATTTTTCACTAAAATTGTTATAGTAAAAAAACAAAAACATATATGACATGTTTTATTATCAGCTTTAGCTAGCTGCAGTTAGCAGTGTAGGCTAGAACTGAGGGCTTTTAACATAGTTAGTCATAGGTTTAGCCCTAGTTTTAGCTTTAGCCCTAGTTTTAACCCTAGCTGTATTGCTGGTTTTGGATTCAGTCCTAGTTTTAGACCTAGCTGAAGACATAGCTTTAGCCCTATCCATAGTTTTAGCTTTATTCCTAGTTTTAGCTTTATCCCTAGTATTAGCTGTATCCCTAGTTTTAGCTTTATCCCTAGCTGTATGCCTAGTTTTAGAGTTATCCCTAATTTTAGCTGTATCCCCAGTTTTTTACCCTAATTTTAGTCCTAGCTGTATTCCTCAGATTTAGCTTTATTCCTAGATTTAGCCCTAGCTGAATCCATAATTTTAGATTTAGCCCTAGCTGTATCGCTAGTTTTGGCTTTAACCCCAGCTGTATCCCTAGTTTTAGCTTCAATCCTAGTTTTGGCGTTAGCCCTAGCTTTATCCTTAGTTTTAGCTTTAGCCCTATCTATATGCCTAGCTTTAGATTTATCGCTTATTTTATCTGTATCCCTAGTTTTAGCGTTAGCCCTAGGTTTAGCCCTATCTGTATCCCTAGCTTTAGCCCTAATTTTATCTGTATCCCTAGTTTTAGCCCTAATTTTGGCCGTAGCTCTAGTTTTAGGTAGATAATAACACTAACATCAGCTAGTTACACTTACTGCCATATTGACACTTTTTTTACTTAATAATCTCCTTAATCTTTTTTTTCAAGGTTGTTCAGAAACTCAAAAAGTATATCAGGGTTTTTAAGGGAATTTAGATTAAGATTAGGCATTGTGCACAAAGGTACCTGGTACCTGAGTCCTATTCTTTTGGCAGTACTGTGATTTAATGTATTAATTAAAAGGATGTCTGCAGTTATTTGGATATGTAGCTGGTTGGGTTGGTTAGCTGATAAAGTGTGGTTATGTTTCTTTATCCGCCAGTAGTGCAGAACTCAGGTTAAAAACAAAACAAGGGGGCTAGGCTCTGCCACGATATTTACATTATCAACTAATTGTACAATAAATTGACATGACCTTAATAATATGCAATAATGGTGATTTTTAACAGTGAACAGTTTTTTGCCCTGCCCTTACCTGTGGCGTCTTGTGATTGATACACAGGGTTTAGATATTTCCCTTGTTAATCTTGTTTTTTTATGTTTCTATGTTGTTTTTTTACTCTGTTTCAGAACTCTGAAGACATACGATGCAAGTGTATCTGCCCACCTTACAAAGAGATCGAAGGACAGATCTACAATCAGAACGTTTCACTGAAGGATTGGTAATCCATTAAACACAATCTGAGAATCTGCTTTTCCACAGGGGATTAAATTTAGCTCTGGGCTGTTCAGAGAGCTGCACAGTGCAGTGAGCCTGACACGATAATTACTTTATTGATTTATTGTACACTATACCCGGCACAACCTTTGTCATTTCCGCTGAACTCAGAATTATTATTAATGTTTATAAACAGCCCAGATAGGGATTGATGGACGGAGGTTTCCGGTTGAGAGTACCGTTTTTTTTTTTTTTGCACTATAAAGTGCATTGTGCGACACTAGTAAGGAACAGGGGTGTCACCATTTTTTCCTACTAATTCAGCAGGTCTTGCCACTGGGTGGCGGATCTGTAAAGCTAAGCTTAGTTAGGTAAACAAAAAATTCCCTTCTAATTCTTAAATACAATAACAAATGCAGTAAATACATTTTTCTCAACTATTTTTTTTTCTGTAATACCTAATATTATATTTTCTTAGGATTAAATTCTCTGTTGTTACTGTTATGATTCCATCCTTTCCATCGTTCATTCCTACATAAATTCGAGTTTTTAAATCGTTAACGTAATTGTTGATTGGTTTATATTTAACATTTATATTCTTGTCCTCAGTAACTGCCTGCATGTTGTGGAGCCGATGCCGGTGGAGGGGAAGGATGTGGAGGCGTACTGTTTGCGCTGTGAATGCAAATACGAGGAGAGAAGTTCTGGAACCATTAAAGTGAGTTTCTGCTTCTAAAAACTAAGATTATACAGCAAGAAGTTCAGAAGTACATGTGTTTAGTGGAATGCATGCATTAGTGCTGCCAGTATTGCTGCAGAGGTTGAATAAGCTGTAGGTCAGCCTGCAGTGTTCAGACCATACGCCCTGCACACACTGCATCATCTCTGTCTGCATAACTCTGTCCTAAAGTAAAAAAAATTAATTACCATGTGAAAATTAAACTTTTTAATTTTCTTTAAGTTCTCTCTCTTATACGCTAAATCAATCTTTTGCGCTATCGCGCCGTCTCTCGTGCTCTCGCGCCGTCTCTCGTGCTCTCGCCCTCTCTCTCGCGCAGTCTCTCGTGCTCTCGCGCTGTCTCTCGTGCTCTCGCGCCGTCTCTCGTGCTCTCGCGCCGTCTCTCGTGCTCTCGCGTCGTCTCTCGTGCTCTCGTGCCGTCTCTCGTGCTCTCGCGCCGTCTCTCGTGCCCTCGCGCCGTCTCTCGTGCCCTCGCGCCGTCTCTCGTGCTCTCGCGCCGTCTCTTATGCTCTCGCCCTCTCTCTCGCGCAGTCTCTTGTGCTCTCGCGCAGTCTCCCACTGATTATTTTTTTCACATTTAAATACCCGGAATTAAAAGCTTAGTTTTGAGAAGAATAAAAAGTGCGATTTGATGTGATATTTTTTTTTATTGTTTGGCACAGAACAGTGTATCTGCCTGTTTATTGTAAGTTTTACAGTAAAACTCTTAAACCTTTTTGTTTTCAGGGGACGATTATAATCTACCTGTCTGTTCTGGGGCTGCTCCTGCTCTACATGGTGTATCTGACTCTGCTGGAGCCCATACTGAAGAGACGCCTGTTCGGACACTCTCAGCTCATCCAGAACGATGATGATGTTGGGGTACGTCTTTATATAGATGTTTCTTTAACCGTCTTCCTGTAAACAGCAAATATACTGTTTTGTTAAGTGTTGATCTGGTGTGCAGTGTAAGTAAACACCTGCCCCAAAACACTATATACACTGACCCTGCACTTTATTATGAGCACCACGATACTGTATTTTTCACACTATAAGCTGCACTTAAAATTCTTTAATTTCCCCAAAAAATCTTTAGTGCTTCTTATAATCTGGTGCTCCTTATGTATGAATTCTATCAGTCAGGTATTAAGGAGCAGTAAAGACACTCCACTGAAGTACAGAGTTATACAGGAGATTCAGTTTAGCTCTCCAGCAGTATTAGCATTAGCCGCTAACCACAATTTCTCCATTCAGTAGTGAGTATTATCGGCCTGTAGCCTTAATGTGCTCCTAACCTCGGCTAGCACTGCTGGAGCAGCATTAGCATTATTTTGCAATATTTTGGACTGTAGTCTGCGGAACACTCAGGGTTCCTCAGTGTAGTGCAGTCAGGCGGCTAATGCTCCAGCAAAATTTGGGAATCTAAGCTTACAGTAAATAAATGAAAGTGCTTTACTCACCCAAATAAACAGTTTTTAGTAGAGAAATCTGTCTAAATTAACATCCAGCACTCTTTAAAGTTTGACTTTAAAAGAAAGTCTTTTATTATTATTACAGTTTTGTTTACTGAGCTTATGCTACCACCAACATGCTTGACTGTAAGCAAGGACATTTGCTTTGCTTTTTTTGTCACCAGGTGTTTTTGTTTTATTTTGAGGGCACAGAACATTTACACGGTTTTAGCTTTAGCTCTAAGATAGGGGTGTCCAATTATTGGCCGCGAGGGTTTTTTTAGAAATAAAATGATAGTTGGCCCGATATTAAGCAGATTTTTATAATGTGAGATTCAAGGTTTTAACGCTAGGTGTCGCTATCATAGAAACCCAATTTAAAATGCTCCTGATCTCCTTTTCTTCCTTCATAATGCCTACAGTAATGTACCTTTTGGGAGAACATGGCAGCTCCAAAGAAACAAAAAATAATAAGCGAATGCATAAAATTTCCGGCTCGTTGGGAAAATGACAACACCAGGAGGGTTAAGACTAGCACTCGCCTCCTCCGATACATGTGAAGTCAGACTCCGCCTATTTTTGAACTGCTGCTAATGCTATAGCATTACCGAGTAGCATCACAGTGCTAACGCTCGGAGGAAAGCGCAGCATCTCGGTTCTGATACATCAGTTCACAGACGCAGCCTTGTACTGATCCACATCACCCTAGGAGTGATGAGGGGAAATGGCGCCATCTACTGTACTGTACCCACCCAGAGAGAGCAAGACCAACAACTGTGCTCTCTCAGGGCTCCGGTAGCCGATGGCAAGCTGCATGAACAGGATTCGAACAGATGATCTCCTGATCATAGTGGCAGCGCCTTAGTCTGCTGGACTGTGATATTAAGGGACATTATGAAATGAAAGAGCAAGAATCTTAGTTTATACAACACTGTCTACGATAGATACAGATCAAGAAAGTAATCAAGAAAATTGATTATTATTATAAGTTATATATTTAATTATTTGTTTTAATACAGAATCTGTGGCCCGTGACTGCATATATATTTCTCCTTCTGTCCCCCAACAAAAAATGTTTGTATCAAAGTCTCATATCTTCAATATCTTCAATGTTTCCCAATCAAAAAAGATCATATTGATAATAAAATATTTACAGAAATATGAGATGTGTACTCACTTTTGTGAGATAAATGCACTGAGAAATCTGATCACTGAACGAACATTCAGCTTCCATTTCTTAATCTGATTTCTTAGTAATATTTGACGCCTTTTTACTCCAATCTATGGAATCAGAATATGCTGTTTACACACGCCTACCTGAATAATCAGATTGTAATCAAGATTAAAAAGTGCATGATGTTCAAGGTTTGTACGGGTGCTTGATATTCTGGAAAAAGCTTAAATTTTAACGTTCTGTTTTCCAGGCTGGAATTTTGGAGAAATTGCTTGAAAATGCTTAAAATTAACTAAATAAGTTTGCTTTAAAAAAAAATTACAGAGCGTAAATTAAAAAAGACTTTAATTTCTTCTCCTTCTGCAGTTAACAAACACAATTCTGGTTGTGTTCAAGTAAATATAGTACCTTCTCTTGCAGTGTGACAAAAAGCACATCTATAATTTTAAATATATGTATGTATAAATGCTCTCAAGTCACCCCTAAACTCGAAATTCTACAGTAACTCAATCAGCTCAATCAAATGAATAGGGTGAAGAACATTGGTATTTAACCCTTTGAACTCTAGTCTGTTTTAATGTGTTTTTTCTGCGTTTTTGTTTTCAGTTCCTCTTTCAGGTCTTATAACACAGTAATTATATCAGACAGACACATGCCCTGATCTCTTTTACTCCAGAAGACATACGGCTGCTCAAAAATATCATCATTTAAAATCACGTAAAAGGAAGCAGAATTGTTATATTTTCCTGGAACTGATCAGGTTTTACTCAAAATTTTACCAAACGTTTCTTTTTTTATTACTTATTTTTGAATGTATAGACTTTAAATATATTCACACCTAAGATATATTTTCAAAAATGTTTAGATTAGAGTGTTTTTGAGTTGAAAGCATAAGAATATTGATGATTTGAGTTCATTACATGGCTTATTAATTATTACTTTGATTAAAATACCTGGAGAAACAGCATCGGGCTCTTAATCACACCTCTAGGATACATGTAGATACTAAAAACCTGACACTCAGAGCAGCGTATACCTTTCAGTATTTTAATCAGTCAGGACACACAAAGAAAACTAACTATATATACAAAAATGTAAACTTTTTTTTTTTTAGTCTAAATAAATAAAAATTAAGTTTAGTGCAAAATAACTACTTAGTAAAAATGTGCGAGTAAAATTATTAAAAACTATATATACTATAAGTAGTGCGCACACCATACCTAGCTTTAGTTTGAGTAAAGCAGGTAGTTTCACACTGTTTTTTTCTGTGGACACTTTTGAGTCTTTATTTACTGATATTATTTGGTTACTGATGAAACATCATATAAATATGTTTGAAGCACTAAAGGTAAATAATATTGGTTGGGGAAGGAGATTTTTCACTTTTTTAGGTGTTTTTCTCTCAATGGGTTTCTTGTAGATTTAGCTTTACCGCACTGGGATGTTATTAATCACTATTTTTAGAAAGAGTAAGCTCCGCCCTTTCTAACCATATATGGATTATGTTTATGTGTGAAGGGATTCCTGAGTAATTAAGCTGAGAACACAAGGTGAGATTTTGGAGGGAAAATCCATCTATAGGTTATTAAGGGTTAAAATGTGTGAAACTGACACCAATAAATCCAGACACCAATAAAAAAGTGCTTGAATTTTACCTTGTTAAAGGTGTTTGAACCCTGTCTGTTTTTAAAACACTGTTATTTTGTTTTTTTGTGTTAGCAGGACCAGCAGCCGTTTGCGAATGCCCATGACGTGCTGTCGCGCTCGCGCTCTCGTCCCAACGTTCTGAATAAAGTGGAGCATGCTCAGCAGCGCTGGAGGAGGCAGGTCCAGGAACAGCGCAAGTCTGTGTTCGACCGGCACGTGGTGCTAAGCTAAAAACGGAAAACTACGGAAAACTCCTGGACTTTACCATACGGGGCTCAGTCTGTCGCTGTGCTGCCGAAAACTGGGTCTACACCTGTCCAATCCCAATAATAAGCCCCGCCCACTACCCCATAACCCCACCCACTACCCCCATAACCCCGTTCCAGTGCAGTGCCCGTGTTTAACCCCTGCGTTCGTCGGTCTGTCCCGTGTTTCTCTGTAGGCGTCTGATGAGCTGCAGTGGGCGTCGCTGCACCACTGATGATTCACTGCGTGATCGTCATGTTCATCTCTCATGATTTCTGAATGATTGCGTCCAATTCTGCCACTTCATATTTATATCATTTAATTTAAGATTAGTTTTACTTGACGGAGGATTTAATATGCATGAAATTTAATGCTGCGTTCCGTTTATCTCGGATTTCTGAGCTAAAAATGATGTTTGAGATACAAATCCCATCACTTAAACCCCTTCAGGACTTCAGGAGATGGTCTGAGATGCATTTAAAACAGATACAAATCCAAATCGATCACATAAACCACTTTTAAAATGGGTTTGAGACACATTTAGAACCTATACAGATATGGACCACTTCAAGAGGTGGTTTGAGACACGTTCAAAATAGACATTGATTTGATCACTCAAACCACTTTAGAAGGTGATCTAAAACACATTTAAAAAGGATACAAATACAAAACGATTACTCAAACCAGTTCTGACGTTAGTTTGAGACCAATTTCAAACAAATAAAAATCCAAAATGATTACTTAAACCACTTCAGGTGGTTGTCTGAGACGCATTTAATAAACTGTTACAGATTCGATTACTCAAACTACTCTAAAGATGGTCTGAGACACAGTTAAAACTTAAACAAATCCAAAACGATCATTTGAACCACTGTAGAAGGTGGTCTTAGGCAGATTTAAAGCAGATACAGATCCGACACATTCAAAACTTAAACAAATCAAAAACGATCGCTTAAACCACTTCAGGAGGTGGTCTAAGACGCATTTAAAGCAGAAATAAAACCAAAATGATTACTTGAACCACTTTAAGAGTTGGTTTGAGACACTTTCAAAACAGATATTGATTTGATCACGCAAACCACTGAAGGAGGTGGTCTGAGACACACTCGAAGCAGATTCAAATCCCATCAATTTAAACCCCTTTAGGAGGTGGTCTGAGATGCATTTAAAAAAAACTGATACTGGTTCGATTACTCAAACTACTTTGGTTACTCGAACATACAGCTCTGTAAAAAAAATAATAAGACATCACTTCAGTTTCTGAATCAGTTTCTCTGATTTTGCTATTTATAGGTTTATGTTTGAGTAAAATGAACATTGTTGTTTTATTCTATAAACTACAGACAACATTTCTCCCAAATTCCAAATGTTGTCATGCATCTTGGCATCATGTTCTCCTCCACCAGTCTTACACACTGCTTTTGGATAACTTTATGCTGCTTTACTCCTGGTGTAAAAATTCAAGCAGTTCAGTTTGGTGGTTTGATGGTTTGTGATCATCCATCTTCCTCTTGATTATATTCCAGAGGTTTTACATTTACTAAAATCAAAGAAAGCTCAGTGGCTCAATATGAACTCATTCACTCATTAGCGCCCTCTGGTGACCAAGCAAACCTAAAATAGATTCCTACACTTGTATTCTTCTCTCTATTAGGGTTCTCCTGATGTTTCTAAAGTGATCAGAGATATTTAAACACTTCTAGATTAATAGTCTGATATCCGAGTTTAAAGGAAACGCAGTGTTGGTGTTCCTCCTCCGTAAACAGAACAGTTTACTCCTGATGCAGATCAGTCACAGATAAACGCCGAGGTAGAAGTGCCAATTTCTATACGAGCTGATGATACGAGTTCCTTTCACAGTCGAGATTTATCGCTTTAATCTGAATTCTCACACTGAAACATGCTTTATTATATCAGTGAGCACTGCGGGTCATTTTTGAAGATGATGATTATGATGATGATTCTTTGTATACAGAAATGTTTTCTATTGTTCATCACACTCCCTGATCTCCATTGATTTTTTTTTTTTTTTAAACATTGGTACCACTTTAAAATAAGACTACCTTTATAAAGGGGTTATGAATGGTTTATAAATGAGATTATTAATGGTTATTAATTAGGCTGCAAATACTTTAAAACTCATTAATAAGCAGTTAATAGTGATTCTACACTAATTTCTACTGTCAAACCCCAGATATCTCTAGATACTGATCTTACTTTGTGTTTTCCATCAATCAGCATAAAACCTGCCGTATTAATATATTTGTAAATATGTTTAACGATTTAGTATAAATTAAATGAACTAATGATTGAATTTAATGACTCTAAGCAAACAACGGATCACTGTTGCCTTTTTAATTGATGTGTTGTAACTGTTAATCAATGGTTTTAAGGCATTTACAACCTAATCAATAATGACACTTTATAATCTAGTTTATAAACCATTTATAAACCATTTGTAAAATTAGTCTTATTTTGGTAACACTTTATGATACCAATTTAAAATAAGACTATCTTTATAAAGGGTTTATAAACGGTTTACAATGATTTTATAAATGGCTACTAATTATGTTGTAAATGCCTTAAACATTCATCATTAATAATCAGTTATAACACATACGTAGAAAGGGCAACAATGACCTGTTGTTTGCCAAATAGTGAACTATATTACATAGCCATCTATATTGTTGCCCTTTCTATGTATGTGTTATAACTGATTATTAATGATTTTTAAGGCATTTACAACCTAATTTAGTAAACATTTATAAACTAATTGTAAACCATTTATAAACCCTTTACAAGGGTATTCTTATTTTTGGTAACACTATTTTATGTACCACACAAATTAGGTGCTTATTAATGTCTTATTATTTGCTTAATAAAGCCTTAATTAGACATTTGTAAATTATTTATTCACTACTTATTATTAGGCTTTATTCTGTGATATTAAGTGTTATTGGTGCTTAATTAGGGGTCTTATGTGGAAATGATTAATAATAACTGTATTAGTTCTTATAGAGCATAATAAACAGTTATCTTATGTTGGAACCCTGTTAATCAGATTAGATTATTAAGCATTAACTATTAGCTAATTCTACATGTTATATGTTCTACAAGTTATATATATAGAATAAAGGAGTTTATTAAGAGTTAATAAGGGGTTAATAAGTCACTAATACACCAAGATGTGCACCATATTCTAAAATGAGCTTCTGTTCATCACTAATTACACACTAAAAAACACTGAATAAATATATATTTAATCAATCACAGACCCCTAATTAAGCACCAATAGCACTTTATAACACACAATAAAGCCTAATGAAGTGAAATGAAATGAAAGTAGTGAATAAATCATTTACAAATGTCACAAATTAAGTATTTATTAAGCAAATAATAAGACATTAATAAGCGCCTAATTTGTGTTCCTTGAAATAAAGTGTTACCCTTATTTTAAAGTGGTACCAAAACATTTGTTAGCTTGTACATAAATATATATAAAAAACATAAGAATCAAGTTGATCGCTTTTAAAAAATCGCTGTTAACAAATCACACTTATATTACTTTTTTTTTCAGATGTTATGTCTTTTTGTCCACTTTCAGAATCCAGTCTAATCCAGCTCTATCCGGACGGGATTATTTTTTGATAGTTTCTCAGGGGGACGTCTGTGAAAAAAAATATTTCACACTTCTACTCTTTAGTGATAAAACTCCTGTATCTGGACTGCAATTAAAAAAACAGGAGGATCAGTGAGTTTTTTCAAGGCTTTCTCTGTCACATGACCTCATCGCAGAGTTCAGTAGCTCCTCCATTTCCACTCTCTGTTTTCTTTTTTTTTTTTTTTTTACGTGGATCTCCGTGGAAACCGTGGTGCACCCAAATTACGTAATTACGGTGCGCAAGCAGTGGACAAATAGCTATTTTATTAAATACGAGGAGACTAAACTCTAAACTAAAATAAACTAAAATTACTGGAGGAGCACAGAGTTCAGAGAAAAACACTAGATAATTCAGTAATCCTGTAATTTTCTCAGAGGACATCTGAGAAAAACACCTACATGATCGTTCTGGACAGGAATAAAATCACAGAAGATAAAAAACCCCATAAAAAAAGAAAACTACCTTAAAAATGACCTCCTGAGAAACTAATCCCATCCGGATTAAGGCTTTAGTTTTTCTTGTGTCAGTTCGTTAATTAACAATATTAAAAATGTAATCTAGATTTTTCATGTTTTGTATAATTTGAGTAAAACGTGTGCAGACTAATATGGAAGGACAGTATTGCATTATCTGCGTTTTTGTTGAAGAAAAAAAAAATGGGTTGTTTCACTCAAATCATGTAACTGTGTCTGATTGGCTGTTGAGTTTGTAGAGGAAGGAGGAGTGTTTTGTGTTGTATTGGTGGTACTTTCTAATTTTCAATACAGTTCTGTGTAATTTATGTGTGTTTTGTGTTTGTTTTGTTCCTATCTGCAGTCATTGCCGATAGGAAGTGTTGCTACATCTGAGTAGCAAGTTTTTCTCCCAGAAAATGATTGAAATTACAAAAAATGTTAGGTTTTCTTATATACTTGTTTATTTCCTTTGTATGTATCGGAACAACCCAAAAATATATATATTATTTCATGCAAAACATGAAAAACATAAAAAAACTATCATATATCAGATTAAACTGCACCTTATCAGCAGTTTAGCTCAAATAAATGGACTATATTTAATATCTGGGTCGGATCGAGACCGGATCACCTTCTCACCACAAGTTTCCAGAGTTTTTTTGGGACTGAGATAGAGATCACCTCCTCTACCTGGTTTTAATCCGGTTCTTTGGATCGAAACCCGAGTGTGATTACGACTGTTTTCACACCTGATCAATTAAACCGCACTAAAGTTACAAACGGACCAGAGTTTGTTTTAACCGAACCACACAGTGCTGGTGTGAAAACGCCTAAGAGTTCCTTTCACTGGAACTAAGGGGCGGAGCCTAACTCCTGAAAAAAACAACCGAGTACCATAATCATAATGATCCCCCCTCTACCAAACTTTACACTCAGCACAATGGATGGATTTTAGCTGTTCAGCCAAGGAAACTCTCCATTCCATAAAGCTCTTTACGCTCCACTGTTCTACAGCTAATCTGAAGCTACGTGACGTTTGGAGTATGGTTTTATTTTTCTGAAGGTTGCTGGGATATTTGAGGTAAAAACTCTATTTTTCTTCGTTTGTTTTATGATTGATGCAGACTAGAAGTACAGATGAACAGAGAAGGTTAAAATGATCCTTATATAGACGTATACTGACTGAGCAAAAGTAGCTAATTATATTGTATTATATTAAATTATATTATATTAAAAAAGGGACAATTTTTCCATTTGCATTTCTAAACATTTAGAAATATGATGGGCCTTCCCACAGCTATTGTTTGTAGCTCAATTAAAAACACAAACTACAAAAAGTATTATTAATAAGCTAGAACTTTTAATAAATTAAGATTTTTACCTTATTTTGTTCAAAATTTCATTTTTTATCAATAAAAATCAAATTTAAATGATGTTTATTTTATGTTCATTCATTATCATCCGCTCAAACAACCATTTCCCAAAAAGCCTTTATACATTTTTTATGACTGGTTATAAAATATGCGCAGTGATATTGATTCATAAATAATTCATAAATAATATAGATCTTTTTACTGTATTAAAGAAGGAAAAATAGCCAACATTTCTGAATAAAACCTTATTTAAAGTTTTTTAGATGCTCAGCATTTTTTTCAGCACAGTTTAAAATAAAGTTTGTTTCTTTTTTTTTATACTTTTAGTCAAAAATAACTTTCTAAAGGTCAAAAACGAAGCCCTGAGCAGCACTTATCAGTTCATCCTGATACAATAAACACAAAATTCAAGCAGGAATTCATGAATTCCTCAAATGGTACATATTTAACCCTTTAAATCCACAGACTTTCTGGATATTTATTAATAAACAAATTGAATAGTTATTCTTATATAATTGTTATTATTTAGTAATTTATTCATTCTTTTATATGGCAGATTATATTTTAGAGATTTTTGAATCAGTTTCTCTGATTTTGCTATTTATAGGTTTATGTTTGAGTAAAATGAACATTGTTGTTTTATTCTATAAACTACAGACAACATTTCTCACAAATTACAAATAAAAATATTCTCATTTAGAGCATTTATTTACAGAAAATGAGAAATGACTGAAATAACAAAAAAGATGCAGAACTTTCAGACCTCAAATAATACAAAGAAAACAAGTTCATATTTATAAAGTTTTAAGAGTTCAGAAATAATCAATATTTGGTGGAATAACCCTGGTTGGTTTTTAATCACAGTTTTTTTTCATGCATCTTGTCATCATGTTCTCCTCCACCAGTCTTACACACTGCTTTTGGATAACTTTATGCTGCTTTACTCCTGGTGTAAAAATTCAAGCAGTTCAGTTTGGTGGTTTGATGGTTTGTGATCATCCATCTTCCTCTTGATTATATTCCAGAGGTTTTCAATTTGGTAAAATCAAAGAAACTTATCATTTTCCAGAGCTGTATAAGACCAATTGAAATTTTTGGTACACAGTGTGGGCAGTGTAACAAGTCCTGCTGGAAAATGAAATCCTCATCTCAATAAAAGTTGTTATCAGCAGAGGGAAGCTGTAAGATATGAAGTGCTGTAAGATTTTGTGGGAAAACAAAACTGCACTGACTTTAGACTTGATAATAAAACACAGTGGATCAACACCAGCAGATGACAGACATGACTCTCCAAACCATCACTGATTGGTGGAAACTTCACACTAGACCTCGAGCAGTTTGGACTGTGTGTCTCTCCACTCTTCCTCCAGACTCTGATCCCTTGATTTCCTTTAAATGAAATGTAAAATTTACTGATGATCAGTGATGGTTTGGAGAGTCATGTCTGTCATCTGCTGGTGTTGATCCACTGTGTTTTATTATCAAGTCTAAAGTCAGTGCAGTTTTGTTTTCCCACAAACTCTTACAGCACTTCATATCTTACAGCTTCCCTCTGCTACTGACAGCTTTTATGGAGATGTGGATTTCATTTTCCAGCAGGACTTGACACACTGCTCACACTTCCAAAAGCCATAACCATCAACAATAAAAAAATAAAAGCTTATAAAATAGATCACTCTGTGTTTAATACATCTATATAATATATGAGTTTCACAACTTTTCAATGATATTCTAATGTTTTTGAGATGCATCTGTATAAATATAGTGTGTGTTTATATGTGTAAGTATGGACAGTCTTTTGCCTTTATTAATTTATATACAGTAAGGCTGCATATTTTTGATCTTCTTTGTGTTTGAATGTGTTTTGTTGGGAAGATGGGTGGACCTAGGCCAATTTTGGACCAGGTATAAAAATAAGTCATAGTTCTGGCCCAAATGCAAATCAGATGTCCTCAAAAGCGTAAAGTATAGATGTACAAATTCTTTGTACTTCTTAAGTAAAACTGTAGGTTATCTCTACTTTACTGGAGTAATTTATTTTTACATTTTCACACAATTATCTGAACTTTCTAAAAAATAGCCTCGTTACTCCTATTTACTAAATAAAATACACTTGTTTACAATGGGGCATATATGCAGCTAAAACACTAGTGAAGAGTATAGTGCAAAATCCCAAATTATATTATCAACATTAACATTTTAATATTTTAACATTATAGTCATTATGGCTTTTAGAAAAATGTGTTTTGGAGAGGGGGGGCTTTATTTTTTCTCCTTACATTACTTTTAATTTTATACTTTAAGTAGTTTTGAATCCAGTACTTTTTAAAAACACTTTTACTTAAAGTGTAAAAAGCTTGAGTTGATTCTTCTTCAGCTTCTACAGAAGTATTTTGTAACACTGGTATCTATACTAGTATCTAGTATTTATATTTTATTAAACACTAATGTCTAAAAGTACTGAAAACAGCACTTTTTTAAAACACTTTTACTTAAAGAGTAAAAAGCTTCAGTTTATTATGCAGAAGTATTTTTAACACTGGTATCTATACTAGTATCTATATTTTATTAAACTCTAGTATTTAAAAGTACTGAATCCAGTACTTTTTAAAAACACTTTTACTTCAAGAGTAAAAAAGCTTGAATTGATACTTTTTCAACTTCTACAGAAGTATTTTAATAAACTCTAGTATTTAGAAGTACTGAAAACAGTACTTTTTAAACCCTTTTAAATAAAGTGCAAAAAGCTTGAATTGATATTTTTTTATTAAACTCTAGTATCTATACTAGTATCTATATTTTATTAAACTCTAGTATTTAAAAATACTGAAACCAGTACTTTTTAAAAACACTTTTACTTAAAGTGTAAAAAGCTTGAATTGATCCTTTTTTTAACTTCTACAGAAGTATTTTATTAAACTCTAGTATTTAGAAGTACTGAAAACAGTACTTTTTAAACCCTTTTAAATAAAGTGTAAAAAGCTTGAATTGATACTTTTTTAACTTCTACAGAAGTATTTTATTAAACACTACTTTTATACTAGTATCTAGTATTTATATTTTATTAAACTCTGAAAACAGTACTTTGTTTGAACACTTTTACTTGAAGAGTAAAAAGCTTGAGTTGATTCTTCTTCAGCTTCTACAGAAGTATTTTATTAAACATTAGTATCTAAAATATACTCCTACCTACAGAGTAATGAAGGAAATGAAGGCTATCAGGATAGTTGTAGGCTGTAAGAGTAAGTTACAGTGTAGTTCAGTGTAGTTTAGATTTCATGCTGCAGGTTTATTTCAGTAAGCAGGGTTTGGTGTGCGGAATCTCTTCAGCAGCAGAACTGCAGCTTTTTTCTCTTTCAGTTTCCTGCTTTCCTCGTTTTCCCCCCACTGCTGTGGGACTGAGAGAGCAGCTCAGCTTTCTCTCTCCCACACACACACCACACACACTCAGAGAGAGAGAGTTGTGAGAGCTGGGAGACGGTGGTGGTGTTTGGATCCTGGTGGTGAAGAAGCTGGTGGAGATGTGGAGAGTTAAACCTGGCTGCTGCTGCTGTTAGAGGAGGTCCGGTCTGTGGTTCTGAAGGTAAGACGGCTGTCTGTCTCTCTCTCTCTCTTTCTGAGTTTTTCTAAACTTCAGAAGTTCAGAACTTCCAACAGAGTTGGAAATAGTTTAGCCGAGTTCTGTAGATCACAGATTTTACAGACCTGCAGAGGTCTAAATCCTGTAAAAGTGATAAAAACAAACCAGCTTAAGTGTGAAATATGATAATATGGTGAATTATTTCTTTGATTTTATCAAATTAAAAACCTCTAAAAATATAATCAAGAGGAAGATGGATGATCACAAACCATCAAACCACCAAACTGAACTGCTTGAATTTTTACACCAGGAGTAAAGCAGCATAAAGTTATCCAAAAGCAGTGTGTAAGACTGGTGGAGGAGAACATGATGCCAAGATGCATGAAAAAAAAACTGTGATTAAAAACCACCAGGGTTATTCCACCAAATATTGATTATTTCTGAACTCTTAAAACTTTATGAATATGAACTTGTTTTCTTTGCATTATTTGAGGTCTGAAAGTTCTGCATTTTTTTTGTTATTCCAGCCATTTTTCTTTCATTTTCTGCAAATAAATGCTCTAAATGAGAATATTTTTATATGTAATTTGGGAGAAATGTTGTCTGTAGTTTATAGAATAAAACAACAATGTTCATTTTACTCAAACATAAACCTATAAATAGCAAAATCAGAGAAACTGATTCAGTTTTCAGAGTTTCACATTTTGATGAGCTGAATTACTGAAATAAAGTAACTTTTCAATGAAATTCAATGTTTACAGAAACACTGACACTGAGCAGAAGCTAGGGGGCGCTCTTCCACCTTTTATAATCACAGAGAGCTCAGTGTTCTGCTGTCAGATGGACTGATAATCACTGTTATTGTTAATATGAAATATTATTAATGGTTATTATCAGCAGGTTAAGGCTGAGATGGGATTCGTACCATATTATTATGGTTTAATGCTGGAATAAATTCTGGTTTTGAGGAAATTAAGCCCAGCAGGGATCTGTAAATGATACAGCAATTCACAGTGTTTATATCAACCGTTATCTCTCAGCTCATCTCTACCATCATCCAACCGGACACTCCCCCCACCCCCACCCCCCAGGAACACAGATACCAGTGTGGGAAATGATTACAGCTCTCTCTCTCTTTTTTATCTCTCTTTATCTCTATTTCTCTCTCTCTCTCTCTCTCTCTCTATATATATATATATATATATATATATATATATAGAGAGAGAGAGAGAGAGAGAGGGAGAGAGAGATACAGGTGTTGGAGAATGAAACTGAAACACCTGGTTTTAGAGCACAATAATTGATTGTGGTGACGGACAGTTCTGGTGGAAACAGGAGAGTTGAGGTGCACATTGAATTCTGCGTGATTTGATCAGCCGTGGTTTTATGTTTTTTATTGGATACAATCCGGGTTAGCACCCGAACATCCCTTTCAGACAGCTTCCTCCTACAGCGTCCACAGTTAATCCTGTTGGATGTGGTTGGTGCTTCTTGGTGGTATGCTGACGTTACCCTGGATACCGTGGCTCTTGATGCATCACAAAGACTTGCTGTCTTGGTCACAGATGCTCCAGCAAGACGTGCACCAACAATTTGTCCTCTTTTGAACTCTGGTATGTCTCCCATAATGTTGTGTGCATTGTAATATTTAGAGCAGAACTGTGCTCTTACCCTGCTAATTGAACCTTCACACTCTGCTCTTACTGGTGCAATAATGTGCAATTAATGAAGATTGAACACCAGGCTGCTCCAATGTAGCCATGAAACCTCCTATATATATATATATATATATATATATATAAAATCCATCGCATATATATTATATATATAAACATATATAATCCATCGCAGCACATATGATTTAAACAGATGCAAATAAACATTAATACAGTAAAACATAACAAGGAATTCTCATGTTTAACTATAAGAGCATTTATTTACAGAAAATGAGAAATGGCTGAAATAACAAAAAAGATGCAGAACTTTCAGACCTCAAATAATGCAAAGAAAACAAGTTCATATTCATAAAGTTTTAAGAGTTCAGAAATAATCAATATTTGGTGGAATAACCCTGGTGGTTTTTAATCACAGTTTTTTTTCATGCATCTTGGCATCATGTTCTCCTCCACCAGTCTTACACACTGCTTTTGGATAACTTTATGCTGCTTTACTCCTGGTGTAAAAATTCAAGCAGTTCAGTTTGGTGGTTTGATGGTTTGTGATCATCCATCTTCCTCTTGATTATATTCCAGAGGTTTTTAATTTGGTAAAATAAAAAAAATCATCATTTTAAGTGATATCTGTTTTTTTTTTCAGAGCTGTAGATATATATACATATACACCTCTCTCTCTTTCTCTCTCTTTCTTTCTTTCTTTCCCTCTTTTTTCTTCAAGGTTTTTCTCTCTGGTATTTTGACTGTATCAGAGATCTGTCTGTAAATGTTTGATTATTATGGGATGTGTTTGACCTTGTTTATGCTGCATTCCTCACATACCCGTCAGCATTACACAGAAATTCATGGAAAGTGTAGATTTTATGGACTTTTTGACCTCAGGTCTGTTCAGATGTTGTGTGTTATTAATGGAGTTGCGGATCTGTGTGGTTGTGAAGGTCACACTGAACTGTTGAAGGTCGAACTGTTGTTGGTAACCGTGATTCAGCTTGGCCAATTGGCCAATCGGTGTTGGAGAAAAAGCTTTCTTATTTTTCTTAACTTTTTGTTTTTTTCTGTGATTTACAGTAGTTAGTAGGAGCTTTTAAACCCTCCAAGTATAGAGCAGAACATGATATAACCTAAGAACTAACATTGATGTGTGTGTTACGTTATATTCTATTGTACAGAATTGAATCTGATTAGTTTTGTCCAGTTTTACACTGCAGTTTAGTGACTGAGCTTCTAAACAACTTTATTACAACATTTTTGATTGGTGGGCACCAAATGGTCCAGTGGTCTAAAGTGCTGCCACTATGATCGGGAAGTTGCTGGTTCAAATTCCAGTCATGCAGCTTGCCATCAGCTGCCGGAGCCCCGAGAGAGCACAATTGGGTACAGTTCAGTAGATGGCGCTCTCTCTTTCCCCTCATCACTCCTAGGGTGATGTGGATCAGCACAAGGCTGCATCTGTGAGCTGATGTATCAGAACCGAGTCACTGCGTTTTCCTCCGAGCATTAGCGCTGTGATGCTACTCGGCATGTGCTAGTCTTCACTAGTAATAGAAGGATTTGCAGAAGGGAGGGACAATTGGCCTTGACAAAAGTTAGAAAGTGAATTAACAGAATAGTTACGTTAATATTAAATAACTAACCCCCTGGTGTGGAGGCTGTACTTTAGCCAGGCTAGCTCTATTTATGAACTGTTTTTATGCTTCAGAGTTGTTCTTTATTGCAGCCAATAAGAGAGTGATTAGCATACAGTAATATCTGTGAATTATAAAGCACATGGTTCAGTGATCAAAAACAGTTATGATTCATTGAGTTTTGAGTCTTGACGTCTCGTCATCCTGTCCCGTATCTTGTAGAGAGCTGCTGGTTCTCTCCAGACGCTGCAGCAGATCCTGATGGGAGGATTTTGTGGTGAGGGTGTGGAGGAGCTCCAGGAGAGCTGGAATAAAGAGGCTGGTGTATTTTGGTGCCTCTGTGGGTTTGAGTGAACAGGACTGATGGAGGCTCTGGATCTGTGTACTGGGGGAGGTGGACGGGGTTAAGCAGCACTGGGATCATGTTTTCCTGAGCTGGGATTGATTTAACAGGTGTAAAAACTACACAACTGTAGGCCTGATGGAAACACAGGTTTGATGAAGGTCAAAAGAACCAGCGAGAAAATGATGAGGGAAGCCAAATCGAGGATTTGTTATCGTGATAACACTGAGTGAGGTAGAGAGAGGTAGAGAGAGGTAAAGCAAGAGAGAGTTGAGTTAGAGTGAGACTGAGAGAGTGAGGTAGAGCAAAGTAAACTGAGATAAAGTGAGGCAGAATGTGGTGGAACAAGGCAGAAAGAAGTAAACTGAGGTAGAGTGAAGCAGAGCCTTATGCAGCCTCAGAGGGAGCTCTCCACACTGCAAACTGCACTCATTACATAACAGAGCTGGAGGCAAAGCGAGGAAGAGTGAGTCAGGTAAATCGAGACAGGTAAATAAAAATATAGCAAAGGAAAGTGAGGCGGAGCAAAGTAGAATGAGGTAGACTGAGGTAGAGCAAGGCAAAGCAAAGTAAACTGATGCAGAGATAGATGAAGTGAGGCAGAGCGGGGCAAAGTAAACTTAGGCAGCTTGAGGTAGGGTGAGGTACAGCAAAGCAGAGTGAGGTGGAGCGAGGCAGAGTAGGTATATAGGTATAAAGAGGCAGAGTAAAGTAAACTAAGGCAGAAAGAAGGAGGTGAATTGAAGCAGAGTGAGGTAGGCTGAGGTAGAGCAAGGCAAATCTAAGTAAACTGAGGCAGAGATAGATGAAGTGAGGTAGAGCAAGCCAAAGTAAACTAAAGCAGAGAGAGGTAAAATGAGGTACAGCAAAGCAGATTGAGGTAGAATGAGGCAGAACAAAGTACACTAAGGCAGAGCAAGGTAGAGTGAAGTACATTAAGGCAGAGTGAGACAGAGCAAAGTAATCTGAGGTTGAGTTAAGTCAAATAAACTGAAGCAAGGCAGAGGAAACTAGAATGAGGCAGAGTAAACTGAGGCAATGCGAGGCAGAGTGAGGTACAGCAAAGCAGTGTGAGGTGATGCAAGGCAGAGCAAAGTAAACTGAGGCAGAGTGAGGTAGAGCAACGTACATTGAGGCAAAGTGATCTGAGGTTGAGTGAAGCAGAGTAAGGTAGAGCGAGGCAGATTGATCCAGAGCGAAGTAGAATGAGATACAGTAAGGCAGAGGAAGGTGGAGCAAAGCAGAGGGAGGTGGATCGAGGTAGAACAAGGCAAAGTAAACTGAGGCAGAGCGAGGTAAAGTAAGGTACAGAAAAGCAGAGGTGGAATGAGGCAGAGCAAAGTAAACTGAGGCAGAGGGAGGTGGAGTGAGGCAGAGTGAAGCAGAGTGAGGCTGATTAAGGTAGATCGAAGCAAAGGGCTCCAGATTGAGGTAGAATAAGGCAGAGCAAAGTAAACTGAGGCAGAGCGAGGTAGAGTGAGACAGAGTGAGGTACAGCAAATCACAGTGAGGGAGAGTAAGGTAGAGCAAGGTGAAGTGATCCAGAGCGAGGTAGTATGAGGTACAGCAAGGCAGAGCGAGGTAGTATGAGGTACAGCAATGCAGAGCGAGGTAGTATGAGGTACAGCAATGCAGAGCGAGGTAGTATGAGGTACAGCAATGCAGAGCGAGGTAGTATGAGGTACAGCAATGCAGAGCGAGGTAGTATGAGGTACAGCAAGGCAAAGCGAGGTAGTATGAGGTACAGCAATGCAGAGCGAGGTAGTATGAGGTACAGCAAGGCAGAGCGAGGTAGTATGAGGTACAGCAAGGCAGAGCGAGGTAGTATGAGGTACAGCAAGGCAGAGCGAGGTAGTATGAGGTACAGCAAGGCAGAGCGAGGTAGTATGAGGTACAGCAAGGCAGAGCGAGGTAGTATGAGGTACAGCAAGGCAGAGCGAGGTAAAATGAGATACAGCAAGGCAGAGCGAGGTAAAATGAGATACAGCAAGGCAAAGCAAGGTAGTATGAGGTACAGCAAGGCAGAGCGAGGTAGTATGAGGTACAGCAAGGCAGAGCGAGGTAGTATGAGGTACAGCACGGCAGAGTGAGGTAGTATGAGGTACAGCAAGGCAGAGCGAGGTAGTATGAGGTACAGCAAGGCAGAGCGAGGTAGTATGAGGTACAGCAAGGCAGAGCGAGGTAGTATGAGGTAGATGAAAGCAAAGTAAACTGAGGAAGAGTGAGGTGAAGCAAGGCAGAGAGAACTAGAGCAAGGCAGAGTGAGACAAAATAAACTGAGGCAGAGAGAGGTAAAATAAGATACAACAAAGCAGAGAGAGGTGAAGCGAATGAGAACGAGGCAGAGCAAAGTAAACTGAGGCAGAGAGAGGTACACTGAAATAGAGTTATATTTTTCTACAGTCACATTTAAATGAGCATAATATCTTTATATTTACACAGTAACACAGTTTAGAAATGGCAGTAGCTTTATCCACTAGCTTCTAATTGGCTGTAGTTATAAAATTTGAGTTTAAAAAATAATTTTAAATGGTTGTTTTTTTAAAGCAGTGAAAAAATGACGTTTTTCACCAACGGTCAACATCCTGTAAGATAAGAGAAGCTCTGAGTGAAGATCTACACCACTGTTCTGGGACCTGCTCCCACTCTCAGGGTTGATGGGACGTCTCAGAGGACATGTCCCACACGTGACAGCTTCCCGGTCTCCCGGAAAATGTCCCTCTGAAACTCTTTTATAGACATAACTGTCCTCCGGCAGCAGCTGGAGAACGTGTTGATCATTATTCCAGAATCTTCCAGTCTTTAAATTCTTAAAAAAAAAACTTCCAGAGGCAGAGCTGGAGGAACTGACTCTGATCTTTAGCAGATAAATCTATTTATTTTTATGCAAAATTCACGTTTTGCGCACTTTTTTATTTCTACTTTGGTCTCCAAACACTAAAAATTTGTTTTCTGTGAATCAGCTGAAAGAGATTTGAGTCAGGAATCGTTTGCTTCTAAAAGCTGTTTGGATGCTCCTCCCTTATTAGTGTGACATCACAACAAACCAGGAAACCTGCATAGAACCACTCTGGCTCCACCCCTCATTTATCAAACCCCACTAGAGCCCCACCCACTAGATCAGTTGAAAAAAATGTCCATTTCGGTAACTTTGGTTGAAAACCTAAGACAATACACAGCAAGGAATAGCCAGCAGACTTCTTCTGAGGGAGGAATCTGTACCTACTGTCTATGGCAAGTCAGCAAATGAGAGCGATCAGATGAGTAAGAACGTTAAAAAATGATTTTGTGCTTCTATCACAGTTAATGTTTTGTCAACACCATATGGTAAACGCTCAGCGTAAACATGGGGCGTGGCCAGCATCATCTTATTTGCATAAAAGTGACAGAGCCCTTAAACAGCTCGTTCTGAAACTGAACTGAAACTGGAAACAAGAATGGAGCTGCTGAGATCTCTTTATATGATAGTGATATAGATATATATTCATCCACAGTTTCAAGGAATGTAGCTCCAAAAGATTTTTAAATTAAAATTTAAAAAATAGGCCTTGAGTTTTAAAAATTATGGCTCAAAAATAATAATGATTGTAATTTTTGAATGTAATTTTTGGTGGTCAAGTCATTTTACACCTACTGTGCCTTGTGTCCAAGTTTGGTGCTTCTAGTTATTTGCACCTTGTCTCATTTTAACTGAGAAAAGTCTAATAATAATAATAATAATAGTAATAATAATAAAACAATTGCAGTAAGCAATACACTACTGTCACCTTTACATTCTACTAAATACTATACAATACTTACATAAGTTTTTAAATTTTATTTATTCTATATTACAGCGCTCTCTCCCATTTACAGTCAGGTTACCTTCATACTTTGTAAAAAAAAATGTGTATTGTTTGTATCTATATATCCTTGCATATATCTTATAATAATACGTTTTCTTTTTCTTGCTGCACCTTTACTTACGTCTTTATTTGATTATATTGCATCACCCCTGTTGTTTTTCTGTAACTGTAAATATCTATCTGGCACCGTTTCGGTAGAATATGCTGTATCATTTAAAGCTCCACTAGGTAGGATTGAGATTTTGTGCTCGTGGGCTCCCCCTACAGTTGTAGAGTGTAATAAATGTTTCAGCCAGATTTTAGTTTCTCTTTCTCGTTTTCTGGCTTCCACAGACATATTCGGTCTCTTTCCAGCTTCTGCCAGAGTGTCTGTATGTTAGTTTGTAAAGAATGAACCAGTAGTCCTTGTAGAACTGTTAGAACTAAAGGTCGGAAAGCAGGTCGCAGTTCTCGCGAGCGTTGGTCGCGGCCGCCTCGGAAAACTTACAGAGTCTGGTTTGAGCTCAGAGGAGCTCCGGCACAGACTCGAGAGCACCGCTATTCCTCCTATTACACCTCAATGCAGCGCTGCAGTGAGTTTCAAGCTGTAATTTCACTTCTTTAAAAAGATCAAAACTCAAGGAAATCCTACCTAGTGCTGCTTTAAGTGCTGCACTGTGTGGGATGGAGAGGGAAGAATGTGCTGGTGGACCCTGGTGAAGGTGTGAACAGGAACTGGTGTAAATCAGCCGGATCTTGTGGTTACTGAATTCCTGAGTTCTGTACGCTGGGCTGTAGTGAAGAGTCTGCAGGTTGAGAATGCATTACGCTGGTGTGGGCGGCGCTGTGTGAGTAGAATAAGGTCTGTGTGGTCAGATGAAGCTCGGGTCCTGCATATTTTAGTTGTGTGATGATGTTCGCAGACCTGCAGTCTCTGGGGAGATGTTCAGACTGAGCCGTATTGTTGTAGCTGAATGTTGCTGCTGGAGGAGCGAGTTATTCTCGGGTCAGAAGATCAGAACACACACGGATACGCTCAGTACAGAACACGACTCTACAGGATATAATCTGTGATTTTACAACCTGATTACACCTGTATATACATCACACAGCTTTACTCAATCGCTTGCCCTGTTTTCCTTATGGTAACGTCATAATAACAATCAGTTTCTCTGATTTTGCTATTTATAGGTTTATGTTTGAGTAAAATGAACATTGTTGTTTTATTCTATAAACTACAGACAACATTTCTCCCAAATTCCAAATAAAAATATTCTCATTTAGAGCATTTATTTACAGAAAATGAGAAATGACTGAAATAACAAAAAAAGATGCAGAGCTTTCAGACCTCAAATAATGCAAAGAAAACAAGTTCATATTCATAAAGTTTTAAGAGTTCAGAAATAATCAATATTTGGTGGAATAATTCTGGTGGTTTTTAGTCACAGTTTTTTTTTCATGCATCTTGGCATCATGTTCTCCTCCACCAGTCTTACACACTGCTTTTGGATAACTTTATGCTGCTTTACTCCTGGTGCAAAAATTCAAGCAGTTCAGTTTGGTGGTTTGATGGTTTGTGATCATCCATCTTCCTCTTGATTATATTCCAGAGGTTTTTAATTTGGTAAAATCAAAGAAAATCATCATTTTTAAGTGATCTCCTATTTTTCTTCAAAGCTTGGGGCCCTCTTTGTGCAGCGTGATTTAGGGCATATCAATGTGCCTTTGCTATCATAACGACGGGGAAAGTACACCTTGTGCACAAAAGGCATGTACTCATTCTCTTAATTAATCATGGGTGTGGTTACTTTTGGGCGTAAAGTGAAATAAACCAATCAGAGTGTCATCTGTTTGCTCATCATTCTCTTTAAGAGTAGATCAGGTGAGCTCTGTCTTTGGCGGATTGCTATTGTAACAGTGCAGCTACCTGGACGTGTTCAACAAACTCTTCTCAGCAGAGGAAACGGAGCTGCTGGTTGACGCTGTGAAGGAGCTCCAGCAGCTCATTTACGGGAACAGCAATGTTATTTTATTTACTATTCTGTTTATTGTTGATGTAAAAGTTGGGTTTGCTTCATTTTTGGTCAAATATAATGATATAAAAGTAAAGTTTAGTAAAATAAAGATTCAGTAAAGAGATCAGATGGATATAGTATGAACAGATTTAATGTAAAAGACGTGGAGAAGATTTATTCTTTAACTGAGAGCATCACCAGTAGCTGTTAAACTGAGCCGCAGTGGTTTGAGTGTCAGCTGAACCCAGTCCACAGCTCCCAGTCTGAGATGTGGTTCACCACACTGATCTGTAATTCTCACTGTGGGATGATGGTGAACTGATGTTCTCACAATTAGACCAATTACAGCCTCAGCGCTCAACACCACGCCACTGTGATTAATCACCAGCTGCACTGACTGTGACTCAGTTACTCTACAGATAAATATTAGGAGAATGCCAATTAGCCTTGTTCTGATAATTCAGGCACATCGCAATGCTCATCGCTATCTTACACCCCACCAACAGTCTATTTTTACTCCTGTTTTCCTCCTGTCTGGTTTAAATAGCAGCAGAGCTTCTGAATATATCTACACTGATGGGCGTGGTGTTCTGGAAATGAGGTGTGTTCAGGTACATTTCTGGAGTTTTATCTTGTTTATCTTGGTAACAGAAAACACAGGAGCTCCACTGACTGAATACAACCTAGACAGACGCCAACAGTCAGACGTTCATCGCTATCTCGGTAACACAGGCGCTGTGCTGAGCCGAGCGTACACCCCCACTTATTACACACACATCAACACACAGCAGCACAAACCCAACTTTTACATCAACAATAAACAGAATAGTAAATAAAACTAGAAACGCAGGATGGTTGCGCAGCTAAAATTTCTCCCACCGATCGCTATGGTCGTTGCTATGATGTTGATAGATGCTTGCTATGGTTTTTGTGGTGATTGCTAAGGTGTTGCTAAGCAGTTGCTAGGTGGTTGCTAAGATGTTGCTAGGTGGTTGCTAAGGCGTTGCTATGGTATCCATGGTGGTTGCTAAGGTATTGCTCAGCAGTTGCTAGGTGGTTGCTAAGGTGTTGCCAGGTGGTTGCTAAGACGTTGCTATGGTATCCGGGGTGGTTGCTATGATGTTGCTAACAGTTGCTAGGTGGTTGCTAATGTGTTGCTATGGTATCCATGGTGGTTGGTATGATGTTGCTAAGCAGTTGCTAGGTGGTTGCTAAGGCATTGCTGTGGTATCTGGGGTGGTTGCTATGGTTTTGCTAAGTAGTTGCTAGGTGGTTGCTAAGGTGTTGCTAGGTGGTAGCTATGGTGTTGCTATGATGTTGCTAAGCAGTTGCTAGGTGGTTGCTAAATAACATATTTGCATAAATGGCACACATGGCATTGCTATGGACGCTAGACGTTTGTTGGACACGTCCAGGTAGCTGCACCATTAAAATAGCAATATTTTTGTGTTTGTCTATCACTTAAAATCTCATAAAATAAAACACATTTAAGTTTGCGGTTGTAAGGTGACAAAATGTGAAAAAGTTCAAGGGGTATGAATACTTTTGCAATCCACTGTAGCTTAAGTCATAAGTGATGAATCAGGATAAATTCTATAAAAAGTATGTTGTCATAACTTGAATTGCTCAAGCTTTTTTTTATTTTTACAGTGTGTTGTTTTGCCTTTATGACCTCCAGTTCACTACCACTGGGAAAACAAACCAGAGACAGTACATTTTTTCTTTTGTGCATCATTCCACATTAGACCAATAAAAAAAAAAAAAAAAAAAAGATCACAAAAATGATGAGTTTCTTTGATTTTACCAAATTGAAAACCTCTGGAATATAATCAAGAGGAAGATGGATGATCACAAACCATCAAACCACCAAACTGAACTGCTTGAATTTTTGCACCAGGAGTAAAGCAGCGTAAAGTTATCCAAAAGCAGTGTGTAAGACTGGTGGAGGAGGAGAACATGATGCCAAGATGCATGAAAAAAACTGTGATTAAAAACCACCAGGGTTATTCCATCAAATATTGATTATTTCTGAACTCTTAATACTTTATGAATATGAACTTGTTTTCTTTGCATTATTTGAGGTCTGAAAGTTCTGCATCTTTTTTGTTATTTCAGTCATTTCTCATTTTCTGTAAATAAATGCTCTAAATGAGAATATTTTTATTTGTAATTTGGGAGAAATGTTGTCTGTAGTTTATAGAATAAAACAACAATGTTCATTTTACTCAAACTTAAACTGAATTAAAAACTGAAGTGCTCTCTTTATTTTTTTCCAGAACTGTATCTTAAAAGAGAACTCTGGTGTAAAATGTACTTTTGTTTTAGTAAAACATGATAAAAGTTATTATCTTTGATGAATAGCACACCTCCGTTCTCCCACAGCGTTCAGAGATCCAGAAATTTTAACCGTTAGTCCAACAAACACCCTTCAGAGCGCCGCTGAACTGAACTAAAACAATAACATAGACGAATATATACATAGACTCTACATAGTGTAGCAGCTGGCGCCAGGAGGCAGGCTACGTGCAGTCTATGTATATATATGTCTATGTCATTATCAGTACAGTGATGGCGGCGCTCGGAGCTGAAGCTAGTAGCATTATGGGATGTAAACAGTGGTTTTTAATGAGCTTCTTCTGCACTTTTTAAGTTATTAATGCCTCATTTTAAATGTCAGGGCTCTCCGGATTCTAGTAAGGAGGTGTGGAGCTACTTTGAGCTGGATAACGGTGTAAAAAGTGATTTATCAGAGTAAATTATGCCCCGTATCTCCCAGTCTGAAGGGTGTTTGTTGGATAAGCTGTTAAAATTTCTGGATCTCTGAACGCTGTGGGAGAACGGAGGTGTGCTATTCATCAAAGATAAGAACTTTTTATCATGTTTTACTAAAACAAAAGTACATTTTACACCAGAGTTCTCCTTTAAATTTGAATTTATATGAGAGTGACTGCGTGTTTTATGCAGGAATGTGAATAATGAGTCAGTGTTCTGGAACGCGTCGTGTTTCTCAGGACTCTGGCGGCTGCATGTGGACAGCAGGTCGGTGACCCGGCCGCTCAGTGCTGATGACACTGTGTTGGAGGGACCGTGAGGAGGACAGTGCTCCTCAGATCTGATCCGAGCTGCCAATGTTTCCCAGAATTCCTCCTCCACTTACGCAGCGTATGACTTTAATGCACAGCTCTGCATTCCTCAGTTTCTGCAGCTGTGAGCGATGCGTTACGCTTGTTCTGCGCTGAGCGAGGAACTGGAGCACATGGCTGGACGGTAAATCAGCCGAGGGTTCTGGATGTCTGTGGGCTTCCCGGCAGGCGTGGACGTCCAGCGGAGTCCGAGCCAGAGACCTAATTATAGTCCCGCAGGAATCTGCTCTCCTCGTTCAAAACAAAACACAGCGGCAATATTTAGAGAGTGTTTTTATCACAAAAACCAGGAAAATCTGGGGTTAGAACATCAAGTCACAAGTTCTGGACGGTGCATTTCTTTAAACTGCCAGTTTATAAACCACGGAAATGCTGTGTACTCAGAGACAAAGTGCTACAAATGAGTTATTAGCACAGGTGGAAAAAGTACTGAAAAATTGTAATTAAGTAAAAGTACCTTTACTTTGCTAAAATTCTACTCAAGTAAAAGTAAAAGTACCCAACTAAAAATCTACTCGAGTAAAAGTAAAAAATACTCCATTTTAAATTTACTTTGAGTAAAAGTTACATAGTTACTTTTATCAATTTGATCTAAAAAAGTACAAATCAAATTATATTATATTAAATCATTTGGATCTTTCAGGCAGTGTTTGTTCAGAACACCACATAAAACATTTTCAAGAACAAGTGTTATAGGTTTCTATGATAATTTTTTTTTCTTTACTGTTAAAAAATTAAAAGGTTATGTTCGAATAGGCGACTATAAACTGTATTTTTATAGTTTTACAGTTCATTATTATTTTTTAAGTTGCCGTTCCTATGCTTTAACTGCTATTTACATGTTTTTTTAACATCCAAGCAGATGTTTAATGTTCCTAATAAAAACTTAAGGTGCCGTAAAGAAGCACATATCGATGGGTAGCTTAACTCAACACCGGCTACACAGCGTCTCATAGCGTCTCTTCAGCTGCGCTGCCATGGAGAAAAAAACTCATTTTTCAATTCAGACGATTTTATTTTTTCCCCACCATTTCAATTTTTACTCAGTAACAGGGAGTTTTCCAATGCTGCAAAGTAAATTACTTGTGTCAAAATGTACTTAAGTAAAAGTAAAATTACCTATTTTTAAAAACTTCTTTAAAAATTACAAATTACTCATAAAATCTACTCAATTAAACCTCTGGTTATTAGTAGGACTGCAATGATTAGTCGTCACTCCTGCACTTTATTTTGTCTATTGCTTGTTGTCCCATGTTGCACCATGGTTCCGGAGGAACGTAAGTTCACTACAATGACAATAAAAACCTCTTGACTTTTGACTTGACTTGTCTGCAGCAGCTAGTAAAAGAAAATATTCAGAAAAAAATGAGTCGATCAGGAAAAGCACCGTGTCTACATCAACCTGTCAATTGGTATTCATGGCCCCGCCCACCTCGACTCAGGACCGCCCACAGACAAGCAGAGCTGAAGCCGGGCGGCGACGCCATCTCGTCAGATAGGAGATAACTAACAGTGCTAGGAACAGCATGCAGTTCATTCCTGTGTTATTTGTGCGAATAACACATCAGTGTTTATATACTTTACCCAGTAATTCAGAGCTAAGAAACAAATGATTAGAATTAGTCTATGGAGGAAAAACACCACCAGCCAAGTACAACTGAGATAGGTAGGTGTTTAGATGTTTAGAACAGTTCTGTTTACACTAGTTAAACAGAAATTACTTTCTGGACCTGGACTCTACCCACCGCTGTGTGTAACTATAGGTTTAAATAGGATCTCCGGTGGATTTGGTGTTTTTCAGAGACTCTAAGACTAGGTGGCTGGACTGCACCTAGCAGGGCATTATTACACATGTTGTAAAGTAACATACGACATCGCAAAACACTGATATTAGTGTAAAAATGTATTTTTATTTTAAAACGTTTCTAACTGTTGTTCGTCTCGCTGCCTCCTGGTGTCGCAGTGCTGTTAGCCAATCAGAGGCGATGTATTATGTTTTCATGTATGAATATTTATAAGCAAAAGCGGAAATCTTATTGTTGCTTTCTGTCCACTCCTTCACCGGACTAAAACAGTGCTGTACAGGATCCCTGGAGCACTTTTTTCCATAAAAAACACACCTAGACATTTTAAAATGAATTAAAAAACTATGAAATTTGATCTTTGAGACCCAGAGGTTTGCATGTTTGCATGTTTGTTTGTATAATCTTTTGTTACTCCAACAAAAGCAGCATAAACTCTTTTTTAAAGCCTTAATTTCAGAAGAAACAGTGAGAGATCAGTGTCCCGACACTTCTGTCCATATAGAGCATAAAGTTCTGGCTGGAGCTGAACTGGACCATGTGGTTCTGATTGAGGAATGCTCTGGGTTTTGTGTAGGAGTGAGAAAGTGAAGAGAGAGGCGCGTGGGGGGCAAAACAACCCCTCTCCATGGGAACAGGCTCAGCCTTCAGACAGGGTTGCCAGATTGCGCAGTTTCACACTTAAATTGAAGCTGATTTTTTATTTTTTTGGTGGCAACATGATTTCTATTGGTTTAGACAAGTTTAACCCTCCTGTTATGTTCATTTGTCACGAACAGCAATGGTGTTCTGGGGTTGATTTGACCCGGTTCATGTTTAATTACCCCAAAAAATCCTTAGAAGTAGTGTAAATATTTCATTTCTAACTCCATTACTAATTATTCTGTCAATGTTTAGTGCAATGGTGTTCCTTACCTCTAACAGGTAATGCTTTAATTAGGATAATTTACTAATTTTTCATATAAAAAATATATTTTTTTAACTTTTTAAATGTTTCACTACTTTATTACTTTTAAAAGACCAACATATATAACATTGCAATTTAGTTTTAGTTTTAGTTTTAGTTTTTGCAGGGGGTGATTGAAGCAAATATGTGAGATGAATCATTTTCATATTATATGTTGATTAAACAAATTAAAGCAAGCAGAAGAAGTTTCATACTGAAAAAAAATACTTTTCACTATTTTTCCTAGATCTTCAAACTTTAAAACAAGTCAAATTGACCCAAAACATAAGAGGAGGGTTAAATTCTTAAACAGTAATTAGAAACACATCCAAACTCAAAACCCATTAATAAAATTAATAGAAGAAAGAAAGAAAGAAAGAACATAAAACAAGTTGCTTTAATTCAGGTATAGATGTTGTGATCTTATATAATATATTTCCTTGTTTTAAACCTTGAAAAGTTTAATATAATTTTTTTAAACTACGTATTCTGTTATATACAGTATTGTATATAACTGTATATTGTATATTGCAAATGTTTTAGGCACCTGTGGGAATTTCAGTAAAGAAAAAGCTTCTTATCTGTGCAGTAAGTGTTTATTATCTCATTAAAACACATTACAGCATTAGAATAAATACAAACAGCAAATTTACAAAAAGCAAAAGTTTTCCTTAAAACAACAAAACATCTCCTAATCTCTCCTCCTCTTAATCTGAGTTTAATATAGTTATTTATTTCTAGTTCTCATCATATTAATCAACAGCTGGTTTGGTAAATTACTGGTAAATGTGGTAAATCAGGTGAGCTGCTGACGGAACTGAACATAATAAACACATGCTGTCTGAGGAGCATCCAGGAGAAATCTGAATGTCTACACTTTGTTCTTCAGCTCGGCTCACAGGATATAAAACATACTTATAGTTAAAAATGAGAATTCCTTCTTACATTTTACTGTATTTATGTTTATTTGCATCTGTTCAAATTTGATGTTTTTTTTCAAGTAAAAACACAAAGAAATTGCTGAGATAAATAGATTAGTGTAATTTGCTTTGGTGCCTACAACTTTTGCACAGTACTGAATAAATGTACAGATTAACTATTATTTTTCTTAATTAAACATCCATTTAAGATTGAATGCACATACTGAATTAAATAAACAACATATAGACTTTAAAAAGTATTTCTTTTCAACATATGAAGAAATATGTATGAAATATGAAAATACTACAGGTCTATAGTGGGGCTTGAAAATGTATTGAACCCTTTGGATATTTCTACATTTCTGCATAAAATGACCTAAAACATCATCAGATTTTTTGTACTTAAAGTCCTAAAAGTAGATAAAGAGAGCCTATTTAAACAAAAGAAAGAAAAATGTTATTCTTCCTCTTTTTATTAAGGAAATTGATTCAATATTACATATTTATGAGGGTAAAAGTTTGTGAACATTTGCTTTCAGTTCTAAAAGTAGATGAAGAAAACCCAGATAAACATATGAGAAAAAAAATATTATAGTTGCCCATTTATTTATTGAGGGAAATGATCAAATGTCACATATATATGAGGGTAAAATATTTGTGATATTTTAAAATATTTTACTTGATAATTTATTTATTGGGGGAAATGATCCAAAATTACATATTTATGCTAAAAGTATGTGAAGCTCTAGGATTAGCACTTAATTTAAAGGTGAAATTAGACTCAGGTGTTTTTTTTTATTAGTGGGATGATAATCAGGTGTGAGTGGGCGGAGCCTGTTTTATTTAAAGACAGGGATCTATCAAATTCTGCTCTTCACAACACGTTTGTGGAAATGTATCATGTATCATGACACGAACAAAGGGTATTTCTAAGGACCAAAAAAAGGAGTAGTTGATGCTCCTTAGGCTGGTAAAGGTTATAAAAACATCTCTAAATTGAGAGTTTGGGCTCCGTTAATCAACAGATTACAGTGTAGAAATAGAGGAAAATCAAGACCATTGTTACCCTCCTCAGAAGTGGTTGACCAATAATGAAAAAGTATAATACTCAGCGATGTCGCTAGAAGAAAAGCCACTAAAGCTACAGCTCTCCAAAAAGAATATTGCTGCTCATATATAGTTTGCTAGAGATCACGTGGACAAGCCAGAAGACTTTTGGAAGAATGTTTTGCGGACGGATGAGACTAAAATAGAAGTTTTTGGTTTAAATGAACAGTATTATGTTGGAGAAGAACAGCACTGCATTCCAGTATAAGAACCTTATGCAATCAGTGAAACATGGTGTAGGTGGTATCATGGTTTGGGCCTATTTTGTCTTAATTGAATTCTAAATTATATCAAAGAATTATGATGAGGAAAATATCAGGACATCTGACCATGAACTGAATCTCAAGGGAGGGTGGGTCATGCAGCAGGACAATGACCCTATAATCACGTAAATCGTTCTACCAGAAAATGGATCAATAAGAATAAAGTTAATGTTTTAGAATGGGTTCCAAGTCAAAGTCCTGATCTTAATCCAATGGAAATGTTGTGTGCGGAGCTGAAGTGATCAGTTAATGTGAGAAAATCAGATTAACCACCAACATCCCAGAGTTGAAGCTGTTTTATCCAGAGAAATGGGCTAAAGTTCCTCCAGGCTGGTGTTCAGGACTGATCTACAGATACTGAAAACATTTAGTTATAGCAGTTATTGCTGCAAAGAGGGGAAATTAAACCAGATACTGAAAGCAAAGGTGCACATACTTTTAAACTCATAAAAATGTAATATTGGATAATTTTCCGTAATAAATGAGGAAGTATAATATTTGTGTCTAATTTGATAAACTAGGTTCTCTTCATCTACTTTTAGTACTTGTGTGAAAATCTGATGAGGTTTTAGGTCACATTTATGCAGAAATATAGAAAATTCTAAAGGGTTTTACAAACTTTCCACAAACAGCTAAAATGTTAATATTTTAAACTCTTTAAGCCTTTATTATAAGAATTGTGCATTTAATTTCAAATATAAGCTAAAAATGTGTATAATACACACACATGCTAAATAGTTAATATTTAGAAAATAAATGCTTGACTCTTAACTTCAGAAAAAAACAAGTTCGAAACTACTTAAAAGATTATAATAATTTAATAATTTATTTATAAATATTTTTTGGCAATTCCTGATCTGTTCAATTTTAAGATGAACAGTTTTATTTAACAATTTTATTTTTAGGACATTCAGTTTTTAATCTTTAATAAAGTTTGATAGTGTTGATTTGAAGAACAGCGGCTGTTTTATTTGTTTTGGGGTTGTATTTTTTGTTTTAAAATTTTTGGCTCGTTTTTATGGTTCTGGAACACGTTTTGGATGGAAAACTCTGTCGCAATCTGGCAACCCAGCCCTGAGCCAGAAAGCCTGTGCAGAAGGCAGGGTTCAGGAGAACAGGAGAAGAACATGTCTGGAAGTTGGAGGAGAAGTTTCTGAAAGCACCGGCAGATCCGACCTCAGATTCGGGCTTTATTTAACCGGATAAATCGCGTTATTCTGGGAGAAACCGGCGGCAGGATGGGTCGGACGTTGCCGCGCTTTTCTGAGGTAAAAACCGCTTTTCCCGCTTTTGGTTATTTTGTTATTTTTTGTTATTTATCTTCCTCTGAGAAAAAAACAGCGGAACTCTTTAAAACACAGTTTTGTCTTCAGTCCATCCGCTAAACACCACTCTTACATGTTGATTTTAGATGTTTTGATTTTCAGAAAAGCGTAAAACAACTTTTAAACGTGTGAAAAAAGTCCCGCTACCGTTAAATCCGGCGGAAACTAAAGCTGGTAGGGTTATTAGTGGTGGTTTTATGATCGGTAATTCTGTGTAGTTAGTTAGTGAAGGCTGGTCGGTATCGGAATTAAATCACACTGCAGTAGTTTTACTTTATTAACTATATTTTAGCGTGTTTAAAGCTTCTGATTATCAACAGAAATCAAAATCAATGATCCAACATACTGTAGCTTAATATTACTAATGCTGAGCACTGTGTGTATAGAATATTAAAACAGTTTATTCTTATGTTTATACAGTTTATATTACTATTATCTTCATTATCTCTGATTTTCTCAACTCCTTCAGCTATTGTCACTAAACTGCCTATTTCTTCTCATTCATAGATAGATAGATAGATAGATAGACAGACACGGATTTAGACAGACAGACAGACAGACAGACAGACAGACAGATAGATAGATAGATAGATAGATAGACACATACAATAGATAGATCCCTCCTGAGGAGCGTTGTGTTTATTTATTTATTTATTTATTTTTATTTCTTTCTTCTTGGGTTTACCTGTTTTGAGATTGCTCTGTTCTGCAATTGGGTTCAACATCCCTCTGGGCTGGAGAGCTACTAGTCTGTAACTCCATCCCGTTACACAATTTTTGATCCATCTGTCTTTCTGTCTGTCTGTCTGTCCGTCCCTGGGCTCGGTTTATCCATCTGTATGTCTAGAGTGAACTGAATGATACTGGGCAGATAGTGAGAACAGTGTGAATGTTCTTTTTACATCAAGCAGAAAAAAAGTAAATTCATTAAGTTTGACCATTTAAATAAATAGATTTAACATTATGTGACTGTTGAGCACAGACACATAATAATCCTAAAAAAATGTATTGTGTAGCCATATCTGTATAACCTAAAATCTGTGTAGGCAGACTGCTAAAACCAGAATGGTGAAAAATCTTATAGTTAAAAAATATAAAATTATTTATACAGAACAATATTTGTAGGCTCTTTAGTTTCTGCAAAGATGAAAAAGTTGATATTGGCAAAATAAATAAATGAAAAACTAAAAGGAATGTGTTTGCTATTCAGGTTTTTGACAAATTGTTAATTTTGTTTAATTTCAGTTGTGGGCAAAAAAAAAACATAATATAACATAACATTTTGGTGCATCCTATGGATGTAAGAAAATGCTGATGTATGGAACACTCATATATTCAGAAGTGGTTTGTTTAGTGTTGTGCTTAAACCCCGCCCCCTAAGAAACAGTGTTGTTCTCTTAGTGTTATTAGATTAGTTTTAGTTTTATTCATGTTTTTATACTAGGGATGCAACAATGAGAGAAACCGATGGGGGCTGTTTACCGATAATAAAAAAATAAAGCAATTATTGGCCAATACCAATATAATTTATATAATTGTGCATCCCTATTTTATACTATAAGTGTTTTCCTAACATTTGATTAAAACAAATGCAGTATATCACCTTGCTTACAGTATCGCAATATATTGTGACTCCTGTATTGAGATACGTATCATATCTCCAAGTTCTTGCCAACACACAGGGCATCACTATTTTCAAAAGAATTATGTTTTTCCCAGAATTATTCTTTCCTATCTCATTTAGCCAAAGGTGTAAAAGTATCTCCATTCATTACTCTGTATGTAGGAGTATATTTTAGATACTAGTGTTTAATAAAATACTTCTGTAGAAGTTGAAGAAGAATCAACTAAAGCTTTTTACTCTTTAAGTAAAAGTGTTTAAAAAAGTACTGGTTTCAAAACTACTTAAAGTATAAAAGTAAAAGTAATGTAAGGAGAAAAAATAAAGTCATTAAGTGCAAAAGCTTAGGCCACGCCCACATAGTCCTATAGTGCACTACCCTCCCTCCCCTCCCCAAAACACATTTTTATGCTGATAATATATTCTGGGATTTTGCACTAGGCTGTTCACTAGTGTTTCAGCTGCATATACGCTCATTGTACATGAATGTATTTTATTTAGTAGAATGTAAATATATATTAAATATATTAAGCTTTAGTTGAGAGTATTGAGAGCTGGAGTTCTCTTGAGTCTCTGCACGGATCATCTTCATTCTAGACTACATACGTCTGCTATGTTCTTGCTGGAGTGTGTGTGTGTGGAGGGGGGGCGGCGTGTGCAGGTGTGATGGATCACAGTATAAACCAATAGGGAGTGGGAATGGTATATGTTTATACTTCTCTACATCCAATCAGAATCAGATTCACTCTATCTGGATGGAGAGATTTATCTGGATAGGGGTTTTATTTTATTGAACGACGAGAAGCCGGAATAAAAAACAGCTGAAATGAAACAGGAGTAACGAGGATATTTTTATTAAAATTTAAGGAGAAGAAAGTTCAGATAGTGAAAATGTAAAATATTTACTCCAGTAAAGTAGAGATAACCAACATTTCTACTTAAGTTATGTAAAAAAAAAAGTACACTGAAAAAAATTGAGTAAAAATTACTTTAATTTAATTTTGTGTAAATTTAAGTAACTTTAACTCAGTTTCAAGACTTAAATGTGCAAAAATAAAACGAAGTAAAGTTTACTAAAATAAAGGATTGATTCAGTAAAAATAAATGAAGTAAAGTTTAATAAAAGAAAGGATTGATTCAGTAAAAATAAATGAAGTAAAAGTTTACTAAAAGAAAGGATTGATTCAGTAAAAATAAATGAAGTAAAGTTTACTAAAAGAAAGGATTGATTCAGTAAAAATAAATGAAGTAAAGTTTACTAAAAGAAAGGATTGATTCAGTAAAAATAAATGAAGTAAAGTTTACTAAAAGAAAGGATTGATTCAGTAAAAATAAATGAAGTAAAGTTTACTAAAAGAAAGGATTGATTCAGTAAAAATAAATGGAGTAAAGTTTACTAAAAGAAAGGATTGATTCAATAAAAATAAATGAAGTAAAGTTTACTAAAAGAAAGGATTGATTCAGTAAAAATAAATGAAGTAAAGTTTACTAAAAGAAAGGATTTATTCAGTAAAAATAAATGAAGTAAAGTTTACTAAAAGAAAGGATTGATTCAGTAAAAATAAATGAAGTAAAGTTTAATAAAAGAAAGGATTGATTCAGTAAAAATAAATAAAGTAAAGTTTACTAAAAGAAAGGATTGATTCAGTAAAAATAAATGTAGTAAAGTTTACTAAAAGAAAGGATTGATTCAGTAAAAATAAATGAAGTAAAGTTTACTAAAAGAAAGGATTGATTCAATAAAAATAAATAAAGTAAAGTTTACTAAAAGAAAGGATTGATTCAGTAAAAATAAATGAAGTAAAAGTTTACTAAAAGAAAGGATTGATTCAGTAAAAATAAATGAAGTAAAGTTTACTAAAAGAAAGGATTGATTCAGTAAAAATAAATGAAGTAAAGTTTAATAAAAGAAAGGATTGATTCAGTAAAATACTAAAGTAAAGGTTACTTATTTCAGTTTACTTATGCACTTTATGTAACATTTAAAAAAAAAGCAAATGAAGAAAGTTGTGAAATTTCTTTTCAGTGTGTTTGTGCTTCATTTTATAGTAAACAAATATTATTTAATAGGAAAAGCAGACAATATAAAATCAGAGCCAGGTCCTGGTTTCCTGATGAATCAGGCTCCAGTCAGATCTGTGGTTGAGGTGTTTCTATACTGGTGTAACTGGTGAAAGTAATGTTTGCTCCTGCCCTCAGTCCCAGCAGCCCCTTCACTGCAGGCCTTTATTCTCCAGTCCTCTGAACAGACTGGCTATTGTGCCCCCCGAACAATGACCTTCCTCCTGATTGGCCGGATGGTCCGCTGGAGCTCGCGGGGGGGGGCAGATCTTGCGTAATGTGGACAAGGGCAGGATGTCACCAGACATTGGACTGTTTATCATTTTCATCCAGCAGTATCGATTATTTCAGGGCTTATCTCTGATCCACATGCTGATTCAGATCTGTTACAGGTTGTTTTTTGTGTAGAAACTGGGTCTGTAGGGTTGAGTTGAGTTTTAGCATGAACAATTCTGCATTAGAGCATTAGAGCTGGGCAGCATGATGGTATTTTGTACAGAATTTAATTTTAATGATTAGTTTAGGTATAAAGAAATCACTAGAAAGCGGCGTTGTACTCTTATCGCCATTAGATCCTGCTGTTTTAATTGGCTGTAAGAGCACAGTTCTGCTCTAAATATTACAATGCACACAACATTATGGGAGACATACCAGAGTTCAAAAGAGGACAAATTGTTGGTGCACGTCTTGCTGGAGCATCTGTGACCAAGACAGCAAGTCTTTGTGATGCATCAAGAGCCACGGTATCCAGGGTAATGTCAGCGTACCACCAAGAAGAACCAACCACATCCAACAGGATTAACTGTGGACGCTGCAAGAGGAAGCTGTCTGAAAGGGATGTTCGGGTGCTAACCCGGATTGTATCCAAAAAACATAAAACCACGGCTGATCAAATCACGCAGAATTCAATGTGCACCGCAACTCTCTCTATGGATATAGATAGACATACAGATAGATAGATAGACAGACAGATAGATACATCTGTGATAATGCGAAAATGCAGTTATATAATCATAAAGCAGTGCAAATTTGCAAAGATGCAAACAGTGGACAATAAATATTAAATAAACTGTTAAAACTATTAGTGCAAAATGGTTTTAAATCATGATAAAAACAGGGAATCTATTAGGAGGGTGTGTCTGAAGAGATGGGGGGATGTCCACTGGAGTGACGAGTGAAAAACTACAAAACCCCTGTAATTAAGTGCTGAACTGAAGGAGGAGTGTTTGGGCAGGAAGAGTTTCGTCACACCTCCAGGCTTTATGATTATTTACCTGCAGTTTCTCTGCGCAGAGTCTCTGTTTTCTGGACCATTTATCATTAGAAACACTCTGGAACACGAGCCAGTTTTTACTCACCTCCAGATACGGATTTAACCCTGAGATTTCAGCTGGAAAAGCGTCAGTCGGTGGTTAATTCACGCGTTTAGCTCGTAAGACGCATGCTGTATCTAGTCTACAGGTGTCAAACTCAGGTCATACAGGACACAGCCCTGCAGAGATTAGCGCCTTTAGCTCTTCTGACTGACGTTTTAATTCAGCTTAATTTGAGCTTATGTAGGACTTTCACGATATATCGTACCAGAAATTATTACGATAGACGATATTATTGTCGTTTTTCTTCAGTCTGTAATGCACAAAAAAGAAGACTCTACTGTATACAGGGTTTGGACAATGAAACTGAAACACCTGTCATCATTTTAGTGTGGGATTTTAGGTTTCATGGCTAAATTGGAGCAGCCTGGTGTTCAATCTTCATTAATTGCACATTGCACCAGTAAGAGCAGAGTGTGAAGGTTCAATTAGCAGGGTAAGAGCACAGTTCTGCTCTAAATATTGCAATGCACACAACATTATGGGGGACATACCAGAGTTCAAAAGAGGACAAATTGTTGGTGCACGTCTTGCTGGAGCATCTGTGACCAAGACAGCAAGTCTTTGTGATGCATCAAGAGCCACGGTGTCCAGGGTAATGTCAGCACACCACCAAGAAGGACCAACCACATCCAACAGGATTAACTGTGGACGCTGTAAGAGGAAGCTGTCTGAAAGGGATGTTCGGGTGCTAACCCGGATTGTATCCAATAAAAAACATAAAACCACGGCTGATCAAATCACGCAGAATTCAATGTGCACCTCAACTCTCCTGTTTCCACCAGAACTGTCCGTCACCACAATCAATTACTGTGCTCTAAAACCAGGTGTTTCAGATTCATTGCCCAACCCCTGTATATTTTACTATATTCTACTAGGGATCAAACAGTCATGAAAAACCTGGAAAAGTCATGAAATTTAAAAAATGCCAATTTCCAGGCCTGGATAAGTTTTGGAAAAGCTTTTGAGCTGAATAAAATACATTAGCTCAGAGTTAATTCAATAATTTAGCCCCAAACAATACAGCTCTCAGGACCAGACACTAGGGGTGGTATCAGAATTGTCACTGATTTCCTAGTTCGATTCGATTCCGATTCACATGGTCCCGATTCAATTCAAAATTGATTAATTTAGGTAAATTTTAGTTATAATAAAAACTGTATATATAAATATGAAATGTAATTATACAAGGAACACTCACACTCCCATTATTAAAATATTAGTGTTTATATTATATAGACTAGTATAAACACAACGGTTACATTCTTCTTTTAATATAATTTAAAGTAGCTTTGTTCATTGCTACACCGTGTTTCACATCTCTATACAGGTTTGGAATGACTTGGGTAAAACATAACGTGATCCAGAGCGTTAATGAGGCTTCGATGAAAAGCATTGTTTTCAACAGTGCTGTATGAACATATATACTGACATTTGAGTTTCATAAAACTGAAACATAACATGCTTTATACATTTCTTATTTATGTGTAAATAAAAGTGTGAAATTTACCCAGACCCACTAATTCAGATGTGATAATATAATAAGCACAATCTGTGACAGTGACAACAAAAAGACAACAAGTAAAATGTTAATAATAATAATGTTAAGAGAGAAAAATGTATTAAATTCAAAGGAAAAGCGGCCGGTCTGAGCGGAGTTCAGTTTCCCGTTATAAGGGGCTCTGGGGATAAAATAATCTGAATTAGTAATTGAGCTTCGTAAAGAACATGATCATAATTCCACTATTTACACATTAAATCACTCAGTTACAGGTTAATCTACAGTTTTTCCGTCTAACAGTTAAACCTTTTACACTGAGCGACCGCCTGAAGCTGCTATAGCGCACCAGCGGGGTTAGCTTAGCGTGCTGGCCGCGTTTGGTGTTTGGATACCCAGCTAAAAGGGGATTAGTTTAACCAGTAAAGCGCTAACCAGCTAAGCTAACTGTAGCTTCAGCGGGACAGGTCTTACTTTAATTCAAATACAGGCGAAAACAACACTGGAAAACAACTTAAAACAGTGTTAAATGTAGTAGTTTGATAAATACAGGCAGCATTGAGTCGAAATACAGAAGAAAACCGGAAAAGTGCAGCTAAAATGGCAACACCTCTGCAACCACCTACCAAGCACGGTTCACCGTTTGGTTACTATGGTGTTGTTAAGTGGTTGCAGAGGTGTTGCTATGGGATCTGTTGTGTTTGCTAAGGTGTTGCTAGGTGGTTACAAAGGTGTTGCAATGTTATCAGTTGTGGTTTCTAGGTGTTCCTAAGGCATTGCTTTGGTATCTGTTGTGGTTGCTAGGTGGCTCCTAAGGTGTTGCTATGCTATCTGTTGTGGTTGCTAGGTAGTTCCTAAGGTGTTGTTATGGTATCCGTGGTGGTTGCTGTGGTGTTGCTAAGTGGTTGCCAAGGTGATGCTAAGTTATCTGTTGTGGTTGCTAGGTGTTCCTAAGGCGTGGCTTTGGTATCTGTTGTGGTTGCTAGGTGGTTCCTAAGGTGGTGTTATGGTATCCGTGGTGGTTGCTATGGTTTTGCTAAGTGGTTGCTAAGGTGTTGCTAGGTGGTTGCTAAGGCGTTGCTATAGTATGCTTGGTGGTTGCTATCACCATGGTGGAGGAGAGCATGATGCCAAGATGATGCATGAAAAAACTGTGATTAAAAACCAGGGTTGTTCCACCAAATATTGATTATTTCTGAATTTTAAAAACTTTATGAATATGAACTTGTTTTCTTTGCGTTATTTGAGTTTTTTGTTATTTCAGCCATTTCTCATTTTCTGTAAATAAATGCTCTAAATTAGAATATTTTTATTTGTAATTTGGGAGAAATGTTGTCTGTAGTTTATAGAATAAAACAACAATGTTCATTTTACTCAAACATAAACCTATAAATAGTAAAATCAGAGAATCTGATTCAGAAACTGAGCTGTGTATATATTTATATGTATGTAGGTATGATTGCCAGTGGAAATTGAACCAGATCAGTTTATTGAGTTTAGTGCAGTTTGCTGTTGTTCCAGTTTTAGTTCCAGTTGCACAATCTTCCTCAAACTGCAGAAATGCACTTTTCTCCATGTTTCCCAGCCGTGAGCAGCTGAGCGTCAGAGCAGAAATGGAATAAAAGGGTCTTAAAGAATTGGTTCCATCTGGCTGTCCGGTGGGGAGCTCTGGGAGCGAGGGATCGTGGGTATTGTTTGGGGAGAGTGTGCAGCTGCTGTGAGCTGTGACCGGCTGAGAAAGCTGCAGAGAAAAGGATTCAGATGGGGAGACGTTTCTGAGCTCGGCGAGGTCCAGCACCCCCCCGTCCCCCCGTCCCCTACCCTTCACGTCCCAAACACAACGACCCGGGCATTGAATCCAGAGTCAAAAGGAGACAGAAGACAGCTTCTTTGTTGGCTGTGGTTTGGTGGTGTAAGGGCTCGTCTCTGCCGGAGACGGAACTGTGAGCAGTTCATTAGCGGCACCAGGGATTCGTCCAGGTTGACCACTGTTTAAAAACCTCTCACTTTATTCAGGACGTCCAGACAGAACTCGCGTCCTCGCTCTTCTCAGTCTAAACAGGACAGGACTGGACGATGTCACCAGCAGGAACATCTACTGCAGACTCGAGTCCTGTTCAGCTAATGTGAGCCCTGATGAAGAACAGATGATGGTGGAAAGCTAAGACTCATTCCCTTTGCGCTAGAGCTGTAACGATTAGTCAATATAATCGACAATGTCGATTATTTAAATTTGTCGACTCAAATTTCGTTGTCGACTAATTGTTGATTTGTAACAGTACCACATTACACAAAGTGCTGAAGACAGAAGCGCCGCAGTGGGAGATAAATGTGTTTAAATGACTCATTCAAACAGTTTAAATTCAACTCAGTTTGTGTTTCCAAAAGTGCCCAAACACAACAGATTATATATTTACTCAGTAAATATCAGTACTTTCCACATTTAAACAACACCCAGACATTTAAATGCCTTTTAAACATCATGTTCAGCCATTTCTATTGTTTTTAGAGATGGAGGACACGGCAGAAACAATCGTCAGATTAGTCGTCTACCAAAATAATCATTAGTTGCAGCCCTAGTTTGCACCCCGTGCCTCTACCCTTCTGTTTTCTGCGAGGTAGATAACCCTGATTCTTGTTGGAATAGAGGGGTAGGGAGTCCTGATTATTTTTGTTGGGATAGAGCAGTCGGGTGTCTAGTTCATTCATGCTGGGATAGAGCAGTAGGGTTTCCTAATTCTTCTTTTTGGGATAGAGCAGTATAGTGTCCTAATTCTTCTTTTTGGGATAGAGCAGTAGGGTGTCTAGTTCGTTCATACTGGGATAGAGCAGTAGGGTTTCCTAATTCTTCTTTTTGGTATAGAGCAGTAGGGTGTCCTAATTCTTCTTTTTGGGATAGAGCAGTAGGGTGTCTAGTTCGTTCATACTGGGATAGAGCAGTAGGGTTTCCTAATTCTTTTTTTTGGGATAGAGCAGTAAGGTGTCTAGTTCGTTCATACTGGGATAGAGCAGTAGGGTTTCCTAATCCTTCTTTTTGGGATAGAGCAGTAGGGTGTCTAGTTCGTTCATACTGGGATAGAGCAGTAGGGTTTCCTAATTCTTCTTTTTGGGATAGAGCAGTAGGGTGTCTAGTTCGTTCATGCTGGGATAGAGCAGTAGGGTTTCCTAATTCTTCTTTTTGGGATAGAGCAGTAGGGTGTCCAGATTCTTCTTGTTGGAATAGAGGGGTAGGGAGTCCTGATTATTTTTGTTGGGATAGAGCAGTAGGTTGTCTAGGTCGTTCATGCTGGGATAGAACAGTAGGGTGTTACAGTTCTTGTTGGTATAGAGAGTAAGATCCTTTTTGTTGGGATAGAGCAGTACGGTGTTCCAGTTTCTTGTTGTTGGGATAGAGCAGAAGAATGTCCAGATTCTTCTTCTTGGGATAGACCAGTAGGGTTTCCTCTTTCTCTTGTTGTGATAGAGGGGTTGGGAGTCCCAATTCTTTTTGGAATAGAGGGGTAGGTTGTACCAATTCTTGTTGGCATAGAGGGGTAGGGTGTTCCAATTCTTTTTGGAATATAGGGGTAGGTTGTACCAATTCTTGTTGGGATAGAAGGGTAGGATGCCCTAACTCTTCTTGTTGCAAAAGAGCAGTAGGGTGTCCAGTTTCATCTTGTTGGGATAGAGGGGTACGGTGTTCCAGTTTCTTGTTTTTGGGATAGAGTGGTAGGATGTTTCTGATTCTTCTTGTTGGAATAGAGCAGTAGGGTGTTTCTGATTCTTCTTATTGGGATAGAGCAGTAAGGTGTCCCAATTCTTTTTTGGGGGGGGGTGTACCGATTCTTTTTGGAATAGAGGGGTAGTATGCCCTAATACTTCTTTGTTAGGATAGAGCAGTAGAGTTTCCTGATTCTCCTTGTTGGGATAGAGCAGTAGGGTGTCCTGATTCTCTTTGTTGGGATAGAGCAGTAGGGTGTCCTGATTCTCTTTGTTTGGATAGAGCAGTAGGGTGTCCTGATTTTTCTTCTTGGGAAGAAGGAGGGAAGACATTTGGAAACAGGGGGTAGGGTATAAATAAAGGATGGGATTGGGTCGATGGTAAGTATCTAAGTGTTTGTAAAGGGAATCCTCCGTATTTCAGTATTTACCCAGTAATCTAACCTCAGCTCTCACACAGTCCCGTCTGACTCTGAACTAAAGAACGATTGGCTGGATGGAGACGGATCTTCTCCAGAAGATGAATGGGTCTCCTGTGAATACTCGGACCGGTCCAGTTCAGCTCTGGATCTCCAGGGGTTCTGGTGTCTGGTCTGGGTTGAGAAGTGTTGTCTGTGCAGAGTTTACGGTTCTGCTCGGTGTGTTTTTAGCTGATGGAGAACTCAGTGTCAGGATTACAACCTCTCAACCTCATTCTACAAAATCACACCCTCCCCGTCCTCCTCTCTGTGCTCTATATAAATGCATGTGATGGACAGGGTAAATATTAGCTCATTCTGCTGATGGAGCTCTGCAGCAAGGACCAGTTACCCGTCAGTTCTTCTCCTGACCCGGAACATTCCACAGCGTGCGCTCCCGTAACAGAGTTGCTCAGATAGAGCGGGGTTTGTTTTAGTCGCTGATAAAGAGGTTTACTTTTTAACTCTTTTCTTCTCAAGGACCTTTTAAACAAAGAGCTTTTACTTTATCTGCCAAAAAAAACGAACACATTAAAACGAGCTGCGACTGATATCTGTAGAAACTGTAGTTTAAGACAATATCGCAAATATAGGTTAAGCAATAATGTATATATTGATATTTATTGCAGTAGGAAATGTTTTAATAAAGGTGATTAAACTGTTAAACACATTTTCTATCTTTTATCAATATATTGCCAAAAATCAGCAATTAATTCAGCTCGGAAAACAGTTGGCATTGCCAGCTAGCTGTTAATCATTTAAAATATTCATATTTGTATCTAATTTTTAATAATATGAAGCGGGTATATTAGGCTGGTATATTTTATGAGTACACAGCAACATATTTGAGTGTGGTTACTCTTTAAAATATATTTGAGTAGTGTGAAATCTCCTATAAATAACCTCTGGCATGTGTACTGGTTTCAAAACTGCTTAAAGTATAAAAGTTGAAGTAATGTAAGGAGAAAAAATAAAGCCATTTAGAACAAAAGCTTAGGCCACGCCCACAGAGTCCTATAGTGCACTATTACCCCCCCCCCCTCCCCCTCCCCAAAACACATTTTACTAAAAGCTATAATGAGTATAATGTTAAAATATTAAAATGTTAAAGTTGATAATATAATTTGGGATTTTGCACTAGGCTGTTCACTAGTGTTTCAGCTGCATATATGCCCCATTGTACATGAATGTATTTTATTTAGTAGAATGTAAATATATTAAATATATTTAGCTTTAATTGAGATGTTTCAAGATTATATAATATTATATAAGACCAATTGGTACTTTTGGGACACAGTGTGGGCAGTGTTGCAGAAGGGGTACCCACTATATTCACTGCACGCTACTGGTTTTAAATAAGACTCATCCAGGTCTTGCTTTCAGCTTTCAGTAAGTACTTTTCTTCACTGGAGAACTTTTTCTGAAAACATTTATACGGTTCTCTTCGTTATAGTGAACGGATCGGGGAGCAGCGAGTGAACACAGATCAAATGGACCGAAATATTACCAAAATATTCCAGGCTCCAGATTGGCAGGCGCTGGAAAAATAAAGATAAAGCTGTGGTAGAACAGCGCCGAAAGAATAAATACTCTTTCTTCTCTGATTCAAACACAGCGCGTTCAGATGGAACTGTTTTTTTAAATGAGGCTGAATATTTTTATTGAGCTGCTGAAGGACGAACAGCTGTATAAATACAGTCCACTGCTCTGGGAAATATATTACACCATTAAATCATCTCTATCACTGAGCCTGAAGCTCAAATCCAGCACCAGTTCAGAGTTAAGATCACCAAAACCCACCGCAACACTTTCCACTGCCCTGCCTCTCAACACTAGTTTCTGAATCAGTTTCTGAATCAGTTTCTCTGATTTTGCTATTTATAGGTTTATGTTTGAGTAAAATGAACATTGTTGTTTTATTCTATAAACTACAGACAACATTTCTCCTAAATTCCAAATGAAAATATTAAAATATTGTAATTTAGAGCATTTATTTACAGAAAATAGATACACGAGAAATGGCTGAAATAACAAACAAACAAACAAAAAAAACGATCCAGAGCTTTCAAACAAGTTAATATTCATAAAGTTTTAAGAGTTCAGAAATAATCAATATTTGGTGGAATAACTCTGGTGGTTTTTAATCACAGTTTTTTTTTCATGCATCTTGGCATCATGTTCTCCTCCACCAGTCTTACACACTGCTTTTGGATAACTTTATGCCGCTTTACTCCTGGTGCAAAAATTCAAGAAGTTTGGTAAAATCAAAGAAACTCATCATTTTTTCCAGAGCTCTATATATTTATTATTGGAGTATGCTATTTTAAAAGTTAAAAGTTTTGGACACATATTAAATTCAGTGTTTTGTCATTATTTTGAAATGTTCCTCATTGTAGATTAATACTAAAACTTATCACTCAAACTATGAAGAAAAAAATAAATATGGAATTATTTTAGAAACAAAAAAGTGTTGAACAAACCAGAATATGTTTTATATATAAGATTCTTCAAAGTAGCTCCTTTTGGTTTAGCTCATCAGTTTTACACGTCTCTGCTGGATTTTCTCAGTCTGTTTTATGAGGAAACAGCTGAAGTGATCCACATTATTAAGGAACACATAAGGAATCCTATAGTAACTTAAAATGGGTTAAAAGTGTTGTTAACTTGTGGTTTCTGAGGCTGGAAACTCTGATAAACTTATATTTACAAAAGAGAAAACTCTCGCTCTTTTATTCTTTCCTGGGGCGGTCCTGATGAGTGCCAGTTTCATCATTATAATGTTTTTGATTGTCTTTACGGTGAAGTTCTTGAAATTCTTATTTTCAGATTGACTGACTTTTTTTTAGTCATTTGTTTTCTTTACTTAGGCTAGGTTCACATTATAAGCAACGTTGCTCAAGATCAGATCAGATTTTTCTGTCTTGTCGGTTCACAAAAACCCTCATATTAGAGAGAGGAGAGACTCGTAGCTTTATAAAGGGAAATGGATGAGTTAGCAGCTCATATGTGGAGCATCTTTTACTGGAGTGGGGAGTAAACAGCTGCTCTGAAGTTCATGCTCAGGTCCAGGAGGTGAAGAAAAAAGGACAGGTGGTTTGCTTTTGCTGTTTTTTTTTTGCAGCTATAGCTGCACAGCTGCACCAAGAGATACAGTTTGGGTATGAGAGAGAAGCACATAGCGCTAATGCTAATGCGTAAGGCCAAGGAGACGGATGAATTCAGATTTGGCCGTTCACATTCATGTTGCATGTCCGTGGATCGGATGCGTATCGGATTTAGGAGCACGTATGAAAGTGACGCAAATCTGATTTTAATAAAACAGCCATGAAAAAATCAGATTTGAGTCACTTCAGCCTGATAATGTGAACGTAGCCTAAGTTGAGTAGATGTTGCTTCTCATAATCTGGATTAGAACATTACTCAAATATTTACTATTCACTGTATGTGTACCTTTTTGTTTATAAAACAATTCCCTTTGTTTTTCTTTATAGTTTGGATGAGTTTAGTATTAATCTACAATGCAGAACATTTTAATATGATGAAAAAACACTGAATTTAACCTGTGACCAAACTTTTAACTGATGCTATATTGGGCGTGTGCCATATTGTATCGTACGCAATTATATTGCCAACATTTTTGATTATCATGAATGATATTTTACCCTGGAATATTATATTATTATCACATCAGGGTACTACTTTTTTTTTTTTTTTTTACTGTTTTTAGCGAAAGAAAGTTAGCGGCTAATGCTAATGCTGCCCCAGCTGTGCTAGTTTAGGGTTATCAGCAGGCTACAGGCCAATATACTCGCTTCTGAACAGCGAAATGGCTAGTGCTTAGCGCGGTTAGCGGCTAATGCTAATGCTGCTCCAGCCTTAGTGCTGGAGAGACTTTAACTGGCTGAATTTCCTGTATAACTCTGTACTTCAGTGGAGTGTCTTTACTGCTCATTAATACCTGACTGATAGAATTCATACATAAGGAGCACCGGATTATAAACAGCTCTGATGAATTTTTGGGAAATTCAAGGATTTTAAGTGCAGATTATAGTGCGAAAATATGGTAAACTAATAATAAAATATTGATACTCTTTTTTGTTTTAAATCGCCAACACACAGGCCTGCTGGTATATAATTTTATTTATCAGTATGAGCAGTGATGACTCTCCTGAAGCTGGAACAGAAGACTTGGCAGGAGTTTCTGTTTATAAACAGGTTTTTCTGAATTGGCCGTGGTGGTAAATCTCTGGATTCACAGCTCCAGTTACTCGACCTGCAGGCTGCAGCACGCTGCTCAATACACAATCAGGCAAAACCAGTTCAGGAATATTGATTTGGACAGAACTGTGCTGAAATAAAAATAAATCTGAGTGAAGCTTTTTAATAAACACCACATTTATTCTGTTTACACATGAAGATTCCTAATTACAAAAATAGTTTATTCAGGTCTACTAGTGCATCTCAAAAAAATGAGAATATCATTGAAAAAAGTTACTTTATTTCAGTAATTCAGTTGAAAATGTGGAACTCATATATTATAAATATGTATTACTGTATTTTTCGCACTATAAGGAACAGCGGATTATATGGCGCACTGTCATTAAACATCTATTTTCTGGTCTGTTTTTATACATAAGGCACATTTTATGCGACACTAGTAAGGAACAGGGGTGTTGTCATATTTTTCTTTAAGATAAGTTTAGTTAAGTAAACAAAACTGTAATTCTTAAAAAAACAAGGGCTGGATGTTAATTTACACAGATTTCTCTCCTGAAAACTGTTTATTTGGGTGAGTGAAGCTCCTCCGTTTATCTACAGTAAGCTTAGATTTCCAGATTTCCACTGAAGCTGGTGCATTAGTATTAGTGGCTAACTGCTAGCGGCTAATGCTAATGCTGCTCCAGCAGTGCTAGCCAGGGTTAGCTAGCAAAAGGCTACAGTCCGAAAATACTATACACTACCTCTGAACGGCAAAAGATGCAAAAGATATAGCTCTTAGAGTGGTTAGCAGCTAATGCTAATACTGCTGGACAACTGAACTGAAACTCCTGTATAATGCTTTACTTTAGTGGAGTTGTTTTAAGAGTTTTATCTCTTGTGCTGAGTAAAGATTCTGTACCGAACTGTTTAGGACTGGATCTGGAATCGTCTCAGAGACGAAAGAAACTTTTCTCCGAGCTGTGGATTGAATGTATAATTCCATTTGTCTCCTTTTTTTAACTGCTGTTTCCTGTTGTTTTTCTATTTTACTCAGATAAAAACACTCATACAGTAAGGAACAGCAGCAGGAGCTCCTCAGATAAAGTGATGTTCTCATTTATCTCCAGACAGAACAAAGCGAGACAAGCGTTAGCGTTTTGACTCTGCGGAGCTTAGCTATTATTACTCAAGCATGTTAGCTTGCTATGCTAACTGACTAGCATTAGCTAGCGAGCTATATCTACTTCTTTCTTTGGTGGTGCTATTCTACACAGTCAGTATACATGAAACATTGTGCAGCTGTAATGCTTATGCATTAAAAATAGCATGAATATGAATATTAGTGCTGCTCGAATAGCATATAAATGCAATTTTTTCATGCCGTATCTATAATTAATCACATAATACATGCATTATAATTTTTATTACAGTGTAATACAGAGGATATACTGTTTCATGCTGTAGGATCATGTGTTCTTCTCAGCCGTCTGAACCGTACAGAGCTTTCATTTTCAGAAAAGTGAAGAACAATCCCTTCTTTCAGAGATAAATATCTGCAGCAGGAAGCGCGGGGCTCCACCTGATTGGCTGGAATTTATCAGCACCGTGGAGATGATGCAGAAGGAAGACAACACAGAACCAATATCCAACCCTAACTGGAACATGAGTCATACCGTATAAACACAAAACATGATAAATTGTGATCTTAGGAGCAGATTATAGGGATTATAACGGTAATCTAAACACGTCGGACTGAAAGTGACTGAAAGTGACTCACGATTCTGAGGAGATTTGTTTCAGGAAGGAGAGCAAAAAGATTCGTATTTGTAATTGGAAGGAAAAAAGGAGATACAAACACAACACAGTCATGCACCATAGGATGGATCAGTTATATACTACTGTATAAACTCAAGCATGTAAATAACCATGTAATTATAAGGCGAATGACTATAAGGCGCGATTATTTAGTGCGACACTAGTAAGGAACAGGGGTGTCGCCATGTTTTCCTTCTAACTCAGCAGATCTCACCGCTGGGTGACTTGGAAAGCTAAGCTAAGTAAACAAAACGTAATTTTAACAAGTGCTGGTTATTAAAGTAGATCTCTGGTGTAAAATGGACTTTTATTGTAGTAAAACATGATAAAAGTTCTTATCTTTGATGAATAGCACACCTCCGTTCTCCCACAGCGTTCAGAGATCCAGAAATTTAACAGTTTATCCAACAAACACCCTTCAGACTGGGAGATATGGGGCATAATTTACCCTGATAAATCACTTTTTACACCGTTATCCAGCTCAAAGTAGCTCCACATCTCTTTACTAGAATCCAGAGAGTCCTGACATTTAAAACGAGGCATTAATAACTTAAAAAGTGCAGAAGAAGCTCATTAAAAACACTGGTTACATCCCATAACGCTACTAGCTTCAGCTCTGAGCGCCGCCATCTTTGTATTGATAATGTCATAGACACACACATATATATATATATATATATATATATATATATATATATATATATATATGTCTATTTGGGTTTATTTGGGTGAGTAAAGAGCTTCAGTTTATTTACAATCAGCTTAGATTTCCAGATTTCCACTAAGGCTGGGTGCAGCAGCATTAGCATTAGCAGCTAATCGTTCGCACTAGCTGCCTGACAGCGCTACACTGAGGAACCCTGAGTGTTCTGGTAAGGCAGGATGATATTAGCTAGCGGTTTGTCCCACGTAGATTGTTTTAACACGGTAAACACACAGACTACAGTCTGATATTACTCGCCTCTGAACTGTGAAAGAGCTAGTGCTTAGCGCAGTTAGCGGGTAATGCTAATGCTGCTCCAGCAGTGCTAGCCAGGGTTAGCAGCAGGCTACACACTGATAATACTTACCTCTGAATGGCGAAAGAGCTAGTGCTTAGCACCGTTAGCAGCTAATGCTAATAGATGATTGTGACATTCTGGATCATTGACTTCTGTTACAAATCTGACAAAATTCTTGTATTTTTTAATATCTCAGTTAGGGGTGTGCCATATCATATCATATCATATCATATGCAATAATATAATGTCATTTTCATTTAGTTGCAGTAGTGTATTCTTGAAATATTTTTTCTAATTCAGTTTTGTCATATCGCCAAGAGTATCGTTATCGCGAAAATACCATAAAATATCATGATATTATTTTAGGTCCATATCGCCCACCCCTACTACAGAGTCAGGCCAGCTTTTACAGAGATTTAGCGAGATAAGGGCGAACAACAAACAGTCAGATCAGGGCAGAGCGCAGGACAGAGTGGACGAGTGAACCCCGGGTCAGATCATAAATGAAGATTCATGTTCATCCTGCAGCTCTGAAACAGGAAATAGCTGAGGAGAAGGAATGCCGTCGCTGCTCCTTCGGCTCTGCAGGGCTTTAGACTCTTTACTCCATACAAACACTTCCTGTAAACAAGCTTCAGCTCTCAGCACCTATTAACCCGGCTCTCTCACTGACCTCCTCATAAACCACAACACTGACTTCTGTTAGCGTAGCGGCAACGGCTAACGCTCCACTTCCAGTGATGAGTCCATCACTACACACCTCCAAACTTCATGTAGCTTCAGAGTCCATCACTACACACCTCCAAACTTCATGTAGCTTCAGAGTTCATCATCACTACACACCTCCAAACTTCATGTAGCTTCAGAGTTCATCATCACTACACACCTCCAAACTTCATGTAGCTTCAGAGTTCATCATCACTACACACCTCCAAACTTCATGTAGCTTCAGAGTTCATCATCACTACACACCTCCAAACTTCATGTAGCTTCAGAGTTCATCATCACTACACACCTCCAAACTTCATGTAGCTTCAGAGTTCATCATCACTACACACCTCCAAACTTCATGTAGCTTCAGAGTTCATCACTACACACCTCCAAACTCCATGTAGCTTCAGAGTTCATCATCACTACACACCTCCAAACTTCATGTAGCTTCAGAGTTCATCACTACACACCTCCAAACTTCATGTAGCTTCAGAGTTCATCACTACACACCTCCAAACTTCATGTAGCTTCAGAGTTCATCATCACTACACACCTCCAAACTTCATGTAGCTTCAGAGTTCATCATCACTACACACCTCCAAACTTCATGTAGCTTCAGAGTTCATCACTACACACCTCCAAACTTCATGCAGCTTAATTTGGTACAAAATTGTACATCACAATGCAAATTTTAGTTTTGACATACTTTTTGAACTGGTTTGATGACGTTAGTGTTTAACTCCGGATGAGCTGAATGTTTAGGATACTGAACTCCTTCCTCTCAAGATTTCATCTTCCTCCCACAGGAAAAAGCATTTTACAGTATATCCCAATTCTGCTCTCAATTTAAACTTTACACATGCATCTAAACTACATGCAAACAATTAGGAATTACAGATACATTCTATACATATTAAATAAATAAAAGACATTTCTAAACGTTTCTATTAACACCAGTTTTTGAAGTTTCTTTTTCATGTCAAAAATGTTATTGTGGGGGCTGCCGCTATGATCAGGAGATCGCCAGTTCGAGTCCTGACCGTGCAACTTGCCATCAGCTGCCGAAGTCCTGAGAGAGCACAGTTGTCCTTGCTCTCTCTGGGTGGGTACAGTACAGTAGATGGCGCTCTCTCTTTCCCCTCATCACTCCTAGGGTGATGTGGATCAGCACAAAGCTGCGTCTGTGAGCTGATGTATCAGAACCGAGTCGCTGCGCTTTCCTCAGAGCATTAGCGCTGTGATGCTAATCAGCAAAAAGGTTCAAAAAGAGGTGGAGTCTGACTTTACATGTGTTGGAGGAGGCGTGTGAGGGTGATGTTTTTTGGGCTGAATGATGGTTTTTGGGCTGAATGATGGGATTTGGGCTGAATGATGTTTTTTGGGCTGAATGATGGTTTTTAGGCTGAATGATGGGATTTGGGCTGAATGATGTTTTTTGGGCTGAATTATGGTTTTTAGGCTGAATGATGGTTTTTGGGCTGAATGATGGTGTTTGGGCTGAATGATGGGATTTGGGCTGAATGATGGGATTTGGGCTGATTGATGGTTTTTGGGCTGAATGATGGTTTTTGGGCTGAATGATGGAATTTGGGCTGAATGATGGTTTTTAGGCTGAATTATGGGATTTAGGCAGAATGATGGGATTTGAGCTGAATGATGGGATTTGAGCTGAATGATGGGATTTGAGCTGAATGATGGGATTTGGGCTGAATGATGGGATTTGGGCTGAATGATGGGATTTGGGCTGAATGATGGTTTTTAGGCTGAATGATGGGATTTGAGCTGAATGATGTTTTTTGGGCTGAATGATGGTTTTTGGGCTGAATGATGGGATTTGAGCTGAATGATGTTTTTTGGGCTGAATGATGGTTTTTGGGCTGAATTATGGTTTTTGATCTGAATTATGGGATTTAGGCAGAATGATGGTTTTTGATCTGAATTATGGGATTTAGGCAGAATGAGGGTTTTTGAGCTGAATGATGGAATTTGGGCTGAATGATGTTTTTTAGGCTGAATGATGGGATTTGGGCTGAATGATGGTTTTTGGGCTGAATTATGGTTTTTGATCTGAATTATGGGATTTAGACAGAATGATGGTTTTTGATCTGAATTATGGGATTTAGGCAGAATGATGGTTTTTGAGCTGAATGATGGAATTTGGGCTGAATGATGGTTTTTAGGCTGAATGATGGGATTTGGGCTGAATGATGTTTTTTGGGCTGAATGATGTTTTTTGTGCTGAATAATGGGATTTGGGCTGAATGATGGGATTTGGGCTGAATGATGGGATTTGGGCTGAATGATGGTTTTTGGGCTGAATGATGTTTTTTGGGCTGAATGATGGGATTCGAGCTGAATGATGGTTTTTGGGCTGAATGATGGTTTTTGGGCTGAATGATGGGATTTGGGCTGAATGATGGGATTTGAGCTGAATGATGGGATTTGGGCAGAATGATGGTTTTTGGGCTGAATGATGGGATTTGGACTGAATGATGGTTTTTGGGCTGAATGATGGGATTTGGACTGAATTATGGTTTTTGGGCTGAATGATGGGATTTGGGCTGAATGATGGTTTTTGGGCTGAATGATGGTTTTTGGGCTGAATGATGGGATTTGGGCTGAATGATGGGATTTGGGCTGAATGATGGTTTTTGGGCTGAATGATGGGATTTGGACTGAATGATGGTTTTTGGGCTGAATGATGGGATTTGGACTGAATGATGGTTTTTGGGCTGAATAATGGTTTTGGGGCTGAATGATGGTTTTTGAGTTGAATGATAAGATTTGGGCTGAATTATGTTTTTTGGACTGAATGATGTGGTTTTTGGGCTGTATGATGGTGTTTGGGCTGAATGATGGTTTTTGGGCTGAATGATGGGATTTGGGCTGAATGATGGGATTTGGGCTGAATGATGGTTTTTGGACTGAATTATGTTTTTTGGCTGAATGATGGTTTTTGGGCTGAATGATGTTTTTTGGGCTGAATGATGGGATTTGGGCTGAATGATGGGATTTGAGCTGAATGATGGTTTTTGGGCTGAATGATGGGATTTGGGCTGAATGATGGTTTTTGGGCTGAATGATGGTTTTTGGGCTGAATGATGGTTTTTGGGCTGAATGATGGTTTTGGGGCTGAATGATGGTTTTTGAGTTGAATGATGGTTTTTGGGCTGAATGATGTTTTTTGGGCTGAATGATGGGATTTGGGCTGAATGATGGTTTTTGGGCTGAATGATGGGATTTGGACTGAATGATGGGATTTGGGCTGAATGATGGGATTTGGGCTGAATGATGTTTTTTGGACTGAATGATGGTTTTTGGGCTGTATGATGGTGTTTGGGCTGAATGATTGTGTTTGGGCTGAATGATGGTTTTTGGGCTGAATGATGGTTTTTGGGACGAATAATGGTTTTTGGGCTGTATGATTGTTTTTGTGCTGAATGATGGGATTTGGGCTGAATGATGGTTTTTGGACTGAATTATGTTTTTTGGGCTGAATGATGATTTTTGGGCTGAATGATGTTTTTTTGGGCTGAATGATGTTTTTTGGGCTGAATGATGGGATTTGGGCTGAATGATGTTTTTTGGGCTGAATGATGTTTTTTGGGCTGAATGATGGGATTTGGGCTGAATGATGGGATTTGGGCTGAATGATGTTTTTTGGGCTGAATGATGGTTTTTTGGGCTGAATGATGTTTTTTGGGCTGAATGATGGGATTTGGGCTGAATGATGGGATTTGGGCTGAATGATGGGATTTGGGCTGAATGATGGTTTTTGGACTGAATGATGGTTTTTTGGCTGAATGATGTTTTTTTGGGCTGAATGATGGGATTTGGGCTGAATGATGGGATTTGGGCTGAATGATGGTTTTTTGGGCTGAATGATGTTTTTTGGGCTGAATGATGGGATTTGGGCTGAATGATGGGATTTGGGCTGAATGATGGTTTTTGGGCTGAATGATGGTTTTTGGACTGAATGATGGGATTTGGGCTGAATGATGGTTTTTTGGCTGAATGATGTTTTTTTGGGCTGAATGATGGGATTTGGGCTGAATGATGGGATTTGGGCTGAATGATGGTTTTTGGGCTGAATGATGGTTTTTGGACTGAATGATGGGATTTGGGCTGAATGATGGGATTTGGGCTGAATGATGGTTTTTGGGCTGAATGATGGTTTTTGGGCTGAATGATGGTTTTTGGGACGAATAATGGTTTTTGGGCTGAATGATGGTTTTTGAGTTGAATGATAAGATTTGGGCTGAATGATGTTTTTTGGACTGAATGATGTGGTTTTTGGGCTGTATGATGGTGTTTGGGCTGAATTATGGTTTTTGGGCTGAATGATGGGATTTGGGCTGAATGATGGGATTTGGGCTGAATGATGGTTTTTGGACTGAATTATGTTTTTTGGCTGAATGATGGTTTTTGGGCTGAATGATGTTTTTTGGGCTGAATGATGGGATTTGGGCTGAATGATGGGATTTGAGCTGAATGATGGTTTTTGGGCTGAATGATGGTTTTTGGGCTGAATGATGGTTTTTGGGCTGAATGATGGTTTTGGGGCTGAATGATGGTTTTTGAGTTGAATGATGGTTTTTGGGCTGAATGATGTTTTTTGGGCTGAATGATGGGATTTGGGCTGAATGATGGTTTTTGGGCTGAATGATGGGATTTGGACTGAATGATGGGATTTGGGCTGAATGATGGGATTTGGGCTGAATGATGTTTTTTGGACTGAATGATGGTTTTTGGGCTGTATGATGGTGTTTGGGCTGAATGATTGTGTTTGGGCTGAATGAAGGTTTTTGGGCTGAATGATGGTTTTTGGGACGAATAATGGTTTTTGGGCTGTATGATTGTTTTTGTGCTGAATGATGGGATTTGGGCTGAATGATGGTTTTTGGACTGAATTATGTTTTTTGGGCTGAATGATGATTTTTGGGCTGAATGATGTTTTTTTGGGCTGAATGATGTTTTTTGGGCTGAATGATGGGATTTGGGCTGAATGATGTTTTTTGGGCTGAATGATGTTTTTTGGGCTGAATGATGGGATTTGGGCTGAATGATGGGATTTGGGCTGAATGATGGGATTTGGGCTGAATGATGTTTTTTTGGGCTGAATGATGGTTTTTTGGGCTGAATGATGTTTTTTGGGCTGAATGATGGGATTTGGGCTGAATGATGGGATTTGGGCTGAATGATGGGATTTGGGCTGAATGATGGTTTTTGGACTGAATGATGTTTTTTTGGGCTGAATGATGGGATTTGGGCTGAATGATGGGATTTGGGCTGAATGATGGTTTTTTGGGCTGAATGATGTTTTTTGGGCTGAATGATGGGATTTGGGCTGAATGATGGGATTTGGGCTGAATGATGGTTTTTGGGCTGAATGATGGTTTTTGGACTGAATGATGGGATTTGGGCTGAATGATGGTTTTTTGGCTGAATGATGTTTTTTTGGGCTGAATGATGGGATTTGGGCTGAATGATGGGATTTGGGCTGAATGATGGTTTTTGGGCTGAATGATGGTTTTTGGACTGAATGATGGGATTTGGGCTGAATGATGGGATTTGGGCTGAATGATGGTTTTTGGGCTGAATGATGGTTTTTGGGCTGAATGATGGTTTTGGGGCTGAATGATGGTTTTTGAGTTGAATGATGGTTTTTGGGCTGAATGATGGGATTTGAGCTGAATGATGGTTTTTGGGCTGAATGATGGGATTTGGACTGAATGATGGGATTTGGGCTGAATGATGGGATTTGGGCTGAATTATGTTTTTTGGACTGAATGATGTTTTTTGGGCTGTATGATGGTGTTTGGGCTGAATGATGGTGTTTGGGCTGAATGATGGTTTTTGGGCTGAATGATGGTTTTTGGGACGAATAATGGTTTTTGGGCTGTATGATTGTTTTTGTGCTGAATGATGGGATTTGGGCTGAATGATGGTTTTTGGACTGAATTATGTTTTTTGGGCTGAATGATGATTTTTGGGCTGAATGATGTTTTTTTGGGCTGAATGATGTTTTTTGGGCTGAATGATGGGATTTGGGCTGAATGATGTTTTTTGGGCTGAATGATGTTTTTTGGGCTGAATGATGTTTTTTGGGCTGAATGATGGGATTTGGGCTGAATGATGGGATTTGGGCTGAATGATTTTTTTTGGGCTGAATGATGGTTTTTTGGGCTGAATGATGTTTTTTGGGCTGAATGATGGGATTTGGGCTGAATGATGGGATTTGGGCTGAATGATGGGATTTGGGCTGAATGATGGTTTTTGGGCTGAATGATGGGATTTGGGCTGAATGATGGTTTTTGGACTGAATGATGGTTTTTTGGCTGAATGATGTTTTTTTGGGCTGAATGATGGGATTTGGGCTGAATGATGGGATTTGGGCTGAATGATGTTTTTTGGGCTGAATGATGGTTTTTTGGGCTGAATGATGTTTTTTGGGCTGAATGATGGGATTCGGGCTGAATGATGTTTTTTGGGCTGAATGATGGTTTTTTGGGCTGAATGATGGTTTTTTGGGCTGAATGATGGGATTTGGGCTGAATGATGTTTTTTGGGCTGAATGATGGTTTTTGGACTGAATGATGGGATTTGGGCTGAATGATGGGATTCGGGCTGAATGATGGTTTTTGGACTGAATGATGGGATTTGGGCTGAATGATGGGATTTGGGCTGAATGATGTTTTTTGGGCTGAATGATGTTTTTTTGGGCTGAATGATGGGATTTGGGCTGAATTATGTTTTTTGGGCTGAATGATGGTTTTTGGGCTGAATGATGTTTTTTTGGGCTGAATGATGGGATTTGGGCTGAATGATGTTTTTTGGGCTGAATGATGGTTTTTGGGCTGAATGAATTTCTAGCACAGTAATAAAATCCCGGCTCTAAACCTCAGCAGGGATTTTGTGATGGATTTTGTTTACAGTGAGATCACTGGATTTTCCACTGCGTGAGAGTCGTGTTTAATGGGTTTACACAGTCCTTCAGTACCAACTCTAACCGATGACATCACAGCCCTTCATCAGCGAGAGTGGGGAGGAATTCAGCCTGATGAAAGCTGGGATAAAAGATTATTTGCAAACAGAGAGCCGTGCCAGAAGCTGAGCCCCGGCGTTTCTCCAGCCTCTGCTGGGAGTCGGTGTTTCTGCTGTTCTTCAGCCATGTTTTAACAGAACAGCCAAAAGTAACAGGACAGACCAGTCTCTGAGCTCATTAAACAGCCCAGCGTTCGCATTTTCCCATGAACAGTTACGCTTAATGGATTACAAAATACTTACAAATGTTTTTTTCCTGGTAGAAGTCAGTTTTACAATGCAGTAAAAAAAGTATTCATACCCCTTAAGCACTTAAAATGATGAGTTTCTTTGATTTTACCAAATTAAAAACCTGTGGAATATAATCAAGAGGAAGATGGATGATCACAAACCATCAAACCACCAAACTGAACTGCTTGAATTTTTACACCAGGAGTAAAGCAGCATAAAGTTATCCAAAAGCAGTGTGTAAGACTGGTGGAGGAGAACATGATGCAAAGATGCATGAAAAAAACTGTGATTAAAAACCAACCAGGGTTATTCCACCAAATATTGATTATTTCTGAACTCTTAAAACTTTATGAATATGAACTTGTTTTCTTTGCATTATTTGAGGTCTGAAAGCTCTGCATCTTTTTTTGTTATTTCAGCCATTTCTCATTTTCTGTAAATAAATGCTCTAAATGAGAATATTTTTATTTGGAATTTGGGAGAAATGTTGTCTGTAGTTTATAGAATAAAACAACAATGTTCATTTTACTCAAACATAAACCTATAAATAGCAAAATCAGAGAAACTGATTCAGAAACTGAAGTGATCTCTTCATTTTTTTTTCCAGAACTGTACTAAGCTGTCCAGAGCAAACTAAAACAAACTTGCAATGTTATGTAAAACTATTTTGTTTTATGTGTTGGTCTTTCAAATGTAATGTATGTATTTTTTTTTTGGGGAAAAAAGTGAATTTTCCTAATTGAATCATTACCTATTAGAGGTAAGAAACACCATTGCAGTAAATATTGATAGAATAATTAGAAATTATCAGAAATTATTCAATCAACTCTATTATTATAGAGTTAGTAATGAAATATTCACACTGAGAAGAACCTGAGAACCTGAGTATTTAAATAGAATCAGAGAACACACCAGATAAACTGATAGCTCAGACCAGAGACACCTAATTAGAGAAGCAGCCAAGAGGCCCATGATCACTCTGGAGGAGCTGCAGAGATCCACAGCTCAGGTGGATCAGGAGAATCTGTCCACAGGACAACTATAAGTTGTGTACGCCACAAATCTGGAATTAATGGAAGAGAAGCAAGAAGAAAACAAATTTTGAAAGCAAGCCATAATAGTACAGATGGGACCGATCCGACACAATATCGGTACAGCTAAAGTTACTCAGTTACTCAATATTGGTGTAATTTAATGAATCGGATAACCTTCTGTAACATTAACACAAAACGTTAACACGATCCAGATTCCAGTTCCACAGTTTACCCTGAACCCCCAGCAGCTTCAGTCTGCGCCTGACTGAGTAAATTTAGCTGTTTATCTAAAAAAAATGTAGAAAAACAGCTACAGACTACAGACTGGACTAAACTATAGTCATAATCCACATATCCTATAAAACCACAGCATCTACAAACACTAACAAGCACAAACACACCCATCTGTTATTAAACACAGAGATTAATATAGTTCAGAAATACAGTTAGCATCGCCAGTTAGCTGTTAGCCATTGCAGCTAATCCACTACGCTACCTGTCTCCTGCGCAACCAGTGCAAAAAAATAGTCTAGAGCCCTGAAATTAATATTTAACATATTTAATATTTAACTTTTTTATATTTAATAAACAATAAAATATTTAATTTGAAAGAAAATTATTGTGTGTTTGGATATAAAGTGTGTCAAATAAATGACTTTTAAATGCATTTCATTAAATGTGCTTGTGTAAACTCTTCAAAGAGCTGTGTATCTGTTTTAGCCTCATTATGTAATCTTAATCATAGTACTTATAAAAAACTAAAAGTATCGGTATGTGTATCGGTATCGGCAGTTTTATATCAGTTTTATATCGGAATTGGATCGGAGCTGAAAAAAGTGGATCATCCCAGTACTACATAATAGATCCATCAGCAGCTGGAGTCTGAGAGAGCACTATTAAAAGGCCATGCTCTCTATATTAAGTAGGAAGATGGTGCTCACCAGTATAAGTTGTGAGGTGTTATCTTGTGATAACTGTTTTTCTGTGTTTTTGTGTGTGTTGTTTTTTAGAGTGGGTGGTCAGAGGGAGGAGATGACTGCCAACAAGAACGCCAAGACTGCTCCCAGATCAGGAGGCACTAAGAGCCCACAGGAGATCCCCGACAGGTGAGCACCAAACCGGACCGGCCAGAATTTCCCCCAAACCCAGACAATAACGCTCAGATCTCACATATCTCATACTCAGATCTCTGTGCTGTAACGTGTTAGAGAGTAACCCGAGCCTCTCTGGAAAGTTTGGCGTCAAAGTTGCCAAAACAGCCGTTTCTAAGGTAGTTTATACTCACTTTCTGAGCTTTAGCACCTGGAAAATGTGATATTATAAAAATAATTTTGACTGTTCTGTAGAACAACTGCAAACACTGTAAATCCTGATTCAGTATCTGCTGAAACTTTCTGTATCTACTGTACTGTGCTGTAAAAAATGTGCCCCTTTTGTTTTTGCTTTTTTGTCATACTTATATTTTTTTAATTTAAAACAAATTTTAATACCAGACACATATAAACCGGGTAAATATAAAAATCAGATTTTAAATAATGATTTTATTTATTAAAGGAAAAAAAACTATTCAAACCAACCTGAAGGAATTACACCGATCACTAACGTATCTTAGTTGGTTGCTAAGTGGTTGCTATGGTGTTGCTATGTCATGCCTGGTTGTTCCTTTGGTGTTGCTAAGTGGCAGCTAATGTGTCCAAGTTGGTTGCTATGGTGTGGCTATGCGGTTGCTAGGGTGTTGCTATGTTATCTGTAGTGGTAGTGGTAGTGGTATCTGTAGTGGTAGTGGCAATGGTGATGCTAAGTGGTAGCTAATGTGTCCAATGTGTTTTGTATAGTGGTGTTATGGTATGCCTGGTTGTTGTTGCTATGGTGTTGCTAATTAGCTAATGTGTCCAAGGTGGTTCATATGGTGGTGTTCAGGCAGCCATTGTAAATAAGAAAGTGTTCTTAATGTCTTGTCTGGTTAAATAAAGAATTTAAGAAAAAGTGTTACGATATGCCTGGTTGTTGCTAAGTGGTAGCTAACCTGTCCAAGTTAGTTGCTGTGGTGTGGCTAAGCGGTTGCTAAGGTGTTGGTAAGCTGTGGCAAAGTGGTTGCCAATGTGTTGCTAAGTGGTAGCTAACTGGTCAAAGGTGATTGCTGTGGTGTTGCTGAGTGGTTTCTAGGTGGTTGCTCAGGTGTTGCTAGGTCATTTGTGCAAAGATTTCACGAAAACCGTACAAGAAGTGCGATAACCATAATAGTTAATAAAGGAAGGGCTACAGTTGAGTATTTTCCTTGTTAAAATGACAATATCCACAATATTACTATAGTTTAATGTTTATTTGCAATGTTTTATTGACATTTTGTTCATGCTTTCATCAAGTTTTAAAGAAATTGTAGTAGTTTGTCTCAGTCTAGCTAACTATCTAGCTAACTTTCTCGTTCTACCTTATATGGTCTACCTTAAAACAGACAGCATACACGGCAGCATTTAAGGTGGAATGGAACAATAAAGTAAAATAAAAGCTTATCAAAGCTCATTTTAGCTTCCCTTCACAGAGGAATTAAGGAATGGAGAATAATAATTAATTTCTGCACTTAGTCTCCCCCCTTTCTGAAGACATACGATAAACCATAGATATAGATATATCCGTATCGGGAGCTTAAGGGGTTGTCCCAGTTCTTTCACCCTGGAACAGATTTACGCTTAAAAAAGGTGTAGGGTACCTTGAAGGGTTCCTCTAAATCATGAATCTCAAACTCGCGGCCTGCAGAACAATATTTTGTGGCCCGCTACTTGAAATTAAATTGTATTGTTAGTGTGGCCCTCAAGAAAGATGCACCCTCTTCCCGTCCACCAGCACAGCGCATCCTATTCATATCAGTGAAGAGAGCCGCTGCATGCCGCGGTGCATGCTGGGTTGCGTTGAGCACAACCCCACCCTCCGGCAAAAACGTTCAGCAGAGCTGCGACTTTACACACACATACGAGCGAGCCTCACACACACACACACACACACATACAGAGAACAGCTGCCTTTTCTTATCCATGGAGGAGAAGCTGAAAACGGCGGAATATGGATTAATAGAACTAGATCACAGTAAGGTTGATTGAAAATGTAAAATCTTAAACTTATCATTGACTACATCTGTTGCTTTATTTGAATTAAAAAACGCCACATACGCCCACACGGACACGCCCACATGGACATGCCCACACGATGAGCACGGTGTTCTGTCCTTTTGTGTATATTTTAAGGTAAAAATACAAAAGAAGCACAATTTTAGAGCATGTTTCCAGTAGAAGTTTATGTACTATTTTTTAGATAATATTTTATTATTATTGTTATTATTATTGTTATTATTATTATTATTATTATTATTAAATGCCATTACACTTTGACAGTGTAATGACAGTGAGTCCAGGTTGTTAATGCACAAAAAAATACTAGAAAAAACGAATTATTATAAAACACTGCATGCGCATTATGGCAGAATGTGTTGAAGAAAATACATTCAGTGAGTCGTTGTCCGGATGCGGCCCAGCCTCACCCAGAATCCACCTCCAGCCCCCAGATAAAATGAGTTTGAGACCACTCCTCTAAAAGGATCTGTAGATTTATGTAGATTAATGTAGCTTTGTGAAAGCTGTGTTTAGGCTTGATATGTGCTGAGTAGGTGGAAGTGTAGATTTCTGTAGATTTTAGTAGGTTTCTGTAGATTAATGTAGATTTCTGTAGATTAATGTAGATTTCTGTAGATTTCTGTAGATTAATGTAGATTAATGTAGATTTCTGTAGATTAATGTAGATTAATGTAGATTTCTGTAGATTTCTGTAGATTAATGTAGATTAATGTAGATTAATGTAGATTTCTGTAGATTAATGTAGATTAATGTAGATTTCTGTAGATTTCTGTAGATTAATGTAGATTAATGTAGATTAATGTAGATTAATGTAGATTAATGTAGATTAATGTAGATTTCTGTAGATTAATGTAGATTAATGTAGATTAATGTAGATTTCTGTAGATTTCTGTAGATTAATGTAGATTAATGTAGATTAATGTAGATTTCTGTAGATTAATGTAGATTTCTGTAGATTTTTGTAGATTAATGTAGATTAATGTAGGTTTGTGAAAGCTATGTTCAGGTGTGAGATGTGAGTAGGTGGATGTGTAGATTTCTGTAGATTTCTGTAGATTTCTGTAGATTTCTGTATATTTTTGTAGATTTCTGTAGATTTTTGTAGATTTCTGTAGATTTCTGTAGATTTCAGTAGATTTTAGTAGATTTCTGTAGATTTCTGTATATTTTTGTAGATTTCTGTAGATTTCAGTAGATTTCAGTAGATTTCAGTAGATTTCTGTAGATTTCTGTAGATTTCTGTAGATTTCTGTAGATTTCTGTAGATTTCTGTATATTTTTGTAGATTTCAGTAGATTTTAGTAGATTTCTGTAGATTTTAGTAGATTTCTGTAGATTTCTGTATATTTTTGTAGATTTCTGTAGATTTCTGTATATTTTTGTAGATTTCTGTAGATTTCTGTAGATTTCTGTATATTTTTGTAGATTTCTGTAGATTTCTGTAGATTTCAGTAGATTTTAGTAGATTTCTGTAGATTTGTGAAAGCTGTGTTCAGGTGTGAGATGTGCTGAGTAGGTGGATGTGTAGATTAATGCTGGGTGGTGGCGGGTGGTGGCGGGTGGGCGGGCGGTTGGCACGGAGTATAAGTTCAGTTCTGTTTATTATAAAGATAATAAATGTAGTAATAACTCTCTCTCTCAGATGAAGCGCTGGTGTAAGCACGAGACTGAAGCTGTTGGTTTTGGGTTGGGTTTGAGCTGTTTGATGTGTGTTGGTGGAGTTTCAGGGTTTCAGGATGATGGCAGAGCTCTTCAGCAGGAAACGGCCTGCGGTCGGCTCTGCCCTCAGGACCCGGGAACGGCCAGACCGGCGCTGGCACTGAGCTGGACTCCTGTGTGGCCCGAGCAGCTGAGCCTCCACAGCCCTGGAGCTCCCTGTACTGAACTCTCACACATGCTGAATACTGCATTTAAACACATCATGTTTAGTGATGAACTTATCTTGTGCAACAGAGGTAACTCTGTTGCTCTTCATTTCCTGGGGAAATCCTGATGCGAGCCAGTTTCATCATTCTAATGTTTATGATTTTCTTTACGGGGACTGCACTTGAGGGTACTTTCAAAGTTCTCCACAATTTATCTAGAACAATTGTCTAGCTGTATATCCCCTATCACTAGTGATGCTCCAACACCAGGAGGGTAAAGACTAGCACACACCTCCTCCGATACATGTGAAGTCAGACTCCGCCTCTTTTCGAACCTTTTTGCCGAGTAGCATCACAGCGCTAACGTTCGGAGGAAAGCGCAGCGACTCAGTTCTGATACATCAGCTCACAGATGCAGCCTTGTGCTGATCCACATCACCCTAGGAGTGATGAGGGGATTATGGCAGAATGTGTTGAAGAAAATACATTCAGTGAGTCGTTGTCCGGATGCGGCCCAGCCTCACCCAGAATCCACCTCCAGCCCCCAGATAAAATGAGTTTGAGACCACTCCTCTAAAAGGATCTGTAGATTTATGTAGATTAATGTAGCTTTGTGAAAGCTGTGTTTAGGCTTGATATGTGCTGAGTAGGTGGAAGTGTAGATTTCTGTAGATTTTAGTAGGTTTCTGTAGATTAATGTAGATTTCTCTACATTTGTAAAAGCTGTGTTCAGGTGTGAGATGTGATGAGTAGGTGGACCTGTAGATTAATGTAGATTTCTGTTGATTTCTGTAGATTAATGTAGATTTCTGTAGATTAATGTAGATTAATGTAGATTTCTGTAGATTAATGTAGATTAATGTAGTTTCTGTTTAAAGAAACTTTTATTTTAACAAGTGTTTGTGTTTGTTAAATGTGAGCCAGCGATAGGGATTAAAAAAACCCAACCACAAAAAAAAATTGATATGGATTTTAAAATAATCCTATAAAGGATGTGGCTGAAGACCTTTAGTTTCATTGCTTTAGAGACGTTGTGTTGTCCCTGCTTTATGTATACAGTCATTGATCTGGAATGGCATGTTTTAACTAGAGCTAAGAGCCCAGTGTTAAATAGATGTTAAGAGATGTTAAGTGCTGTTTTAACCTTAATTTCAGCTCTTCTTCATGCTGAGTGGACGTCTTCAGAGAGCTTGTCCTGTCCCCTAATTTTGACTCAACTATAGGCTGAACTTCATGCTGAAATCTTTGTGTTTTAGCCTCGGATTTCGCCCATTTCTTAGTTCTTATTCCACACCCCTGTTTGTCAAGTATAGAACATAATAACAGGTGAGCACAGCATGGTGCAGCTCTGGCTCCACAACACAGTAGTAAATATTGTTAGTGTGTTTAATAGAGGTAGAATGGTAGAAGAGTGGAGTGGTATAAAGGTAAAATGGTAGAACGGTACAATAGTGAAACAGTCGGATGTTACAGCGGTAAAGTGGTAGAATGATGGAATGGTAGAAGAATAGAACAGTAGAATGATGGAATGGTAAAATTATGGAATAGTAGAATGATGGAATGGTAGACGAATAGATCAGTAGATTGATGGAATGTAAAATGATGGAATGTGGAATGGTAGAATGATAGAATGGTAGAATGAAAGAATGCTAGATGAATACAACAGTAGAATGATAGAATGGTAGAAGAGTAGAACAGTAGAATAATGGAATGGTAAAATAATGGAATAGTAGAATTATGGAATGGTAGTAGAGTAGAACAGAAGAATGATGGAATAGTAGAATGATGGAATGGTAGAAGAATAGAACAGTAGATTGATGGAATGGTAAAATGGTGGAACGTGGAATGGTAGAATGATAGAATGGTATTATAGAATGGCAGATTAATACAACAGTAGAATGATGGAATGGTTGAATGATAGAATGGCAGAATGATAGAATGGTAGATGAATACAACAGTAGAATGATATAATGGTAGAACAGTAGAATGATGGAATGGTAGAATGATGGAATGGTAGAAGAATAGAACAGTAGATTGATGGAATGGTAGAATGATGGAATGGTAGAAGAATAGAACAGTAGATTGATGGAATGGTAGAATGATGGAATGGTAGAAGAATAGAACAGTAGATTGATGGAATGGTAGAATGATAGAATGGTATTAGAGAATGGCAGATGAATACAACAGTAGAATGATGGAATGGTTGAATGATAGAATGGCAGAATGATAGAATGGTAGATGAATACAACAGTAGAATGATATAATGGTAGAACAGTAGAATGATGGAATGGTAGAATGATGGAATGGTAGAAGAATAGAACAGTAGATTGATGGAATGGTAGAATGATGGAATGGTAGAAGAATAGAACAGTAGATTGATGGAATGGTAGAATGATGGAATGGTAGAAGAATAGAACAGTAGATTGATGGAATGGTAGAATGATGGAATGGTAGAAGAATAGAACAGTAGATTGATGGAATGGTAGAATGATACAATGGTATTAGAGAATGGCAGATGAATACAACAGTAGAATGATGGGATGGTAGAATGATAGAATGGTAGAATGATAGAATGGTAGATAAATACAACAGTAGAATGATAGAATGGTAGAAGAGTAGAACATAAGAATAATGGAATGGTAAAATTATGGAACAGTAGAATTATAGAATGTAGAAGAGTAGAACAGTAGAATGATGGAATGCTAAAATGATGGAATGTGCAATGGTAGAACGGTAGAATGGTAGAACAGTAGAATGATGGAACGATAGAATAGCAGAAAAGTAGAATGATGGAACGGTAGAATAGCAGAACAGTAGAATGGGAGACCGTTAGAATGATAGAATGGTATGATGGTAGAGCGGTAGAATGAAAGAGTGGTAGAATGGTAGAGCTTCATCTAATGTAATCTTTAGCTAATGTTGTCATAACGACACTATAATATCATTTATGTTCTAGAGGGCACATTATCATTATTTATTATCTTACCCACAAAAAAGGGCAACAATTAGGGCACTTTTACTCATTTTGCCACTCTAGAGGGCATGGAGACACTGGGGTGGGGTGGTTTTCAGCTAATTTTGACTGAACTATAAGCTGAAATATAGGCTGAATTTCTGAACATCTTCCATTTCTTGCTATTTCTCTTCAGTTCAGTTTAAATATGGGGGGAAATAAGCGATTAATCTTGGGGGAAAATCACACAGCGTGTCCAACATTTGTAATATAATCCCAGATTGCAGTGTGTTCTGTATTACCGGGCTGTCTGAGCTGATTAACATTGTTATGGAGAAATCTGACAGGCAAAATAGGAAACTCACTACAATCAGGGTCCTCAAAGTATGATTAATTATTGGCGTAGTGAAATACAGAGGAAATATAGCTGGCAGTGAAATAATGCAATAATAGAATAAGCAGAGAACATGCAGTAAACTTTGGACGAGTGCAAACAGTACATTTCGCAACTGCTCAGTGTTTGTTTATAGATTAAAAACTATTTTCTGTGCAATGTTTTTACAGAGAGATGCTGAGCTTTAAACTACACCAACTGCAGTGAAGATAAATGGAAATATATATAAAGAATAAGTATATATTAAACTGCATGCTATTAAAAAAAGCTAAGTTTAAGCTCTTGAAAGCAGAGCTTCATTACGATTTGAAAATTTGTGTATCAGCATCTCAACCCGACCACTACTCCACCCATTTCCTAGCTCTATTTCCACACCCTTGGTTGCCAGGTGTGGAACACAATTACAAGTTAACAGGGCCTCGGCATCCGTTTAAAAAGCACAGAAAGCAAAGACAAAGTAAAACGCCAGTAATAGATGAAGACAGCTTAGAGCCCAGAAGGACTACAAGACAGATGGTGAGCTGCTAATTTTCTACATTAAACTCATCAGTACTCACTGATAATAATCTAAATCAATTCTGAAGGAAATCTGATGTTGAGTTTAGCATTTTTAATCACTGTTTTAATTTTAATTTATTTTAAACTGAACTGTAGTGAACGCTGGGCTGACAGGTGGGTCAACCTGGTTTAGTTTCACGCATATAAAACAAACAGAAAAAAAACAAATAGATATCTTTATGTATGTATGATTTTAAATAATTCATTTGAATTTTATTGCTTGAAATAATTATTTTACACAAGACAAAAAACAAAACTTAAAATTTGGTGCCGAAACGTTTTATTGCAATAAATGCAATAAAAATCTTTAGATCTTTCTGTTTTTCAGGGCTATCACTGGGCAACATTAAGTTTCAGCTCCTCCAAACACTTTCTGTTGAGTTCAGCTCTGGAGATTAGTTAGGTCACTAGAAGAACATGAAATAACTCTTATAAAGCCACTCCTTGGTTGTCCTGTTTTATGTGTTTCGGGTCATTGTCCTGCTGGAAGACCCAGCCATGACCCATCTTAAAAATTTCACAATACGTTACTCCACCTGTCTCCCCTTAAATACAATGCAGTTGTCCTGACCCCTTTACAGAAAAGTCGTTTGTGTGTAAAGGGTGGTGGTGGGCAGGTTTAGTTCAGTTTTGTGTGTGTTGAGTGTGTGGTGGGTTGGGGGGGCAGCTCTGTCTCTGTGTGTTGAGGAGTCTGACTGCCTGGTGGAAGAAGCTGTTGCAGAGTCTGGTTGTGGAGGCTCTGTCTGTGTGTTGAGGAGTCTGACTGCCTGGTGGAAGAAGCTGTTGCAGAGTCTGGTTGTGGAGGCTCTGTCTGTGTGTTGAGGAGTCTGACTGCCTGGTGGAAGAAGCTGTTGCAGAGTCTGGTAGTGGAGGCTCTGTGTGTTGAGGAGTCTGACTGCCTGGTGGATGAAGCTGTTGCAGAGTCTAGTAGTGGAGGCTCTGTCTGTGTGTTGAGGAGTCTGACTGCCTGGTGGAAGAAGCTGTTGCAGAGTCTAGTAGTGGAGGCTCTGTCTGTGTGTTGAGGAGTTTGACTGCCTGGTGGAAGAAGCTGTTGCAGAGTCTGGTAGTGGAGGTTCTGTCTGTGTGTTGAGGAGTTTGACTGCCTGGTGGAAGAAGCTGTTGCAGAGTCTGGTAGTGGAGGCTCTGTGTGTTGATGAGTCTGACTTCCTGGTGGATGAAGCTGTTGCTGAGTCTAGTAGTGGAGGCTCTGTCTGTGTGTTGAGGAGTTTGACGGCCTGGTGGAAGAAGCTGTTGCAGAGTCTGGTAGTGGAGGCTCTGTCTGTGTGTTGAGGAGTTTGACTGCCTGGTGGAAGAAGCTGTTGCAGAGTCTGGTGGTGGAGGCTCTGTGTGTTGAGGAGTTTGACTGCCTGGTGGATGAAGCTGTTACAGAGTCTGGTAGTGGAGACTCTCTCTGTGTGTTGAGGAGTCTGACTGCCTGGTGGATGAAGCTGTTGCAGAATCTAGTAGTGGAGGCTCTGTCTGTGTGTTGAGGAGTTTGACTGCTTGGTGGAAGAAACTGTTGCAGAGTCTGGTAGTGGAGGTTCTGTGTGTTGAGGAGTCTGACTGCCTGTTGGAAGAAACTGTTGCAGAGTCTGGTTGTGGAGGCTCGGATGCTCCTGTATTTTCTGCCGGATGGCTGCGGATGCAGCGTGTGGTGTAGATCTCGGTGATGGAGGGAAGAGGGACTCCGATGATTTTCTCAGCTGTCCGCACTATCCGCTGTAGGGTCTTGCGGTCTGAGGTGTTGCAGTTCCCAAACCAGACGGTAATGCAGGTGCTCAGGATGCTTTCTACAGTCCCTCTGTAGAACATGGTGAGGATGGGAGGTGAGAGATGTGCTTTCCTCAGTCTCTGCAGGAAGTAGAGGCGCTGCTGGGCTTTCTTGGTTCTGGTTTTGGTGTTGAGGGACCAGGTGAGGTTCTCTGCAATGTGAACACTGAGGAACTTGGTGTTCTTCACAATTTCCACAGCAGAGCCGTTGATGTTCAGCAGGTGGAGGTGGTGTAATAGTATGATGGTAGAAAGGCAGAAAGGTGTAACGGTGTAAAGGAGGGCCTGCAGGCTCCGGGTGCTGGTGTATCTCTCTGGTGATGTTGGGCGAGGTGTTGGAGAACCTGCCCCAGCCTGCAGCCTGGATCTCAGCGCTGCCTCCTCCCAGCTCACACTTGTTATTCTAACCAGCAGTATGACATCAGATACGCTTTCATTCAGCTACGAGCCGAGTCAAGCCCCGCTTCCTGGAATCTGCTCAGCGCAGAGCGAGAGTTTAAACGCTGAGAGAGCGAGCGCGAGAGCGACGGCTGGAATCTGCTCAGCGCAGAGTGAGAATTTTAACGCTGAGAGTGCGAGAGCGATGGCTGGAATCTGCTCAGCGTAGAGCGAGGGTTTAAACTCTGAGAGAGCGAGCGCGAGAGTGACGGTTGGAATCTGCTCAGAGCAGAGCGAGAGTTTAAACACTGAGAGAGGGAGCGCGAGAGTGACAGCTGGAATCTTCTCAGCGCTGAGCGAGAGTTTAAACGCTGAGAGAGCGAGCGCGAGAGCGACGGCTGGAATCTGCTCAGCGCAGAGCGAGAGTTTAAACGCTGAGAGAGCGAGAGCGAGCGCGAGAGCGACGCTGCGACGGCTAGTATGAGGTCAGCGCTGGGATCACTCAGCAGTGATTAGTCAGCGTCTGAGTGCTGAACAATGGGGCGGGAAATGACGATGATGATGATGATGATGATGATGATGATGATGATGATGAAGCAATCAGGTAGTCTGTCTATGAGAGAAAGTGTAAGAGCTGAGATAATCCATAAAGACACATTAAAGGATACGGCTCAGGACAGGTGAAGATTCAACAGGTATGTTCATTCAGATTCTGTATTGTTTAACAGTTTTCTAGTGGAGAAAAGCAATATGAATATATTTTATTGATTATAGGAAAAGGAGTCACCTGGAATTCAGGCTTTCAGTTAACAGCTGTGCTGATCTCATCAAGAGTTAATTACTTGAATTTCTTGTCTCTTAATAAAGTGTTTGAGAGCATCAGTTAAAGTAAAGTAGTGAAGAGGTAGAGTTACAGGTATACAGTGAATAGTGAATATTTGAGTAATGTTCGAATCCAGATTATGAGAAGAAACAACTACTCTACTTAATTAAAGGAAAACTAGTGTTTTTAAAGTACTTAAATACTAAAGAAAAATTTCAAGAGCTTTGAAAGTATGCTCAAGTGCATTCGCAAGAAAGACGATCAAAAATGTTATAAATGATGAAGCTGGCACTCATCAGGACCGCTCCAGGAAAGGATGGAAGTATGAGTATGAGTTTCCTCCTTAAAATTTTTTCCCCAAATCCTCTTCCCAAAAATTGACAGTGTGCCTTATGTATGAATTCTACCAGTCAGGTATTAAGGAGCAGTAAAGTAGGGGTTTAGTAAAGTTTCTCCAGCTTTAAGGCTAAGGGCAGCAGCATTAGCATTAGCCGCTAACCACAGCGCTAGCTAATTCGCCAGTCAGAGGTGAATATATCGGACTGTAGTCTGCGTGTTTACTATGTTAAAACAAGCTACATGGGATGAACCGCAAACTGATAGTGCCCTGTGTTACCGGAACACTCAAAGTTTCTCAGTTTAGCACCATCGTGGCTAATGCTAATGCTAATGCTGCTGCACCCAGCCTTAGTGCTGGAGAAACTTTACTGGAAACTCACCCTTAGACAAAATACTGTAAATCTAAGCTTACAGTAAATAAACAGAGGCGCTTTACTCACCCAAATAAACAGTTTTCAGGAGAGAAATCTGTTTAGATTAACATCCAGCACTCGTTTAACTTTAACAGAATTTTTTTTTTTAAGAATTACAGTTTGTTTATTTATTTCCCCAAAATCCTGCAAAGATGTACAACTTTGAAGAATGTAAAATACAAAACATATTCTGGTTTGTTTAACACTTTTTTGTTCACTAAATTATTACATATGTTTTATTTATAGTTTAGATGAGTAGTTTAGTATTAATCTACAATACAGAATAACCTGCGATTCCCACTCCTAGTCAATAAACTGTAAAAAAAATAATAAAACAGACGAAAAATTTTATTGTTAGTCGTGTTTAAATTGCTTTGTATATACAGAATTTCCTAAAATCACATGACTTTCCTAAAGTCACATTAATATTAATAATTCAAGAGAAAAACTTTTTACTATTTGTACTATTTTTACTTTAAATTTTTACTGTTATTTTGGTAACCAATTAGAGTAATATTTAATTGATACAAGATAAAGCACAGTTATTAATATATTTTTTTAACTTTAATGTCTCATTATTCATTCATTATACTTTTTAACTGTTTTTTAAAGGATTAGAAATTTCTCTTTATTTTTGCAGCTTAATGTCTTTAGATCTGATTAATAACTGGACATTTCCAAAATCCAGTGTACTAGATTTGCAGTAAAAAGCATGTAAGGAAAACAAAACAACTAAAAACTAAAAAAGTTTAAATATCCTTAATATACTAAATAATAAATGTTTATTTATTGTACAATAATTTAATAATGTTATTATCGTGACAAGCCAAATATCAATTTATTTATTTTTTAAAAATTAAATATTAGAAAAGAAACATAGCGAAACTCTTGTTAACGTCGATGTAGCATCCTTAGTACTGTTGCTTTTTGCATATAATAATCTGATGCACCTTAAATACAGAAAAATACAGAGTATTTTAGTTTGTTTAACACTGTTTTTAAGTTACTACATGATTCCTTATGTGTTCCTTCATAGTCTGTATTTATTTAATATATTGGGATTTTTTTTTATACTGAAAGTTAAGGTGTGTTCAAGACTTTAACTGGTACATATCACCCGTTTCTAGCGTGAGTTCTGTATAAATTCAGAAATGATTCAGTAATTAGGTGGAAAATTCCTCATGTTCAGGCGTTTTGCTGAGCTGTATTTGTTTTGGCCTGGATTGAGATTCTGTTTCACTAAAGCTGAGAGAGATTTGCTGTAAAACCTTCCAGCGTTTTCTGGAATTTGACTCAGTGCTGAGTTTTATATAAAACCTGTTTCTATGTTTTAGAGTTTTTTTTCTGAAGTGTTTTATTATTTCAGAGATATACAGATTAAGTTGTTGGCAGGCGGAGAACATCTCAGGATAATGACGTAATTCCATGCATAGTTTCTCACATCATTCACCGGATTCGTAGCTTTAAGGAACTCTTCTCCTTCTTTCCTTGGACGGACCTGATGAGTGCCAGTTTCATCATTATAACATTTTCAATGGGCTTTTTTTGCGACTGCTCTTGAGGATATTTTCAAAGTTCTTGAAATTTACTTTGGATTGACTGATCTTCATTTCTTAAAGACATTTTTCACTTTTCTTTATTTAGTTGAGTAGTTCTTGCTTGTCATAATCTGGATTCGAACATTACTCAAATATTCACTATTCACTGTATACCTGTAATTCTACCTCTTCACTACTTTACTTTAACTGATGCTCTCAAACACTTTATTAAGAGACAAGAAATTCAGGTAATTAACTCTTGATGAGTTCAGCACAGCTGTTAACTGAAAGCCTGAATTCCAGGTGACTCTACCTCATAAAGCTGACTGAGAAAATCCAGCAGAGATGTTCAATTTTGAAGAATGTAAAATACAGAACATATTCTATAGTCAGCAAACACTGTTAAAAAAAACAGCAAAAAGCTTTTGATGGTTATGTAGTTTTGTTTAAATTATCTTGTATATACAGAATTTCCAAAATCCCATGAAAAACTGTATTCTTGTCACATTAATATTATATTTTTCAGAGAAAATCTTTGTAGAGAAAATAGTTGTACTTTTTCCTCTATTTTGTACTGTTATTTTGGTAACATTTTAGAGTAAGGTTATATATATATATATATATATACAGTATATATATATATATATATATATATATATATATATATATAGAGAGAGAGAGAGAGAGAGAGAGAGCATAGTTATTTATTACTAAAACATGTTTTAACTAATGCCTTTATTATTTATTAATTATTATTTTTAACATGCTTAAGTATTAAAATTGGACCTGTCGTGATAGCTGTTTTACAGTACATGGTTTTGAACTTTTTTTTCCCATTTAAACTCTTCAGATCTGGTTAATAACTGGAAATTGCACAAAATCTACTGTACTAGATTTGCAGTGAACTGCTAGAGCATTTAAACTAAATAAACATATAAACTATAAACTGAAAAAAAGCTTAAATACCTTAAATATATACAAAATAAACACAGCATTAATATCAAGGTCATTGAACATTATCGCCGTCTTGTTTATTTATTGTACGATTAGTCGATAATGTAATTTAGAAAATGTAAGTCAAAGTGATATTAGCTAGTGGTTAATCCCACGTATCTTATTTTAACACGGTAAACGTGCAGACTACAGTCCGATATACTCACCTCTGAACAGTGAAAGCGTTAGCGCTTAGCGCGGTTAGCAGCTAATGCTAATACTGCTCCAGTCTGGGTGCTGGAGAAACTTTACTGAATTTCCTGTATAACTCTGTACTTCAGTGGAGTGACTTTACTGCTCCTTAATACCTGACTGATAGAATTCAGTAAAAAAAAAACACACATAAGGAGCACCTGATTATGGGACGCACTGACCATTTTTGGGAATTTTATTTCGTAATTAAAGTTTTGTATTAAATTTTATTTTAAGCTTTTTAAGCAATATAAAATGATGAACACCAATTGAACAAACTGAAAAAAAAAACAACAAAAAAAAACGAAAAAAGGCTGATTCACCCACCCCAACTTCATAAAATGCATATCGTCGCTGTCCAATAAAAAAAAAACACTTATCTCCATTTGTGTCGATTTTTAGTTTAGTACATAATTTGAACAGACAAACCGTCCCTTACACTGTGCCAAAATTTCTTGATGAACGGACCAATAGAAACTCATCAAAATGACCTGAAATAAACTCTTTTTACAAAGTTAAACAGGTTTTTTCTCTCTCCTGTAAAGTTGCTGTTTTGGAGATTTTTTCATTGTTGAGATGTTTTGGAGTGTTTTTCATTGGGCAGCCACGATATAAACCAGGACGATTTTTGGGAAAATGAAAAGTGTTTAAGTGCACCTTTATCTTTTTTTTTTTGCAGTGTAGCTTTGCGTTCTCTTCTTTCAGTGTATTTTATAAAGTACCAAAACACTGGTTTTTGGAACATGTTGTCTCTAAACTCCCGTTTTTGTTGTCTCTTTGTCTCTTTGTTTTAGGTGCCGGTCTGCGTTCCCTCCTGCCCATCTCTCCTCTGTAAAAGATCTCCGTCAGTCTCAGCTCAGCGACACCGAGGAGGAGAACGTCTCTCAGCCGGGCCTGAAGCTCCGATCTCAGAGGAACTGGAGCTATAAGACTGCGAGTCTGCGGCCCGGATCCTCGCTGTCCGCGGAGTTCGAACCCCAGAGCCGGCTGACCAAGGCCAAGAGCATCGGTCACCTCGACAAGAAGCTCAGCATCTACAGGCCGACTGCTGGATCTGCTGGGTCTGGAGGAGGAGACCAGGACCAGAAGGAGAACCAGCCACAGGAGGGACCTTCAGCAGGCGATGGACTGTGTCCTGGACCTCTCAGCTGGAGCACCCTCTCCTTAGCGCCCTCCGCCGTCAACGTCAGCGCCAACCACGGCCACAAACGCACCCTTTCGCTCAGCCTCGCCGGGAGCGGTGCCTCGGCCGCCACTATCCGCAAGAAGATCTCGGAATGGGAATGTCGTAAAGAGGCTCGGTCCAGGATGAGTCTCTGCCTGGAGAAGAGGCCTGGCGGTGGAAGCGAGGGCTGCCCCAGCCTCTTGTCGTCTCCTTGCAGCGACAAGACCTTCGATTTTAAAAGCGTTCGGAGGATGAGCACGGCGCTTTCCGAATGTTCCTACCCGGAGACCGAGGAAGAGGACGGGACCTCGGATCGGGAGTGCCTCAGGCAGTTCCAGAAGCGAGAACGAGAGAAGAGGACGATAAAAACCGAATCCGGCATCTTTCTCCGGAATCCTTCCGCTCGCAAGGAGACCTCCGCCGTCCTCAACCGCATACAGAAGATCGAGCAAGCCCTGAAGGACAGTCCGTCCCCGTCTCCACCGCAGTACCTCAACAACTGCTACGGCCTGGACAAGCCCCGCCACAAGCCCTTCACCATCGGCGGGATGGACGACCTGGACAGCACATGTGGAAGCAAGCGGAGCAGCATCTGCTCCGTCTCCACCGAGCCGGACTCTTGCCTCGCCTCGGAAAAACTCATGAAGTTCAGGCAGAGGTTCAGCGTGAGCTCCATCAGGTCTGAGAACCTGGAGCTTCCTCCGGTTTCCGCACCGGGAACGCCGGGTACCCCCGTCAACCCCCTGCCTAAACCAAAGCGCACCTTTGAGTACGACGCCAATCGCAACCACAGGGACTCTTCACCCAGCAATGGATTACCTCTCAGCTCCGGATCCAACACCCCGACACTGCCGCGCCACCTGAAGACCAATGAAGGCTCCCGAAGATCTCAGGACAGGTGAGGAAAAAAAAATATATATATATATGTATATATATATATATATATATATACATATATATATATATATATATATGTTAAAGTTATAGACGTAACTGTAACTTGTTTTGCTATAGAGGACATCACAACAAGTCCAAAAACAAGGCAAAACCATTTTGGTAGTAGGGGGAGCCCACGAGCACAAAATCTCAATCCTACCTAGTGGAGCTTTAACAGCTGTGCTGAACTCATCAAGAGTTAATTACTTGAATTTCTTGTCTCTTAATGTGTTTGAGAGCATTAGCTGAAAAGGTATCAGTGTTTTTTTTTTTTGTACCTAAATGCCACAGACAGTAGGTATAGATCCCTCCCTCAGAAGAAGTCTCCTGGATAATCCTGCTGTGTACTGTCTGAGATTATCAACCAAAATGAGCAAAATGGTGTTTCTTCAAGTAGTGAAGAGGTAGAGTTACAGGTATACAGTGAATAGTGAATATTTGAGTAATGTTCTAATCCAGATTATGAGATGCAAGAAATACTTAACTAAGTAAAGGAAATAATAAAAAATGAAAAAATGAAGATCAATCAATCTGAAAAGAAGAATTTGGAGAACTTATCAAGAAAGTATTCTCAAGTGCAGTCACTGCAAATACATCAAAAACATAATACACTGATGAAACTGGCTCTCATCAGGAGCGCCCCAGGAAAGGATAGAAGAGCGAGAGTTTCCTCTGTTGTACAGGATAAGTTCATCAGAGTTTCCAGCCTCAAAAACCACAATATATTGCTACATATATAATTGCTTTGTTAAGCTATTATATTTTCTTTATGTGCATTTAATGCTTTTAAAATGACAATAATATCATTTATCACTAGGGGTGTGATGAGATCTCGTGTCACGATATCTCGCAAGATTAAACGTGACGATATTTCTCGTCAAGCTTTAATCTGTCTTGTGGAAAAAAAAAGAGTTTAGTGTGGACTTTTTAATCGGGATCTGGCAACACAGCAGGAGTGCAACTATGTACTGTTGGTGTATGCAAACGTAGTATCTGAGCCCCCCGGGGGGGGTTGGGGTTGTGGTTGGGGGAGGTTGTTGTGGAGGAGATACGTTCTGTCATTACTAGCCCACCGCGCTCCACAAAACCAGCAAGCTGATTGGCTGTTTCTCCTGAGAAAAAAATATTTAGGGCTTTCATTTGGCGCCCCCTTTAGTGCAGCGCCCTTATGCGTAGCACAGGCTGCATACCCCCTTTTTAGTTGTATGTCTGGCTGCATTTTGGCTCCAGTGGAAACAATAAACGGTAACAGAGTGACCAACAAGATACAAACCATATATAAATACTGTAAATAAATCCTACACCTGACTGTTTCATAGACAGCTGTACTAATCCCTTAGCTCTGTACTGTATTTAAAAACATGTTCTGTCTCTGTTTCACTTCAAGTATAGTCTTAATATGACTGGTTATGGTTATGAATAGTTAAATTACAAGAGATTTAGGAGAAAAAAAACACAAACCATAGTCTTAATATGACTGGTTGTGGTTTGCACTTATTGTTTGCTCTATATAAGACCTAGAAAAGTTTTATTTTTATTTTTTATTCTTATTTCTATTTCTTATAAAATAAATATTTGAGAGAAACCAGTCTATTAAGTTTGCGTTATATAGTTTTCAAGCCATTTTTCATTTTTGACGTTTTCTTTACAATTTTATTTTTAAATCTCGTCTCGTCTCGTTCTCGTGAACCCAGTATCGTGTCTCGTCTCGTCTCGTGATATTAGCGTCTGGTCACACCCCTATTTATCACAGTAATTTATGTCAATATATTGTCCACAAAAAAAAAAAATATCATGATAGGTTAACCAGATTTAATAAGATGTTTTAAATGGTTTAGCATTGCCCATGATATTGTATTTCCTGCGATATGAAAACAGTGATATTGTGATACTAAAGCGATATATTGTGCAGCTCTTATTAAAACCGCACGTCCAAAATCGGTATATAGAGATAAACCTGAGGGATGATGTGTATTTGGATGCTTCATATCAAACGAAGGGGCTTTTAAATTCGCTGCATTTTAGATGCTTAGTTGTTAAATTAATTACATTTTTTGTCATTTTGTTTTATTTGGTTACACTATTATTATTATTATTATTATTTTATACAAAATAAGTATTGGTTACTGTGCACAAAATATACTTTTTTTGTTTCTATTGGATATATGAAACTCCTATATTTAGATAAAATATAGTTCCAGTAATATATTCAGTGTTTTTCCTTTTCCTTGTATCACCAAAATATCTTTTTAATGATTTTTTTCACACAGACACACATTGAGCAGACAGGCTACTTATATTTTGTATTTTTTTTTTTTCTTAATTTATTTATTATTTTTTTGCTATATATTTTTCTCTCACCTTTTTCTTTTGTTCTTTTTTTTAGTTGGTTTGTCTGTTGTTTTTTTTTATTTTGCCATTTTTTTGTTCTCTCAATCTCCTCATACAAAGAGGCTTTTGAATTTGCTGCATTTTAGATGCTTAGTTGTTACATTAATTAAATTTTTTGTAATTTTTTACACAATTATTATTATTATTATTATTATTATTATTATTATTATTATTATTATTATTATTATTATTATTATTATTATTATTTTTCCTCGTATCACCAAATTTCTGTTTTAACATCTTTTTAATAATTTTATACACACAAACACACACACATTGAGCAGACAGGCTACTTATTATTTTATTTTACTATTTTCCGATTTTTATTCTTAATTTATTTATTCTTTTTTCACTATATATGGTCTTTCTCTCTTATGTTCTTTTTTTTATTATTTTTTTTACTACCATTTTTTTTGTTCTCTCAACCCCCCCCCCCCCCCCCCCTCATTTTTTTTGCCTGTTATTTTATTGACATTTATATGAGCAAAGTGACCACTGAAATAAAAATAAAGCTTAATTGGGGGGCCCAAAAAAGGAAAAGAAAAATAATTTTTAATTACTTTTTTAATTTTTAAAATTGGAACAAAATACGTGGGTTTAAGAAAGTTCCAGAAAATAGAAAGTATAAAAATTATTTCCTAATCGCAAAAAAAATGAAATATCCCTGAAATACCGTGATACTAGTTTAGTTTACAGCTCTGGTTCGGATTGTGTAAATATTGCTATTTCGATACTGAAGCGATATATTGTGCAGACCTAATAAGAACGGCGCGTCTAAAGCCGGTATATAGAGATAAACGCTGAGAGATGAAACGTATTTGGACTCTTTGTATCATATTAAGAGGCTTTTATCTGCCCAGGTGGTCCAGTCTGATTGGAATCACAGCATTTGTACTTTATTAATGGCTTCAGTGAAAAAAAACATCTTTTAAAGGTTTAAATCTGAGCTCTTTCTCTCTTTTTCTCTTTTCTTTTATCTTTTCTCTTTCATTTCTCTTCCAGAGAATCATGTGAATCTGAAGACGCCACCAGCCTGCCCTCCTCTTACCCCTCCTCGCCCACGGAAAACGGCACGGCGTCCACAGAGAACCGCAGCCGACCCGGATCTAAAAGCATGCCAGAGGAGAACGCCTACGAGGACATCATAGGTAGATAAAATAAAAACTGTCGACTTTTATGTTACTTCTTTTATTTCATTTTTTTTTTCATCATTTTTACTTATTTGGTTTGTGATATATAGATGAGTCCTTAACCGTGCACCATGCAGCTTCATTCAGGGTGTGTCTGTGTGTCTTTGCTATCATAACGACGGGAAAAGTACACTTTGCTCAGCTCAAAACACCGTGCAAAAGGCATGTACTAATTATTATAATTAAATAGAGATCATAGGTGTGGTTCATTTTGGCTGTATCATAAAATAAACCAATCCGAGTGTCTCTTGCTCATCATTCTCTTTAAGAGTAGATCAGGTGATCTCTGACGGATTTGGTGGATTGCTATTGTAACGGTGCAGCTACCTGGACGTGTTCAACAAACTCTTCTCAGCAGAGGAAACTGAGCTGCTGGTTGACGCTGTGAAGGAGCTCCAGCAGCTCATTTACGGGAACAGCAATGTTATTTTATTTACTATTCTGTTTATTGTTGATGTAAAAGTTGGGTTTGTGCTGCTGTGTGTTCATGTGTTTGTAATAAGTGGGGGTGTACGCTCGGCTCGGCACAGTGCCTGTGTTACCGAGATAGCGATGAACGTCTGACTGTTGGCGTCTGTCTAGGTTGTATTCAGTCAGTGGAGCTCCTGTGTTTTCTGTTACCAAGATAAACAAGATAAAACTCCAGAAATGTACCTGAACACACCTCATTTCCAGAACACCACTCTTGGAAACTGGAGAAAAAAAACTGCTACAGGAAGACGTCTGGCTGTGATTAAGGACTGAGTCTCAGTTTCAGCAGAGAAGAGAAGAATCAGAGGTAGACTGACAGGACAGGAGAAGAACTGCAGTAATAAAGTCATTAATAAGATAAAAATAATATTAAAAAAAACAGATTATTAAACTATAGGAGTGCTCAGAAACGTTTGACTGTAGTGTAACTTGTTGCAGTAATGCTATTGGCAGAAGAGCGCTGCTCTATTGGCACAGGATGGTATGAGAGCAGTCGCTAACTCAGCAAGAAAAGACAAGCCGGCGGTGTTCCTTTCCCACAGATCTCAGGCTTTTAAAGGCATTTTATTTGGATGATTGATGTGCGCGGGTTGCCAGAGCTTCCAGACAATAAAGCGGAGTAAGCCAGCAATAACTGATGGGTTGCGTAATGCTGGAAGAGCAGAATCAGAAAGTCATGTTTAAAATTATATATTATATTTTATTCTCCTCCTGGGAAAAGCCAAACCTGGCCGTTCCCCAGCTTACAGCGCCTGCAGGATGTTTTTAATAGGATTTCAGCTGCTTTGTGTGATTAGTTCAATAATTATTTAAATGATTAGTTAAATGATTAGTTGATGATTAATTAATGATTCATTAATGATTAGTGAAATCAATGCTGTTTTCCCTTTTCCTCCTATGGATGAAAGTGTTGGGAGACATGCTGATTCATTATTTCTTCTGAAATCAAGAGTATTAATTAGGGGTAGGGGTGGACGATATGGCCCTGAAGTAATATCACGATATTTTATGGTATTTTCGTGATACCGATACTCTTGACGATATTCTTTGACAAAACATATTTCAAGAATACACTACTGCAACAAAATGAAAATTTTATTTTATTATTGCACACAATGTAAAATGGCACACCCCTAACTGAGATTAAAAAATACAATAAATTTTATCAGATTTGTAACAGAAGTCAATGATCTAGTGAAATGAAGTGAAATTACCTGGGGAGGGGAAGTGCACTTCCTGTACTGGAAGGTCCACATCCTGTTGAGTGAATTGTTGGACCTCTCGGGTAACAGCCGTGAATTACGGCTACTAGTTGCTATTTAAACGAGGCATGGGGTTGACTGGGTGTAAGATAGCAATGAGCTTTGTAAGATTGGGCCTGTAAACTATTTTAGTCTTAGTCATTTTTCAAGTTTGATAAACCAAATAAAAATGTTACCATGTATTTTAACAATAAGCTACTAAACTACTATTGTTTATGATATATTATTTTAAATATTTTACAATATACGTTCGGACATTGAGCAGCTGTTTTCCAAACAGGATTCAGGCCAATTTTTTCACTAAACAGTGTTTTAAATGGAGATTTTTACAGTCACAAAAATACAGATTATAATTAGGCTCAATCGCTTTCTGGGAAACTTCTAAATACAAAGTAGAAGGACAACCATAGCCAACATCATTGCATTGTTATTTTGTGCTATCACTGTTATCAAAGCTACTCTTATTAGACAGTGGGTTGCACTGCTTTTTTGGGTAGTGTATCTCCTGTTGAGAGATCTCTGACTGCTACTTTACACTTCATTTTTTTAACATTTACTTTTAGGGGCATGTCATTGGACTGAGAGAAGAAGCGGTTCTTGGCGAATTGTCAAGAAAATATAGTCTATAACTAGTTTTCCAGAGTGAATAATAATTATAAATACCAAGCAGAATGACATTTATAGCAAATATTATTGGAAAGTCACTTAAAAGCTGCTTTTGTTTGGGTAGCGTACCTCCTGGTGAGAGATCACTCACTGGTAGACTACATTTTTAAAAGCATTTTTCTTCAACATTTAGTTTATAGACTCTAAAAGGGGGAGCATCATTGGACTGAGAGAAGAAAGATGGTTGTTCCCAATTTAAGCGATCTTTGGCAAATAGTCAATCGTACACAACACAAAAGAAAATACACTATATTACTATTACTATTACTACACTAATATTACTATGCTATTACTAGACTTAATCCTCATCTGGAAAACCAGTCCAGAGTGTATTATAATTATAAATACCAAGCAAAAAGACGTTTATAGCAAATATTATTGGAAAGTCACTCAAAGGCTGTTGTTTGGGTAGTGTACCTCCTGGTGAGGGATCAGAGATTGCTAGACAACAGTTTTAAAGGCATTTTACTTCAACATTTACTTTCTAGACTCTAAAAGGGGGAGCATCATTGGACTGGGAGAAGAATGATGGTCGTTTCCACGCATTGACCTCAATCTAGCCAGTTGGACTTCTTTTAGCTTTCGTTTACTGGGATGAACAAGAAACACAAGGCCCTGTTTTAGCAATCTTTAGTGAATCGTCAATCGTGCACAACGCAAATGAAAATACAGTCTTTTAACTATTCCTAATTCTTGTCTAGGAAACGAATCCAGAGTGTACAATAATTATAAATACCAAACAAAAGGACATTTATAGCAAATATTATTGGAAAGTCACTTAAAAGCTACTTTTGTTAGGGTAGCGTACCTCCTGGTGAGAGATCACAGACTGATAGACTACAGTTTTAAAGGCATTTTTCTTCAACATTTACTTTCTAGAGTCTAGAAGGGGGAGCATCATTGGACTGAAAGAAGATAGATGGTCCATTTGTACTTCTTTTAGTCTTCGTTTACTGGGCTGAACGAGAAACACAAGGCCCTGTTTTAGCAATCTTTGGCGAATTGTCAATCGTGCATATCGCAAAAGAAAATACAGTGTATAACTAGGCTTATTCCTTGTCTAGGAAACGAATCCAGAGTGTATAATAATAAATACCAAGCCAAAGACGTTTATAGCAAATATTACTGGAAAGTTACTCAAAAGCTACTTTTGTTAGGGTAGTGTACCTCCTGGTGAGAGATCACTGATTGATAGACTACAGTTTTAAAGGCATTTTTCTTCAACATTTACTTTCTAGACTCTGAGAAGATGAGCATCATTGGTCTGGGAGAAGAATGATGGTCGTTTCCACGCATTGACCTCAATCTAGCCAGTTGTATCTCAGTCAGCCTTGGTTTACTGGGCTAAACAAGAAACCTGGAGCCATATTTTAGCTATCTTTGACAAACGATCTATAACTAGGCTTAATCCTGTTCTGGTAAACAGACTCAGAGTCTGTAATAATTATAAATATTAAAGCTGATATCACTGTGTTCTCTGGTCCTATCAGAGTTATCAGGCTGTACTTTCATTTTTGGGGAGGACTCAAGGACAGAGCGTGGTCTGTTTTTCCGCAGTTGTACTCGCTGTGCTCTGACGGAGGAGCAGCTTTAGCACATAGCCTTCTTATTTTCCACGCTGCCTCAGGGTCGCTGTGCTGAGAACATTAGTTTAGTGATGATGGATCCGTCAAACAGCTCCTGCAGACGCCTCAGATTACACTCAGCTGCGATGTGAAAGTCCTGGAGGAAGCTGCAGACGTCAGCTCAGAAGCAGAGATACGAGCTCCAAGGCTTCCATTCAGAGCTACTTCCATTTTCTATTACAATAGCTTGCAAAAGTATTCATGCCCCTTGAACCTTTTCACAATTTGTCACAATTTGTGACCTTACAACCCAAATTTAAATGGATTTTATTGATAAACCAACACAAAGCAGCACATCATTGTGAAGTGGAAGAAAAACAACACACGATCCGAAAAATCAGGAAAAAAAAGTGTGACGTGCAAAAGTATTCATCCCCTTTACTCTGAACCCCTAAATCAGGGGTGTCCAAACTACGGCCCGCGGGCCATTTGCGCCCCTTTTTCTTTTTTGGAGCGGCCCGCGAGGTATTTTAGAAATAGAATGAAAGTTGGCCCGCTGTTAAGCAGGTTTTTATACTGTGAGATTCAAAGTTTGAACGCTAGGTGTCAGAAACGGACCAAAGAGTCTAAAAGTGGAGAGAGTGCGCATTTCTAGCGCAGAAAAACGGGGCAAAGAGTCTAAAAGCGGAGAGAGTGCGCATTTCTAGCGCAGAAAAACGGGCCAAAGAGTCTAAAAGCGGAGAGAGTGCGCATTTCTAGCGCAGAAAAACGGGCCAAAGAGTCTAAAAGCGGAGAGAGTGCGCATTTCTAGCGCAGAAAAACGGGCCAAAGAGTCTAAAAGCGGAGAGAGTGCGCATTTCTAGCGCAGAAAAACGGGCCAAAGAGTCTAAAAGCGGAGAGAGTGCGCATTTCTAGCGCAGAAAAACGGGCCAAAGAGTCTAAAAGCGGAGAGAGTGCGCATTTCTAGCGCAGAAAAACGGGCCAAAGAGTCTAAAAGCGGAGAGAGTGCGCATTTCTAGCACAGAAAAACAGGCCAAAGAGTCTAAAAGTTGGCGTAATTAAGGAGTTTAATATTAAGAGGCATCATGAAATGAAACATCAATTTAAAAAATCTTAGTTTACACAACACTGTCAAAGATAAAGATAGTAAGTCAAGTAAAATGGTGTGTAAATGAAATAATCAGGAAAAAGTATTATTTAAAGTGGTATATTTCATTATTTGTTTTATTACAGTGTGGCCCGTGACCTCAAATATATTTCTCCTTCTGGCCCCAACAAAAAAAGTTTGTACATCCTTCCCTAAATAAAATCCACTTCAATCAATAACTTGCCTTTAGGCCTGACGCGATAAGATTTTTTGTGAACGATATATTGTCCCAAAAATGATTGCGATACTCGATATTTTTGTCATTTTAAGACTATAAATTCCACTGACATAATGATCACAGTATAGCATAAAACAGTAATTATAAACTTTTTAAAGACAGCAAAAAATGAAATAACCATTAATTATAATTAGTTTGAGAATTATATACTTATCTCTTCACCTACTTTAGTCCACACTGTGTGTATATGTTATGGAGTCACAGTTATTGAAGCATGACTGGCTAATATACTTTTCACTGTTTTATATATATATATATATATGTGAACAAACATACAAATAAACACAATAGACGAAAAATATCACGATTATCAAAAATTATTGAGGTCATGTTCATTTATTGTACGATAAATCGATATTGCGATTATTGTGACAGGCCTACTTGCCTTTAGAAGTCACTGAATGAGTTAATAGAGTGAATCCAGCTGTGTGTGATTCAGTCTCAGTATAAATACAGCTGTTCTGTGAAATTATCAGTGGTTTGTTGGTGAACACGAGTGAAGAAACAAACAGCATCATGAAGATCAAGGAGGAACTCAGCAGACGGGTCTGAAAAAAGACAGATAGAAGTTGTGGAGAAGATGTTTAAAGCAGGGTTAGATCATAAAAACACGTCCCAAGCGCTTTGAGCATCCCAAAGAGCTCTGTTCCATCAATCCATCATCCAAAAAAATAATAATAAAAAAACTGACAGATGGAGTAAGGAGAGCTGTGATGATGTCAATAGGCCAGACCCATCACCAGCACTTTCTAAAACCTTAATATGAACACTGTATTAATAATTGATTGTAACCTGTAATACTTACCTGATAACTTTCCTTAGGGGACTCGTGGTCTGCCAGCTCTCTCCTGGGTGATCGAAGGGCCCTCGATTCACTAGTGGGGAGGGGGGTGAGACTGCTGCTCCGTAAATCCTGTGGGGGGAAAAAGGGGAATGTTATTAATAATATATTGTGTAAATACTTAGATAGATAGACAGACAGACAGACAGACAGACAGACAGACAGATAGATAGTTGACTTTGTTGATCCCCGAGGGGAAATTCTTGACATCCAGCAGCAGGTGTGTATAGTACACAAAGTTACAAAAAGATAAAATATAATGATACATATAAATACAACAAAATAAAAAATAAAATGAAAAGTATAAAAGTACAGTCTTTAGTGTGTGTGTGTGTAATGTAGACTGGAGGTAGTGCAGTTGAACAGTAGACAGTGAACACCAGTTGATAAAGTGCATAAAGTGAGGATAAGGATAACTGATGTCCGCCATACAGAAAGTGCAAACACAGTTATATAATGATTTAAATTCAGCAGTGCAAAAGATACGTAAACAGTAGATGAGTGAACTAGTGAATGAACTACTAGTGCAAAATAGGGTAGAACTATAAAAATACTGTTATAGGCATCAGCAAGTCTGAGAGTGTCTCCATAGCTGAGGGTGTGTCCATGGTGTGGCCAGAATTGCTGGAAAGAAAAGGTGTCACAGAGTCTTCAGTTTGCTGTGCTGAGATGAGTTGAACAGTCTTATGGCCTGAGGGACAAAAGACTTTCGAAGTCTGTCTGTGGAGCAGGACTGGGACAGCAGTCTGCCGCTGAATGAGCTCCTCTGCCTGGTGATGGTGCTGTGCAGAGGGTGGTGAACATTGTCCATGATGTTCAGCAGCTTGCTGAGGGCTCTCCTCTCTGCCAGTGGTGTTAAGGACTCCAGCTCTAGTCCCAACACAGAACCAGCTTTCCTCACCAGCCTGTCCAGTCGTCCAGCGTCCCTCTTGCTGATGCTGCCTCCCCAGCACACTACAGCGTAAAAGAGGACGCTGGCTACCACAGACTGGTAGAACATCAGCAGGAGTTTCTGGCAGATGTTAAAGGACCCAAGCCTTCTGAGGAAGTACAGTCTGCTCTGAGCCTTCCTGTAGAGGGAGTCAGTGTTCACTGACCAGTCCAGCCTATCGTCCAGGTGCACACCAAGGTATCTGTAGAACTTTACCACTTCCACATTGACCCCCTTACCGGTAAAGTGTACTATTTTGGGGATGAGACATGTCTGTAAATAACTGATATCAGTAGTGTGTATAAATAAGTGTTGTATCTGTATGTCTATATATATATGTTTTAGTCAGCCCTAGTAATGGTAGCAGCCGATTGTTTGGTGGGTGGGGCTACAGCCTTAAAAGGGGAGGCGTGACTAAACTTGGGGCTCCTCTTTGTATTTGGAAAGGGCATTGTTAGAGGGAGGTAGGGTTTTTGTGCAGCAGGCCAGCTGTGACCCTTCACTGGCTGATGTGAAGTCAGGTAGCCCTCGTTACTTTTAAAACTCATTTCTTATCATTTTTTGTACAGTTTTTCTTAACATTTTTTCTGTGTGCTGAGAACTAAAATAAAATCACTTGGGATTGTGCACTTACCTCGGATGTGTTCGTCTCTCTCTTGTTGGTGGAGCCCGCCTTCCAGTCCTTACACTCCTCCACACGTAAACCCAACAGCAGCAACATTCACAAGAGCACTGGCTGGTCAGAGAAGCAGCCAGGAGACCCATGGTCACTCTGGAGGAGCTGCAGAGATCCACAGCTCAGTGGATCGCAGCTCATAAGTCCTGCACTTCACAAATCTGGCCTTTATTTAAGAGAGGCGAGAAGAAAACCATTGTTGAAAGAAAGATATAGGACGTGCAATTTAAAAGACGAATAATTGGGCAAAATCCTAAAATCCTTGTAGCTGTAACTGAAGCGAAAGATAGCTCTACTAAATATTGTTAGAGGGAAGCTGAATAGTTTTTGCACATTGCACTGCATTTTCTCTCCTCTTCACAATTATGTGCTACTTTTATTTTTTTGGTCTATCTTTTAACCCTCCTATTTTGTTCCAGGTCAAATTGACGTGTTTTAAAATTTGAAGATAATTAAAAGTAAAAAAATAGGTAAAAGTATTTTTTTTCAGTATGAAACTTCTTCTATTTGCTATAATTAGTGTAATCAACATATAATATGAAAATTGTTCTTCTCACATATTTGCAAAAACTAAAACTAAATTGCAACGTTATGTTTCAATGTTACATAAAAGTATTGTGTTTTATATGTTGTTTTTTAAAAAGTAATAAAGTAATAATGTATTTTTGTTTTTGAAAAACTTTGTGAATAATCCTAATTGAAGCATTACCTGTTAGAGGAAAGGAACAGCATTGAACTAAATATTGGGAGAATAATTAGTAATGTAGTTAGTAATGAAATATTTACACTGCTTGTAATGATTTTTTTGGTTTCTTTTGAATAATTAAATAAAAGATGCACCGGATCAAACTGACTGCGAACCTGGGAATATATCTATATTTGAGTAGCCTTGTTATCTTGTTGCTGCCTTATCTATTATTCCTTCTTTGATCTTTGAGCTTTTTTGAGACATGCTGAGGCTTTTTAAGCTGTGTAGCAGCCGAGGTTTAACTGAACCAGCTCTGCTTGTTAGCTTCCATGCTGCAGCACCGATCACTCCCTGTTGTGTACCGTACTGGCCACCTCAGGAGTGGAGTTACCTGCTGCTGACGAGCTACCAGTGCTTTAACTTGGCATGTTTTCTTAATATCTGATGATACATCCTGATCTTTTTTTCATTTACTACTGAAAAAATAATCCTTGATGGTCCTTTAAAAAAATGTTTTGGTTTCTTTTGGATAATTGAACATGCACCGTGTCAAACTGACCTGGGAACACCATTGATGTTTTTGACAAATGAACATAACAGGAGGGTTAAAATCTCCAATAAATACTTTTAATTTTGTGGTTGCAAGGTGTTAAACATGTAAAACAAAATGTAAAAAAATGTCTAGGCGAATAAAGAAAAAATAATGTAACGTAAATAAGTTAAGGCTGCCCGTTTCCTTAAAGCCTTTAAGTTCACTTAACTCCTCAGGTTTTACAGAGCAGGAATGGTCGGGTTGTTGTTGGATTATACACTGTAGTTTATTGGTGCCACATAATGTTTAATTAGAGCCAGAACCCCTCGAACCGTCGCTTCAGAGGGACGTTCAGACCACCACACGAATTCCTGCTGCTGCTGCTGCTGCTGTAAAGATTACAGCAGCTCTGAGTGCAGTTCAGTGTGGTGTTTTTATCTGTAATGTGATATACAGCATATTGTCTGATTCACCCTCTGAACTGAACTCTCTGTCCGTTCTGCTTTCAAAGAAAGCCTGTTGTGTAAACAAGGACTAGCGCTGTGTGTGTGTGTGTGTATAGTGTGTGTGTGTGTGTGTGTGTGTGTGTAATGGGTGTGTAAGTAGTGGGTGTGTGTGTGTTTGTGTTAGCTCCTGATTAGTACCCAGCAGCAGATCAGCGGTCGGGGGGCGTATCGTAACTCCGGCTCTGTTATTGTCTCTCAGCTTTAATCTTTTAGCGTTTTAAGAGTTTTTAAGAGTTATTAGGAGTTTTTAGAGTTTAAAGACTTTTCTCCTCCTCCTCCTGAAAGAGATGGAGGAGCTGTGGATGATGGAGATTTCTGCGTTTAAAACCACAAAATGTGAAAACTCATTTCTCAGGATAAAGCTTTTTTTGTATTGTTTGTGTGCAGCTGAAATGTAAGGTATACATATCTTAAATTAGTTAAATTAAATTAGCTTAAATTAGTAGTAAATAAGTTAAACCGGGGTGTGTATTCTCTCTTTAAGTTATAAATGCATATATTGATTTTTTTTATTCAGGGAGTGAGAGAAGAGGACAAAAATAACAATAATAAAACAGGAAGTTAGAGAAACAAGACAAATCCAGTTCCTCCCCCAAATCCACCCATATTTTTCCCTCCCCTCTCGTCCTTCCCAACTTTTTTATTACTCATATTAACCCCCTCCTCTACCCTCCGTTCCCTCCACCCTCTATGGGTAACAGCCTAATGCTGCCTAAAGTGTGATAATTTTAATATAATTTTTTACTTTTTATTATGTATTATATTAATTGTCAATTACTTAATTTTACTTAATAATCTTACATCACTTTATGCTGCATTTTAGTGTATTGAAAGGTGATTTAACCATTGGCCCAGATTTCCCTGGATTCATAATTTTTTTACACATATGTACAGCTCTGTAAAAAATGAGAGAAAGAGAGCACTTCAGTTTCTGGATCAGATTTATCTATTTATAGGTTTATGTTTGAGTAAAATGAACATTGTTGTTTTATTCTATAAACTACAGACAACATTTCTCCCAAATTCCAAATAAAAATATTCTCATTTAGAGCATTTATTTACAGAAAATGAGAAATGTCTGAAATAACAAAAAAAGATGCAGAGCTTTCAGACCTCAAATAATGCAAAGTAAACAAGTTCATATTCATAAAGTTTTAAGAGTTCAGAAATAATCAATATTTGGTGGAATAACCCTGGTTTTTAATCACAGTTTTTTTCATGCATCTTGGCATCATGTTCTCCTCCACCAGTCTTACACACTGCTTTTGGATAACTTTATGCTGCTTTACTCCTGGTGCAAAAATTCAAGCAGTTCAGTTTGGTGGTTTGATGGTTTGGCATCTTCCTCTTGATTATATTCCAGAGGTTTTCAATTTGGTAAAATCAAAGAAAATAATAATTTTAATTCGTCTAATTTGTTTTGAGAGATGTTTATGTATATATATATATATATACTCATTGCATATAATAGGGTAGATGATAGACTTAGTTTTTTAAATGGAGATTGTTTTCAAGTAACATGTGATTACACTGCATGATTTGGGTATGTTATGAGGCTTTGGATCTGTTATTGTCTCTCAGCTTTAATGTTTTAGAGTGTTAACACTGTCCTGAGAGCTGTAGATTTCTGATTTCTGAGTTTAAGAAGTGCTGAGTTTAGTGCTGAGTGTAGTTATTCAGTGTTTAGGTGTTTAGTTTTGTTCTGGGTTTGTTTATCTCTCTCCTCACAGCAAGTCTTTGTTTGCAGTGATCAGCAACTCAGCCACGTCCTCAAACCCAGCCCTGACATGATGACTGATTCCGATTGGATCAGATATTGCCTCTGAAATAATCACATATATTATTTTAGGTCCATATGGCCCAAGCCCTGGTGGTAATATTATGTTTCTATGGTGTATTCCTCGATATACGTGACACTGTGGAAGTGGATAACACCTCATTACGTATACAGGAATCTGGGTTCCCAAACCTGTTGTCCCCTAAGGGAACATGTAACGATGAATGTACTGTACATGATGGTGTCCTGTGGTTTATGGAATGTGAGTGTATTGAGAGGATGTTATGGTGTGTTATAGTGTATTATAGTGTGTTATAGTGTATTATAATGCATTATAGTGCGTTACGGTGCGTTACGGTGCGTTACGGTGCGTTATGGTGCGTTATGGTGTGTTATAGTGTGTTATAGTGTGTTATGGTGCGTTATGGTGCGTTATGGTGCGTTATAGTGTGTTACGGTGTGTTACGGTGTGTTATAGTGTGTTATGGTGTGTTATAGTGTGTTATGGTGTGTTATGGTGTGTTATGGTGTGTTATAGTGTGTTATGGTGTGTTATGGTGTGTTATAGTGTGTTATGGTGTGTTATAGTGTGTTATGGTGTGTTATGGTGTGTTATGGTGTGTTATGGTGTGTTATAGGGTGTTATGGTGTGTTATGGTGCGTTATGGTGCGTTATGGTGTGTTACGGTGTGTTACGGTGTGTTACGGTGTGTTATAGTGTGTTATAGTGTGTTATAGTGTGTTATGGTGTGTTATGGTGTGTTATGGTGTGTTATGGTGTGTTATGGTGTGTTATGGTGTGTTATGGTGTGTTATGGTGTGTTATGGTGTGTTATGGTGTGTTATAGGGTGTTATAGTGTGTTATGGTGTGTTATGGTGTGTTATAGGGTGTTATAGTGTGTTATGGTGTGTTATGGTGTGTTATGGTGTGTTATAGTGTGTTATAGTGTGTTATAGTGTGTTATGGTGTGTTATAGTGTGTTATGGTGTGTTATAGTGTGTTATGGTGTGTTATGGTGTGTTATGGTGTGTTATAGGGTGTTATAGTGTGTTATGGTGTGTTATGGTGTGTTATGGTGTGTTATGGTGTGTTATAGGGTGTTATAGTGTGTAATGGTGTGTTATGGTGTGTTATGGTGTGTTATGGTGTGTTATGGTGTGTTATGGTGTGTTATGGTGTGTTATAGGGTGTTATAGTGTGTAATGGTGTGTTATGGTGTGTTATGGTGTGTTATGGTGTGTTATAGTGTGTTATAGTGTGTTATGGTGTGTTATGGTGTGTTATGGTGTGTTATAGTGTGTTATGGTGTATTATGGTGTGTTATGGTGTATTATGGTGTGTTATAGTGTGTTATGGTGTGTTATGGTGTATTATGGTGTGTTATAGTGTGTTATGGTGTGTTATGGTGTGTTATGGTGTGTTATGGTGTGTTATAGTGTGTTATGGTGTATTATGGTGTGTTATGGTGTATTATGGTGTGTTATGGTGTGTTATGGTGTATTATGGTGTGTTATGGTGTGTTATGGTGTGTTATGGTGTGTTATGGTGTGTTATGGTGTGTTATAGGGTGTTATAGTGTGTTATGGTGTGTTATGGTGTATTATGGTGTGTTATAGTGTGTTATGGTGTGTTATAGTGTGTTATAGTGTGTTATGGTGTGTTATGGTGTGTTATGGTGTGTTATAGTGTGTTATAGTGTATTAAAGTGTGTTATAGTGTGTTTGTTATGGTGTGTTATGGTGTGTTATGGTGTATTATGGTGTGTTATGGTGTATTATGGTGTGTTATGGTGTGTTATGGTGTATTATGGTGTGTTATAGTGTGTTATGGTGTGTTATGGTGTGTTATGGTGTGTTATGGTGTGTTATAGGGTGTTATAGTGTGTTATGGTGTGTTATGGTGTGTTATGGTGTGTTATGGTGTGTTATGGTGTGTTATAGTGTGTTATAGTGTGTTATGGTGTGTTATGGTGTGTTATGGTGTGTTATAGTGTGTTATAGTGTATTAAAGTGTGTTATAGTGTGTTTGTTATGGTGTGTTATAGTGTGTTATGGTGTGTTATGGTGTGTTATGGTGTGTTATGGTGTGTTATGGTGTGTTATGGTGTGTTATGGTGTGTTATGGTGTGTTATGGTGTGTTATAGTGTGTTATAGTGTATTAAAGTGTGTTATAGTGTGTTTGTTATGGTGTGTTATGGTGTGTTATGGTGTGTTACGGTGTGTTACGGTGTGTTACGGTGCGTTACGGTGCGTTACGGTGCGTTACGGTGCGTTACGGTGCGTTATAGTGCGTTATGGTGCGTTATGGTGCGTTATGGTGCGTTATGGTGCGTTATGGTGTGTTATGGTGTGTTATGGTGTGTTATAGTGTGTTATGGTGATTAGTGAGATGAGTATGGTGATGGTTCAGGTCTGAATGATCTGGTCTGAACCCCGGCGCTGGTGTTTTGTGCCGGACGCAGTGTGGAGCCGTCAGGATGCCAGCCTGACTCATCTGCTATAAACCCTCTATAGATGCCCAGCTGGATGCCAGTCTCTGCTTCTTTATTTCATTCTGTCCTGCTCTTCTACCCCCGTCTCGCTCCCATACACCCCTAAAATACCATTTTTAATAAAAAATATAAAAAACTTATTAAATATATATTACATATATTAATTCTTCCATTCTCCATTCGCTAATGTTTGAGTTTATTCTAGAGATACACTGAAATGAAAATCTAGTTTGTGGCTGAAACTGAAACCGAACATATAATTAAATCTTATAATAATGTTATAATTATAATGTTGCCCCTTTTTGCCCCAGTGAATTAATTACATAGCATAATGTGTTTTTTTTTCAATATTTTTTCATTATCTCAAAAGACAAAACAATATATTTATCTCAGCAATAGACCTGCTATAGGATTTAACGTACAATATATACAATAGAACAATAGCAGCGAGCTAGCTAACATACTAACATTAATAGCGAGCTAGCTAACATACTAACATTAGCAGCAAGCTAGCTAACGTTACTGAGAAGAGAACTAAGGTTAGCAGAGAGCTAGGGAACAATAGCAACGAGCTAGCTAACATACTAACTTTAGCGGCAAGTTGGCTAATGATACAGAGTAGAGAACTAAGGTTAGCGGAGAGCTAGCTAATGTTACCAGGGAGAGAACTAAGGTTAGCAGAGAGCCGGCTAACATTAGTGAAGAGCTAGAGAACACACTAACTTTAGAGATGAGTTAGCTAATGTTACTGGAGAGAGCTAGCTAACATTAGCAGAGAGCTAGCTAACACTACTGGGGAGAGAACTAACATTAGCGGGAAGCTAGCTAACATGCTAACATACTAACAAATGATAACAAATAGGAAACAATAAGTTTTGATTTCCAATACAATACAATACAACTATTTTCTACCAAATAAATTATGACTACAATTCTGGGTTTTAAAATCTGTTTATCGAAGTCTTAAAAAGCAACAATTTGACTTTTAAAATGGAGCAAGAACCCTGTCTTTAAGAAAATGATGAGCAAGTGACACTCTGATTGGTTTATTTCACGTTACGCCCAAAATTAACCCCACCCATGATTAATTAAGAGAACTGGTACATGGCTTTGCATTGCGTTTTGAGTCGCGTTAGGTGTACTTTTCCCGTCATTACGATAGCAAAGACATACTTTTTTCTGTGTTTTTTTGGGTAATGATAACAATTGTTTTGCTCTTTTAAAGGGTGCCATTGCTTTATGTTATGTTATTATTAAGTGACATAAAATGACAACTAATGGAAACAGACATTTCTTAACATGGTTTATCACAATTATTTCTTAGACAATATATCGTCTAAAAGAAAAGAATGTTATTGTGAAAGGCCTATTCAGCAGCGCTATTCTGAGCATACATTTACCTCAGTAGTGCTACTCAAGTCACATGTGTGGGGAAATTTACACACAAAGAAAGGCAGACTCAGCTAACGTTATTATTCTAGTCCTGTACAGCTCATTCATACCATTTATCTCTCTCTCTTTCTCTCTCTTTTTCTTTCTTTCTCTCTCTCTCTCTTTCTCTCTCTTGCTCTCTCTCTCTCTCTCAGAGTCTATGAAGGAGAATCCGTACGAGGACGTGGATCTGAAGGGGAGGGGCGCTGGCCGTAAGTCCCGGCTGTTACCTGATAGGTCCAACGACTCCCTCAACAGGATGTGGACCTCCCAAGACAGCAAGTGCACTTCACCTCCCCAGGTAATTCCACTTCATAAAGCAGCTCTATGAAACAGTGATCGTTATGAAATATTTATAAAAATAATAAACATTATTTGGTCTCATTCCACTAAAATCCGCTTGTTCTGAGTTGTTTATGATGCTGCACATGAAACTCTTCCTCTTCCTCATTGTCTGCTCTGTTTACAGAGCTAGTTAGCGTTAGCTATTTGGTGTAAGTAACTATAGGTTTAAATAGGATCTCCGGTTGATTATGCGTTTTACCGAGACCTTATAATATAATATAAACAAGGGAAGCACGGTTTGACAGGGCTTTTTTTTAGCATGTTGGGAAATTCTATACTATGGTAAACTCTACACTGCTCTGGAGATGATGGTCTATATCTCTATATCTGTATGATGTAATGCACCATACCTGAATGTAATTGTTTCTCCTTTTTTGCCTCCAGCTCCCGTCTAAACCCAGCAGCCAATCACTGCGTCTCTCCGGCCCGGCCGACAGGAAGAGCCACCGCTTGTCCCGCCTCTCTAAGAGGCACAGTCACGACGACATGCTGCTGATGCCCCAGCTGGGCGTGCTGGACCACAGCCTGAGCACCGCCAGCGATACCCTGGCCTCCCGCAGACACAGGCGGGTACCCAAGGTATGCATGCCCAGTACACTGGCTCAGGAACCGGGGGGGGATGGGTGGCATTTGATAGCGCAGAAAAAGCTGAAATTGTTTTAAAATAAACCCGAAATCTGCACCCCCGCCATGAAAAGCACCCTCTCTCTGCAGCACGTTTCTAATTAAAGTTTAGAAACTTTACAACTTTATCAAGAAGACGGTGCATACGTGCTGCAGAGAGGGGGTGCTTTTCATGGCGGGGTGCAGATTTAGGTACTACTATGATGCTGTGTTAATTTTTTGACAGATGATTTTGATTTAGTTTTAGTCCCAGTCTTTTGACTAAAATGTATAATAGTTTTAGTCACGTTTTAGTCTTCTGGTTAATATTAGTTTTAGTCTCGTTTTAATCGACGAAAATAAACAACATTTCAGTCTAGTTTTAGTCTAATGAATTTCATTCATTTAAGAAGTGTGTATTATGTATTTATGTTTTAAGTTTTAAGAGTTCAGAAATAATCAATATTTGGTGGAATAACCCTGGTGTTTTTTAATCACAGTTTTTGTCATGCATCTTGGCATCATGTTCTCCTCCACCACCAGTCTTACACACTGCTTTTGGATAACTTTATGCTGCTTTACTCCTGGTGTAAAAATTCAAGCAGTTCAGTTTGGTGGTTTGATGGTTTGTGATCATCCATCTTCCTCTTGATTATATTCCAGAGGTTTTCAATTTGGTAAAATTAAAGAAGTTCATTTTTAAGTAGTTTTGTATTTTTTTCTAATGGAGTTTAGAAGAAATGTACAGTTCCACACTTTCCTGACTGTAAGCAGTTAATACAGTGTTATAATAGAGTAATAATTGAGTTAATGTGTATCAGGGCTGTGTGGTATTTGGTGGGAGCAGATGTTTCGGGGGGGGTGATGCTCTTTTTCTGGCAGGGCTCGTTTTAATGCTCATAAATATTAGCTGTGAGGTAAAAAAGGAAGAGAAAAACATGGAACTCATTACTCAGGTTCACATGAGCGCTCGGTACTCGAGCCCTCGGGCCCGGAGGATAGAGTTTCACTGTTTTTCCTGAGCTCCAGTAGCTGCAGTTATAATCAGCACAGTGTGCTCTGCATTATAAAGTTATAAACAGTCTTATATAATAAAATATACACATAAGGAATCATGTAGTAACTTAAAAACAGTGTTAAACAAACCAAAATACTCTGAAATAATCTTATCTGGGGAGCTGTTTGTTAACTTGCGATTTGTTTCTGAGGCTGGAAATTCTAATGAACTTATCCTGTACAACAGAGGAAACTCTCGCTCTTCCTTTCTTTCCTGGGGTGGTCCTGATGAGTGCCAGTTCCATCATAATAATATTTTTGATTGTCTTTTTTGCGACTGCACTTGAGGATAATTTCTTCAATGTAGCTTAGTGTGTAGCTCCTGTATCTTAGTGGATTAGCTGCAATAGCTAACCGGCGACGCTAACTGTATTTCTGAGCTGAATTAATCACTGTTTTTTTTTTTAATATCAAATTGATTTCCTAGTGCTTGTTAGTGCTTGTTATATATATATTGTGAGTTTTTAGTTGGTCTAAAATGTTTAAGAAGCACTGTTCTACTGGACAAAAGCGAAAAATTGTTCCTTTTTTGACTGATTTTAGATGAAGTTAGATTGATTTTTTAACAGTACGTTGTTCAACATCACAATAATATTTCTTTTTGGAAATAAATTTTATTCAGTTTTCAAGCAAGAAAAAAAATTAAAAAATGACCAGACGAGACCAGCTACAAGATACAAATCAAAAGGTACAAAAAATGGTACCACTTTAAAATAAGACTATCTTTATAAAGGGTTTATAAATGGTTTACAGTTAGTTTATTAATGGTTACTAATTAGGTTGTAAATGCCTTATAAATAATTAATAATCAATTATAACACATACGTAGAAAGGGCAACAATGACCTGCTGTTTGCCAAATAGTGAACCCACAGCCGTCTATATATAGTTATAGCTGATTATAATGATTTTTAAGGCATTTACAACCTAATTAGTAACCATTAATAAACTAATTGTAAACCATTTATAAACCCTTTATAAAGGTAGTCTTATTTTAAAGTGGTACCCAACAAATATATATATATATAAAGAGAGAAAAAACCCACAAGCAACAAAAATTATAATAATAAAATGAAATAAAAATATGCTTTTTAATATGCTTTTGGTTTACAATCATATTTTACACATAGCATCAATTACATTCTGTCTATCCACATCTTCAGTCACACAGCTATTATAAATATGTGCTCCCGATTACTGAATATATAAATTCTTTTACCCAATATTTGACAAAAAAATGAGTTTTACAGCAGTCTTTTTCTTTTACTATGCCTACAAAAGGATGGAGCCACTACAACATATTTTACACTCTTAAATATAATCTCCTTTATACTGTCAGCAAAGAAATTCAGCACTGAGGACCAAATCTTATCGTAATGGGCGTCCACAATAATAATATATATTTTTTAAATATTTTTCTCGTCAGGTGGTGCAAAGAATAAACTCTATCTACTGTACGAAACGAGGCAAGAAGAGGCTAAAGAAACTTTCACTGACCAACATAGAGACTGCTTCTCTCAGAGGTACATATATATTTATATATATATATATATAAATATATTTACTCTATTATAATTTATATTGACCTTATAAAAAGAAGTGCCCCTGGGGTCAGTCCTGGGCCCGAGCTAAATTTAGCTGATTTGCCCTTTAACACCAAACAAATTCTTTTTTTTCTGTTTGCAGACGACAACAGCGAGAGCGAGAGCGACTCTGATGATCGGTTTAAAGGTAAGAGTTTTGATCCTCAGCTGGAGGTTAGTTTTTTTTTTTAGTGTTTTTTATTCTGCAGATGTTAAATACTTTATTTTCCTCAGAGCGTCCAACTGTACACAACACGGACTGAACACATCTCAAAATAGAGCTTAGATCAGGCTCACAAACATCCAGTCCGACCCATAAACTGTCATTATGAGCCCGAGCCAGATTTAAACCAGACATTATTTTAGTAAGTAGAGCGTTAAAACTGAGCTAAAAACATTTACGGGCTGTTTAAATGAGCAAAATCTGTTAAGAATGATGTTATTCTGAATGAAAGTATAGACCAATGATTTAAGAAAAAACGTTTATTAATAACTGATCTCCCTTAATCTACGCTAATATAATTAACATTGTCTAAGAAATAAAAATACTTTCAGAACAAACAAATATTTTTAACATATAGCCTTTAGCAAAAAAACACAAAAAAACATTAATAAGGCTATGCATCACACACTCATTAAACCAAAATAGACCATGAACTATAACATCATCGAGGATAATTAAGGTGTGTGAATGAGATAATTAAGTCATGATCATGACTTATCAAGGCATGGGAACGAGATCCTAAAATGTGGCCACGACTTATCAAGGCAGGGGTATAAGATCCTAACGTGTGGGAACAAGATAGTTAAGGCATGTGAATGAGATAAATAAGTGGAACGTGATAATTAAGGCATGTGAATGAGATAATACAGCAATTAAGGCATAGCCACTACTTATTAAGTTAAGGTGTGGGAACAACTTACTACTATACTAATGCGTGGGAATGAGATAATTAAGGCATTTGAATGAGAAAATAAGTTGTGGCCACAACTTATTAAGGCATGGGAATAAGGTCCTAATATGTGGGAACGAGATAATTAAGGCATGTGAATGAGGTAAATAAGTGGAACAAGATAATAAGTCGTGGCCACGAGATAACATAACATAAACATAAACAGGACTTATTAAGGCATGAGAATGAGATCCTAATGTGTGGGAACAAGATAATTAAGGCATAGCCACTACTTATTAAGTTAAGGTGTGGGAACAGGATACTAATGCGTGGGAACAAGATAATTAAGGCATCTGAATGAGATAATAAGTCGTGGCCACAACTTATTAAGGCATAGGATAAGATTCTAATGAGTGGGAATGAGATGGCCGTAGCCAGAGAATAATAAATCTTGCTTTTCTGTAAATAAATTTGAATGAAGAAACTGATTATTACATTAATATGGAGGACCAAAAATGACATAAGTATAAATAAATAAATGCACATATACATTTAGAAATAGATAAATATATAAATCAATAAATAAATGTTGAAATAAATAAATAAATAAATATGTAAATAAATGCATATATAAATGAATAAATATGAAAAAGAAGGATTGGTTGCGGCCCGCGAGCGAGGATAGGACCGCCTACTAATTACCATACAAATGCAGAAATACAGAAATAAAGAAATGTTGAAATAAAGGAATGAATGAATAAATAAATGTTGAAATAAATAAATAAATGCACATATAAATGAATAAATAAATAAATAAATATATATTAATTAATTTATTTACTTATACAATTATTTATGCGTGCAATTACTTATTTATAAATGTATTTATTTTTTCATTTATATGTGCATTTATTTATATATTTATTTATTTATTTATTTCAACATTTATTTATTTATTTATTTATTTATTTCTACATTTATGCGTGCATTTATTTTTTTATACTTATGTCATTTTTGGTCCTCCATACATGAAAGCTCCTTTAATCTAAGAATAATCTTTAGTAAGAAAATAAAGAGTGAACTGGTTTTTATTTTATTTTTATCTCTAAATGAATGATGGTGATATAGTCGATTGCAGTGATTTAGTAATTTTTAAATTATTTTTTTAATTTAATCAGCTCACACCCAGAGGCTGCTGAAGCTACAGTCCATCCTACGGCGAGCGCCGAGCTACCGGACGCTGGAGCTACAGCTCCTCGAGTGGCAGGAGCGGGAACTGTTCGAGTATTTCGTGGTGGTGTCGCTGAAGAAGAAACCCACCAAGAACTCGTACGCCCCCGAGGTCACCTACCAGTTCCCCAAGGTAATCCAGTCCTCCTCTTCTTTACTGCTGAAACTGAGACTCAGTCCTTAATCACGTTAATCTAAAGAGCTAAAGGCTAAAGCTGCTGTTTCCATGTGGGTCAGACAGACGTCTTCCTGTAGCAGTTTTTTTTCTCCAGTTTCTAAGAGTCTTTATTTGAAGGTGTAGGAAACAGTACTCACCGCTCTCTGACTTCATCTGTAATTTCTCTAAAGAAAAGAAAGAACTTCTACTTTTATTAGATACAGATTGTTAGACACTGCTGCTTCTCCAGCATCAGCAGCCGGAGTCCGAGAGAGAGAGAGAGAGAGAGAGAGAGAGAGAGAGAGTACAGTAGGTCATGCTGCTTCTCCAGCATCAGCAGCCAGAGTCTGAGAGAGAGAGAGAGAGAGAGAGAGTACAGTAGGTTGTGCTATTTCTCCAGCATCAGCAGCCAGAGTCTGAGAGAGAGAGAGACAGAGAGAGAGAGAGAGAGAGAGAGAGAGTACAGTAGGTTGTGCTATTTCTCCAGCATCAGCAGCCAGAGTCAGAGATAGAGAGAGAGAGTACAGTAGGTTGTGCTATTTCTCCAGCATCAGCAGCCGGAGTCTGAGAGAGAGAGAGAGTAAAGTAGGTCATGCTGCTTTTCCAGCATCAGCAGCCAAAGTCCGAGAGAAATAGAGTGCACTCAAAGTTGTGCAAACAGGGGGTACGTTTTAGAAAGTTTAGGGCAATAAATAAAATAGATATAAAAATATCCATATTTGACGTCACGTGTCGATACAATGAAACGATACAATGTGATTGATGTTGGTATATATATATATGAATGTGGTATATTTAATTATCTTAGGCTGTTCTGTTTGTTTTTGCATGAATGCCATTGGCTCAGATTTACAGATATGCCGTATTTTGGCTTTTCCTCGTATCTGTAACAGTATAAAAGACTTATTATTGACACCGAGCGCTGTTGCCAGGAGACCGTTGCCCCTGCCAACAATTGTTTAGTTATTCTGAAATGTGGATTTAATTCGCTTAGATACGGTTGGGTGACGGCGTCCTCTCGATAAACAGAAAATATGTTGGCTGTGAGCCAGAACGAGGGTCGACCCTGCTGACGTCACCGTCCTGAATTGGAATAGCGGGGCACTGGGGACGGAGGGGACGAGGGGGACGGAGGGGACAGAGGGGACGGGGGGGTGACCCAGTGTGGGAGATGACCGTTCCAGAAATATTTCACATAGCAGAGCTGAGGGGCTGCAGAGGGAGAGCAGAACACTGATTTAGTTTAATAATTTAGTTTTAATTTGTGTCTTCATCTAATGTTTCTATATATATATATATATATATATTTTTTTTTTTACTACATTATAAATTAATAGAGAAGTGATTCAGACTATGAAGGAACACATAATACTCTGATGAACTTATCCTGTGCAATAGAGGAAACTCTTGCTCTTCCTTGCTCTTTCATGGGGCAGTCCTGATGAGTGCCAGTTCCATCATTATAACATTTTTGATGGTCATTTTTACAAATACACTTGAGGATACTTTCAAAAAAATTCTTGAAGCTGACTTTTCAAATTGACTGATCTTTGACATTTATGCCAAGAAGATTTATGATATGATGGGAATAAATAGCATAAGTAAGCAATCATACCATATATACCAAATATATACAGCTCTGGAAAAAAATGATTCAGATTCTGAATCAGTTTCTCTGATTTTGCTATTTATAGGTTTATATTTGAGTAAAATGAACATTGTTGTTTTATTCTATAAACTACAGACAACATTTCTCCCAAATTCCAAATAAAAATATTCTCATTTAGAGCATTTATTTACAGAAAATGAGAAATGACTGAAATAACAAAAAAAAGATGCAGAGCTTTCAGACCTCAAATAATGCAAAGAACACAAGTTCATATTCATAAAGTTTTAAGAGTTCAGAAATAATCAATATTTGGTGGAATAACCCTGGTGGTTTTTAATCACAGATTTTTTTCATGCATCTTGGCATCATGTTCTCCTCCACCAGTCTTACACACTGCTTTTGGATAACTTTATGCTGCTTTACTCCTGGTGTAAAAATTCAAGCAGTTCAGTTTGGTGGTTTGATGGCTTGTGATCATCCATCTTCCTCTTGATTATATTCCAGAGGTTTTTAATTTGGTAAAATCAAAGAAACTTATTTTTACTCATTTGTAATCTTTATATTTAATCTTTTAATTTTTAACTTATCCTGTATAACAGAGGGAATTTTTGCTCTTCCTTTCCTGGGGCGTTCCTGATAAGTGCCAGTTCCATCATTATAACGTTTTTGATGGTAACTTTTGCGGCTGAACTTTCGGAATTCTTGAAGTTGACTTTCGGATTGACTAACCTTTATTTAGTTGAGTAAATAACAGTAATAATGAGTGTGATCACTATTTTGCAAATGTTCAGCTGTTCACTGTTGCCTTTTCTATTTATGTGTTGTTATATATGTATAAGTGCTTATTAATGGGTTTTAAAGTATTTGCTACCTAATCAATAACCATTAACAAAAACCTTTATAAACTATTCATAAACCCTTTATAAAGGTTATAAAGTCAAGTAAATTTAAAAAGCATCAAGGTAGTCGATTAATCAGCGTTCATTTTTATAGCATGCTATTTTTAATGATTAGTTATTTACTTGTTAATAAAACAAAATTAAGAAACTGTTGCTTGACTTTATTTGACTTTAATTTGTTGAATTTGAAGATTGTTTCAATGGTCTACAGTCAATAGAATTAAAATGTTCCTAACTACAATTGACTAACTATAATTTGTGTTGATGCATATTAAAACAGTCCTAGTTTTTTTTATATATTTTCACCTGATATTTGATGTATTTTTGTATTTTGTACTTTTGCAGCTCGAGAGACCGACTAAGCAGATGAGGGAGGCGGAGCAGCGTCTCAAAGCCATCCCACAGTTCTGCTTCCCAGACGCCAAAGACTGGAGCCCTGTGTCTGATTACAGCAGGTATTACCTTTTAACTCTTTATAGGCAAGTTATAAGCAGCTTGATGCTTGATTTAGGGCGTGTCAGTGTGTCTTTGCTATCGTAATGACAGGAAAAGTACACCTTGCACAGCTCGAAATGTTGTGTAAAAGTCATGTACTAATTCTCTTAATTAATGATGGGTGTGGTTAATTTTTGGCGTAACGTGAAATAAACGAATCAGAGTGTCTCTGTTGCTCATCATTTCCTTTAAGAGTAGATCAGGTGAGCTCTGACTTTGGTGGATTGCTATTTTAAGGGTGCAGCTACCTGGACGTGTCCAACAAACTCTTCCCAGCAGAGGAAACTGAGGGGGTGGGGGTGGGGGTGTACGCTTGGCTCGGCACAGTGCCTGTGTTACCGAGATAGCGATGAACGTCTGACTGTTGGCGTCTGTCTAGGTTGTATTCAGTCAGTGGAGCTCCTGTGTTTTCTGTTACCAAGATACACAAAATAAAACTCCAGAAATGTACCTGAACACACCTCCTTTCCAGAACACCACGCCCATCAGTGTAGATATATTTAGAAGCTCTGTAAAAAATAAAGAGAGCACTTCAGTTTCTGAATCAGTTTCTCTGATTTTGCTATTTATAGGTTTATGTTTGAGTAAAATGAACATTGTTGTTTTATTCTATAAACTACAGACAACATTTCTCCCAAATTCCAAATAAAAATATTCTCATTTAGAGCGTTTATTTACAGAAAATGAGAAGTGGCTGAAATAACAAAAAAGACGCAGAACTTTCAGACCTCAAATAATGCAAAGAAAACAAGTTCATATTCATAAAGATTATTTAAGAGTTCAGAAATAATCAATATTTGTTGGAATAACCCTGGTTGGTTTTTAATCACAGTTTTTTTCATGCATCTTGTCATCATGTTCTCCTCCACCAGTCTTACACACTGCTTTTGGATAACTTTATGCTGCTTTACTCCTGGTGTAAAAATTCAAGCAGTTCAATTTGGTGGTTTGATGGTTTGTGATCATCCATCTTCCTCTTGATTATATTCCAGAGGTTTTTAATTTGGTAAAAATCAAAGAAACTCATCATTTTTAACTGCTCTCTTATATTATTTCCAGAGCTGTATGTGTATATATGTATGTATTTGTATTATAAGATAAACAAACCATGGTCACATCTTTAGACATTTTAGTGCCACAGCCAATTGAACAATTTAAATGTTTAAACAATTGCAAAAATACATTTAATTTTTATGTTTTTTTACATTACATTTGGCCTAAAATTTGGTTTAAAATGCTTATATGTGATTGACTCCATCACTGAAGGGTTTTCAGCTTCTGCTCGACTGCATCTCCTCCATAAGCACAGTCATGGTTTGAGGGTTGAGAGCTATTATGGTCTTTAAATGTCTTTACTGTGTGTTTATTCAGAAATTATACTCCAGGCTTTCTGTTTAATTACAGTTCTTAAACAGCTGGAGGTTTTTTCACCCCATTCATAATAATTCATATTGAACCTTTAAACGCTTTTTTTAGGGAGCGTATCCTTATAAAAACTAATGACATGTAGCCTCAGAATTCAAACAGTATGAAAAGTAGTACAGTACTGTGTGTAGGACTGATTTAATGAGACATTAATAGACAGAAGTGATAATAATATATATATATATATATAATAATACTGAATATATACTACCGTTGATGTGTGGGGACTTGTTTGGTTATTCAAGAGGAAGATGAATGATCACAAGCCATGAAACCAAACTGAACTGCTTAAATTTTAATTTTTGCACCAGGAGTAAAGCAGCATAAAGTTATCCAAAAGCAGTGTGTAAGACTGGTGGAGGAGAACATGATGCCAAGATGCATAAAAAAATGTAATTAAAACCAACCAGGATTATTCCACCAAATATTGATTATTTCTGAACTCTTAAAACTTTATGAATATGAACTTGTTTTCTTTGCATTATTTGAGGTCTTTTTTGTTATTTCAGACATTTCTCATTTTCTGTAAATAAATGCTCTAAATGAGAATATTTTTATTTGGAATTTGGGAGAAATGTTGTCTGTAGTTTATAGAATAAAACAACAATGTTCATTTTACTCAAACATAAACCTATAAATAGCAAAACCAGAGAAACTGATTCAGAATCTGAAGTGATCGAGACTGAATTTCATCATTTTTTGTATGGAAATTATCTGTGGTGTAGCTAAGCTACATTACGCACTGGCACTGCCAGGCTGCAGTAGTCTAAACCAGCAGCTCAGTTTCCTCTGCTGAGAAGAGTTTGTTGAACACGTCCAGGTAGCTGCACCGTTACAATAGCAATCCAACAAAGTCAGAGCTCACCTGATCTACTCTTAAAGAGAATGATGAGAAAGAGACACTCTGATTGGTTTATTTCACGTTACATGTATAGAGAGATCAGATTGAAGGTAAATCCGCTGATATTAATGTTTTTGTAACATTTATCAAGTGAGGACCCTTAAGAACTATGTCTCGTTTTTCACCCGTATACAGGATATAGTATATGTATAGTAAGAGATATAGTATGTATGCAGTAACTGAGTGTGGATGTGATCTGTGTTTATTCTGATTATGATGCAGTGAAACTTTCTCCTTCATGCTGACCGGAGAAGACGGGAGCCGGAGGTTCGGCTACTGCAGACGACTACTAGTGAGTCCTGAGAGAGAGAAAGAGAGAGAGAGAGAATGTGTGTGTGAGAATGAGAGAAAGTGTAAGAGAGAACAACAGAGAATGTGAGAAAGAGAGAGAGAGCAATTGTGAGAAAAAGAATGTGTAAGACTGTGTGTGAAAGTGAGAGAAAGAGCAAGAGAGAGAGAAAATGTGAGAGAGAGCGCGAGAGCATCTTTGTAAAAAATGTTCGGGAAAAGACATGGAAATGCCTCGGGAAGAGGCATGGAAAAGACATTGAAAATCATCACATAAAAGACATGGAAAAGTTTTAGGAAAAGGCTTGGAAAAGGCTTGGAATAGTTTTGGGAAAAGGCTCAGGAAAAGGCTTGGAAAAGTTTTGGGAAAAGGCATGGAAAAGACATGAAAAATCATTATGGAAAAGACAAGGAAAAAGCATGAAAAAATCATGGTAAAGGCACCGGAAAGGGCTCTGAAAAAGGCATGGAAAAGACATGGAAAAAGCATGCTAAAGTCTCTGGAAAATACATGGAAAATACATGGAAAAGACATGGACAGTCATCATGGAAAAGACATGGAAAAGCCTCAGGAAATGACATGGAAAAGCCTCTGGAAATGACATGGAAAAGCCTCTGGAAAAGACATGAAAAAGCCTCGGGAAAAGACATGGAAAAGGCTCAGGAAAAGACATGGAAAAGGCTCAGGAAAAGACATGGAAAAGGCTCAGGAGAAGACAAGGAAAAGCCTCTGGAAAAGGCTTGGGAAAGCCTCGGGAAAAGACATGGAAAAGGCTCAGGAAAAGACATGGAAAAGCCTCTGGAATAGGCTTGGGAAAACCTTGGGAAAAGACATGAAAAAAGGCTTGGGAAATGACATGGAAAAGCCTCTGGAAATGACATGGAAAAGACATGAAAAAGCCTCGGGAAAAGACATGGAAAAGGCTCAGGAGAAGACATGGAAAAGCCTCTGGGAAAGGCTCGAGAAAAGGCATGGAAAAGCCTCTGGAAAAGGCTTGGGAAAGGCTCAGGAAAAGACATGGAAAAGCCTCTGGAAAAGGCTTGGGAAAGGCTCGGGAAAAGACATGGAAAAGCCTCAGGAAAAGACATGGAAAAGCCTCAGGAAAAGACATGGAAAAGGCTCGGGAAATGACATGGAGAAGCCTCTGGAAAAGGCTCGGGAAAAGACATGGAAAAGCCTCTGGAAAAGACATGGAAAAGGCTCGGGAAAAGACATGGAAAAGCCTCAGGAAAAGACATGGAAAAGCCTCAGGAAAAGACATGGAAAAGGCTTGGGAAAAGACATGGAAAAGCCTCTGGAAAAGGCTCGGGAAAAGACATGGAAAAGCCTCTGGAAAAGACATGTAAAAGGCTCAGGAAAAAGCATGCTAAAGCCTCGGGAAAAGACATGGAAAAAGCATGCTAAAGTCTCTGGAAAATACATGGAAAAGACAAGGAAAATCATTATGGAAATGACATGGAAAAGCCTCTGGAAAATGCTTGGGAAAGACTCTGAAAAAGGCATGAAAAAGAAATGGAAAAAGCATGGATAAGACATGGAAAGTCATGGAAAAGTAATGGGGAAAATACATTCAAAAATACAATCTAAGTGCCCAAATCACTGCATGGACCCGGAGGCTCCTGACTGTGTTTGTTAGGTTGTGTTTGTGAGGTTGTGTTTGTGAGGTTGTGTTTGTGAGGTTGTGTTTGTGAGGTTGTGTTTGTGAGGTTGTGTTTGTGAGGTTGTGTTTGTTAGGTTGTGTTTGTGAGGTTGTGTTTGTTAGGTTGTGTTTGTTAGGTTGTGTTGGTGAGGTTGTGTTGGTGAGGTTGTGTTTGTTAGGTTGTGTTTGTGAGGTTGTGTTTGTGAGGTTGTGTTTGTGAGGTTGTTTGTGAGGTTGTGTTTGTTAGGTTGTGTTTGTGAGGTTGTGTTTGTGAGGTTGTGTTTGTTAGGTTGTGTTTGCTAGGTTGTGTTTGTTAGGTTGTGTTTGTGAGGTTGTGTTTGTGAGGTTGTGTTTGTGAGGTTGTGTTTGTTAGGTTGTGTTTGTTAGGTTGTGTTTGTGAGGTTGTGTTTGTGAGGTTGTGTTTGTTAGGTTGTGTTTGTTAGGTTGTGTTTGTGAGGTTGTGTTTGTTAGGTTGTGTTTGTGAGGTTGTGTTTGTTAGGTTGTGTTTGTTAGGTTGTGTTTGTGAGGTTGTGTTTGTTAGGTTGTGTTTGTGAGGTTGTGTTTGTGAGGTTGTGTTTGTTAGGTTGTGTTTGTGAGGTTGTGTTTGTGAGGTTGTGTTTGTGAGGTTGTGTTTGTTAGGTTGTGTTTGTTAGGTTGTGTTTGTGAGGTTGTGTTTGTTAGGTTGTGTTTGTTAGGTTGTGTTTGTTAGGTTGTGTTTGTGAGGTTGTGTTTGTGAGGTTGTGTTTGTTAGGTTGTGTTTGTTAGGTTGTGTTTGTGAAGTTGTGTTTGTTAGGTTGTGTTTGTTAGGTTGTGTTTGTGAGGTTGTGTTTGTGAGGTTGTGTTTGTGAGGTTGTGTTTGTGAGGTTGTGTTTGTGAGGTTGTGTTTGTTAGGTTGTGTTTGTTAGTTTGTGTTTGTGAGGTTGTGTTTGTGAGGTTGTGTTTGTTAGGTTGTGTTGGTGAGGTTGTGTTTGTGAGGTTGTGTTTGTGAGGTTGTGTTTGTGAGGTTGTGTTTGTGAGGTTGTGTTTGTGAGGTTGTTTGTGAGGTTGTGTTTGTGAGGTTGTGTTTGTGAGGTTGTGTTTGTGAGGTTGTGTTTGTGAGGTTGTGTTTGTGAGGTTGTGTTTGTTGGGTTGTGTTTGCTAGGTTGTGTTTGTGAGGTTGTGTTTGTTAGGTTGTGTTTGTGAGGTTGTGTTTGTTAGGTTGTGTTTGTTAGGTTGTGTTTGTTAGGTTGTGTTTGTTAGGTTGTGTTTGTGAGGTTGTGTTTGTGAGGTTGTGTTTGTTAGGTTGTGTTTGTTAGGTTGTGTTTGTTAGGTTGTGTTTGTGAGGTTGTGTTTGTGAGGTTGTGTTTGTGAGGTTGTGTTTGTTAGGTTGTGTTTGTGAGGCTGTGTTTGCGAGGCTGTGTTTGCGAGGTTGTGTTTGTTAGGTTGTGTTTGTGAGGTTGTGTTTGTGAGGTTGTGTTTGTGAGGTTGTGTTTGTTAGGTTGTGTTTGTGAGGTTGTGTTTGTGAGGTTGTTTGTTAGGTTGTGTTTGTGAGGTTGTGTTTGTGAGGTTGTGTTTGTGAGGTTGTGTTTGTGAGGTTGTGTTTGTTAGGTTGTGTTTGTTAGGTTGTGTTTGTGAGGTTGTGTTTGTGAGGTTGTGTTTGTTAGGTTGTGTTTGTTAGGTTGTGTTTGTGAGGTTGTGTTTGTTAGGTTGTGTTTGTGAGGTTGTGTTTGTGAGGTTGTTTGTTAGGTTGTGTTTGTTAGGTTGTGTTTGTGAGGTTGTGTTTGTGAGGTTGTGTTTGTTAGGTTGTGTTTGTGAGGTTGTGTTTGTGAGGTTGTGTTTGTTAGGTTGTGTTTGTTAGGTTGTGTTTGTGAGGTTGTGTTTGTGAGGTTGTGTTTGTGAGGTTGTGTTTGTGATTTTGTGTTTGTTAGGTTGTGTTTGTGAGGTTGTGTTTGTGAGGTTGTGTTTGTTAGGTTGTGTTTGTGAGGTTGTGTTTGTGAGGTTGTGTTTGTTAGGTTGTGTTTGTTAGGTTGTGTTTGTTAGGTTGTGTTTGTTAGGTTGTGTTTGTGAGGTTGTGTTTGTGAGGTTGTGTTTGTGAGGTTGTGTTTGTGAGGTTGTGTTTGTGAGGTTGTGTTTGTTAGGTTGTGTTTGTGAGGTTGTGTTTGTGAGGTTGTGTTTGTTAGGTTGTGTTTGCGAGGTTGTGTTTGCGAGGTTGTGTTTGCGAGGTTGTGTTTGCGAGGTTGTGTTTGCGAGGTTGTGTTTGTGAGGTTGTGTTTGTTAGGTTGTGTTTGCGAGGTTGTGTTTGCGAGGTTGTGTTTGCGAGGTTGTGTTTGCGAGGTTGTGTTTGCGAGGTTGTGTTTGTTAGGTTGTGTTTGCGAGGTTGTGTTTGCGAGGTTGTGTTTGCGAGGTTGTGTTTGTTGGGTTTAGGGTTTCTGTTCTGCTGAATGACGTGTGAGTAATGTATATAAGGCCCTGGTCACTGTAATTACAGGGTGAACCTGGTACTGAGGGTTAAACAGCGCCGGCTCGGCCCGTATCTCAGCCACATCACTGCTGTTCGGCCCGTATCTTCCTCTTTCTTTGTTTTTTGCTGAAAAAAGGAGCAGCTGCTCATAAACACTGCCTGAGTTTAATGGGCTTTTCTCAGGAGAAGAACTGAAAGAGAGAGATGCAGTAATTCAGTACTTTCTCTGTGTTTGTAGTTTTATGGAGCTCTGGTTTCTGGTTGGTTGTATACGGGCTGCGGAGTTAAACGTCTCATCAGTCGAAAGAAGAACTCTTTGAACAGTAGCGAGTGTGTGTGATGTGCTTCTGTGTGTAGCTGGTTTATTTTAAAGCATGGAAATGTACGTATCCATTCATTATGTGCTACTGCAGATGTTTCTGCACATCACAAAACCTGTGCTTATCAGAGAGGAAAAATAAACTTGTGTTTATCTCTCATTACTGTGTAAATTACTGAGTATAAATATGATCTAAAAAGAACAGAAGGAATTAAATTGGATGAACAATAGCCTCAGAAAAACACCAAAATAAGTTTAATTAGTTCATGCTTAGCTGCTATAGAAGCACAAAACACATTATTTGAATTAGTGATCTTACATCTTCCTTATCTTCTGACTTATCACAGAAAGTAGGTACAGATCCCTCCCTCAGAAGAAGTCTGCTGGCTAATCCTGCTGTGTACTGTCTGAGGTTCTCAACCAGCAGACTGAAATTGGGTTTCTTTATCTGATCTAGTGGGTGGATTTTGAGCATCCAAATGGCTTATAGCAGCATATTATCCTAAATTAGAATTTGGGTAGAGTAGCCAAAAGCTGAATAATTTCTATTATTAAGTCAAAATAAAAGTTTCAAGTAAAAAAAACTGTACAAAAATTAAACATTTCATGAGTAATAGTAATTATAGCATAATATAAAGTTATTTATGCAGGTAACAGTGTGGATTTGTTTGAGTAGGTTTTTTGTGCTCTTTTCTAAGAACAAATAAGTAAATTCACTCACTGTATTTGGGAAGAGTTTATCGCATATTAGGAGAAAATATTACCAACACTAAACAGCCGAGACACTTAATATTAATTAAAGTTTGATTATGTAAGACGTATTATAGCTGTTTTTACACAAGTTAGAATATGTCTATGTTTAATACCAATTTATTTATTATTATTATTTTTTTTTTTACACAAAATCATTTTCACAGCTCTATTCTTACCAGTTTCAGTCTCTTTCAGAATGAGCCGTTTAAGGGCTCTGTCACTTTTATGCAAATAAGCTGTTGCTGGACACGACCCATGTTACGCTCTGTAACATTGACCACACATTCAGTGTAAACATGGGGCGTGTCCAGCATGTCCAGAACTCCGGTGTGAAATGGACTTTGGGTGTGTTAAAACGTGATCCAGTGAGATCCAGTGAGATCTGAGGGAAAGTAGGTATAGATCCCTCCTTTAGAAGAAGTCTGCTGGCTAATCCTGCTGTGTACTGTCTGAGGTTCTCAACTAGCAGACCTAATTGAAAAGGTTTCTTCAACAGATCTAGTGGGTGGGGCTCTGGTGGGGGTTGGAGAGGAAGGGGCATGCCAGGGTGGTTCTATTCGGGTATCCTTATTGTGACATCACAATAAGGGAGGAGCCAAACGGCTTATAAAAGCAAATGATTTCTGACCCACAACTCTTTTAGCTGATTCAAAGAAAATGGATAGATGGATTTTTTAAAAGTGTAAAAATTACTTCTTTCCTATTGGCTTCTGGTTTCCTTAATTTGCAAAATGGGTGTGTCCAACCAACTCTCACTCAACCATTCAGTTACTGTAGTTTATTTAATGATTGACGGCCTGGCCACAGTGTTGTAGGCTATTAGAGCAAGTTACTATATTCTCTGCTTTAAAGTGTGACGTCATCTTGTATTAACTTTTATCCTGTATTGAGAAACTAAAACAAAAACCAACCTTTCCTAAATATGGGGGGGGCATGCCTATTATGCAAATAAATGATGCCAGGAACCAATGGGAAAGGTGTAATTTTTGTGTTATGTACTAAGAAATGTTAAATAAAAAATATTTTAGTGTGTCTCAGCTGTTATACGTAGGTAATATTTTCTCTAAATATGGAGTAAACTTTACTTTATTTAAGTTATTTTTTGGAAATTATATTGTTGTTTTTTACAGTGTACTCAAGCATCGAGATAGTTTATCAGAAATCATTCTATAATCAGAACTGTGCTGTGGAATATGGAGCTCTACGGGTTCTGATTGGCTGTGTGTGATCAGTAGAGTTAAGGATCTAATCAGTGAAGGAGAACTCTTTGAAATGTAGCGAGTGTGTGTGTGTGTGTGATGTGTGTGTGTGTGTGTGTGTGATGTGTGTGTGTGTGTGAGTGTGTGTGACAGGTTTCAGTTTATAAGTGAATATCAAAGCACGGAAATACATTTTTATCTGTAGATGCTGTGTAAACATATTTTATCTTTAAAGAAAAACTAAAAACAGAGTTTTTTTCAGTGGATGGGAAAACCTGGAGATTTCTACACAGAGACAAAAACACTCGCAGATTAGTCCCTCATAGTAAGAAAAGCATCAAATTTAGTGTTTTTCAATTATTTAAATATGTTCTGCATTGTACATTACTACTAAACTCATCCAAACTGTAACGAAAAACATCTAAAATTATTTATTAAACAAAAAAGTGTTAAAGGTCTCATTCCATATTTTTTTGTAATTAATTTTAAAATGTCTAGTTGTGGTTTCTAGTATCAATAAATGCCATGTGAGCTGTTTATTGTGAAAAGAAAAAGTGTTCCGGTGATCCGGTATAACACTGCTTTAATCCAGTGGAGGAGTGGGGGACAGGGAGAAACAATAGGAATTCGGCTCTTGCTCATGAATATTCCTACATGCAAACAGAAAACATGTCGCCTCTGATTGGCTAACAGCACTGCGACACCAAGAGGCAGCGAGATGGACAACAGTTAGAAACGCTTTAAAATAAAGACATTTTTACAGTAATAACAGTCTTTACAATGTCATCATATGTTACTTTACAACATGTGTAATAATGCTCTGCTAAGTGCAGTTCAGACACTGACCTAGTCTTAGAGTCTCTGTAAAACACCAAATCCACCGGAGATCCTATTTAAACCTATAGTTACTTACACACAGAGAGAGGTGGTTATTCCAGGTCCAAAAAGTAAAAAGCTAGATTTTTACTTTTAACTAGTGTAAACAGAAGTGTTTTAAATTGTTTTACACCTACCTATCTCTATTGTACTTGGCTGCTGGTGTTTTTCCTCCATAGACTAATTCTAACCATTTGTTTCTTAGCTCTGAATTACTGGGTAAAGTATATAAACACTGATGTGTTATTCGCACAAATAACACAGGAATGAACTGCATGCTGTTCCTAGCACTGTTAGTTATCTCCTATCTGACGGGACGACGTCGCTGCCCTGCTTCAGCTCTGCTCTGTCTGTGGGCGGTCCTGAGCCGAGGTGGGCGGGGCCATGAATACCAATTCACAGGTTGATGTAGACACGGTTCTTTTCCTGATCGACTCGTTTGTGTTTTTCTGAATATTTTCTTTTACTAGCTGCTGCAGACAATGAGGAAGAGGTTGAGGAAGAGTTTCATCCTGTGCAGCATCATAAACAACTCAGAGAGACCTGCTATATTTCACTAATAACAAGAAAAAGTAGATTTTAGCGGAATATTTTGCATTAATCATTTAGTGAGATGTGGAAGTTTGAGAGCAAGGCTGGGGTGGAGGAGGTCCAGGCGCTGGCATGAGGGCGGCATTCCTGAGGATTTGAGCTCAGATCCACATGCTTGACTTAATCATCCATTTGTACAAAGCTGAAGAAGAGAATCGCTTACCTAATATGGAGAAGTGGAATAGAGAATTCTTTTGTGTGTGTGTGTGTGTGTGTGTGTGTGGGTTCATCAGAGTAAAACTAGACTGTGTGTGTGAGTAATCATTAACACACCTGTTACTGTCGCAGTATAGTATACTCATAGACTCATACTCACTCATAGTTCTCACTTTTATACAGCTCTGGAAAAAATATGAATAAGAAAAATAATTTTAAATAAATTAAAAACCTCTGGAATATAATCAAGAGGAAGATGGATGATCACAAACCATCAAACCACCAAACTGAACTGCTTGAATTTTTACACCAGGAGTAAAGCAGCATAAAGTTATCCAAAAGCAGTGTGTAAGACTGGTGGAGGAGAACATGATACCAAGATACATGAAAAAAAAACTGTGATTAAAAACCAACCAGGATTATTCCACCAAATATTGATTTCTGAACTTTTAAAACTTTATGAATATGAACTTGTTTTCTTTGCATTATTTGAGGTCTGAAAGTTCTGCATCTTTTTTGTTATTTCAGTCATTTCTCATTTTCTGTAAATAAATGCTCTAAATGAGAATATATTTATTTGGAATTTGGGAGAAATGTTGTCTGTAGTTTATAGAATAAAACAACAATGTTCATTTTACTCAAATATAAACCTATACACACACATACAAAGGTGTGAAATAAGGAAATACAAATACTTTATTTTCTTACTTAAGTAGAAATGTTGGTTATCTCTACTTTACTGTAGTAATAATTTTCACATTTTCACACAATTATCTGAACTTTCTACTCTTCAGATTATAATAAACAGCCTCGTTACTCCTGTTTCATTTCAGCTGTTTTTTATTCCGGCTTCTCATCGTTCAATAAAACCCCTATCCAGATAAATCTCTCCATCCAGATAGAGTGAATAAATCTGATTTGATTGGATGTAGAGAATTATAAAAATATACCATTCCCACTCCCTATTGGTTTATACTGTGATCCATCACACCTGCACACGCCCCCACAGAACTCCAGCTCTCCAGTCATTCAACTAAAGCTTATTATCTTTAATATATTTACATTCTACTAAATAAAATACATTGATTTACAATGGGGCATATATGCAGCTGAAACACTAGTGAGGAGCCTAGTGCAAAATCCCAAATTATATTATCAACATTAACATTTTAATATTTTAACATTATAGTCATTATAGCTTTTAGTAAAATGTGTTTTGGGGGGTGCACTATAGGACTCTGTGGGCGTGGCCTAAGCTTTTGTTCTTAATGGCTTTATTGATTTTTTCTCCTTACATTAGTTGTAATTTTATACTTTAAGTAGTTTTAAAACCAGAACTTTTTTAAACACTTTTACTTAAAGATTAAAAAGCTTGAGTTGATTCTTCTTCAGCTTCTACAGAAGTATTTTATTAAACACTAGTATCTAAAATATACTCCTACCTACAGAGTAATGAATGGAGATACTTTTCACAGTTTTAATTGTAACATCCTGTGTTTGATTGTAACGTCAGGTGTTTGATGTTTCCTGTGTTTGATTGTAACGTCATGTTTGATGTTTCCTGTGTTTGATTGTAACATCAGGTGTTTGATGTTTCCTGTGTTTGATTGTAACGTCAGGTGTTTGATGTTTCCTGTGTTTGATTGTAACGTCAGGTGTTTGATGTTTCCTGTGTTTGATTGTAACGTCAGGTGTTTGATGTTTCCTGTGTTGCAGCCGAGCGGGAAAGGGCCACGCCTCCCGGAGGTGTATTGTGTCATCAGCAGACTGGGGTGTTTCGACCTGTTCTCCAAGGTGAGGTCATACCTGTATCTCCTCTATACTCATCATGAACAGAACTGGTCTGAAAATGAGGTGTGTTCAGGTACATTTCTGGAGTTTTATCTTGTTTATCTTGGTAACAGAAAATACAGGAGCTCCACTGACTGAATACAACCTAGACAGACGCCAACAGTCAGATGTTCATCGCTATCTCAGCAACGCAGCAGTGCACAAACTCAACTTTTACATCAACAATTAACAGAATACTAAATAAAAAAACATTGCTGTTCCCGTAAATTAGTTTTTTTCATGCATCTTGGCATCATGTTCTCCTCCACCAGTCTTACACACTGCTTTTGGATAACTTTATGCTGCTTTACTCCTGGTGCAAAAATTCAAGCAGTTCAGTTTGGCGGTTTGATGGTTTGTGATCATCCATCTTCCTCTTGATTATATTCCAGAGGTTTTCAATTTGGTAAAATCAAAGAAATTCATCATTTTTAAGTTGTCCCTAATTTTTTTTCCAGAGCTGTATTATGATTAACTGCCTGGCCTCGGTGTTGTAGGCTGTAAGAACAAGCGTCGTTTTCTGCCCTGTTCACTATATCCTCCTGAGACCCGGACTTTTTAATTTTATATGTGTTTTTAATTTCTCCTAGCTACTTGTCATTAGTAGGACTTAACAAACATGTCCTCATATGGGGACAGTATTTTCGTAGCTTTCTATAAATTTGCTAAAATGTCTAAAAAACATTCTATATAAAGATAAAACATGAAATTCAGTGAGAATTTTTACCGGGCTGAGAAATTTGGGTTGGCTGTAGAAAGGTTTGCCTGGGATTCCCACCATCTTTCTTAACTTTAATCAATTGAATCGAGGGTTGTCATGTGATCACTAGTATGGTTGGTGTGTGCAGTGTCCTCCATATGAAGCCGAAGTGAAGAAGTTTAAAAAAATTCAGTATCATGAACTGAATTCATCAGAACTGTAATGTCCCCATTTGAGGACACAGGTTTTTTAAGAGGATATAGCACTTTCTTTTTTCAATAGAATTTTTTATATTGTAGCTAACTGGAATTTTTTTATTAGGTAGAATTATTGTACAAAGCAATATTGGATATACCAAAATAAAAACATTAAGAAAATTAGATTTTAGCTTTTAAGTTAATTTAAAAAAAATAGTTAGATTTTAATCCTTTATGGCAGGATTTTATTTATTTGTTAAGAAATAAATAAATATTTTTCTGTTGGTATTTGAATTGAAAAAATATGAAAGACTGATTCAGTATGATTGGCTTGTTATGTAGCTGCAACAATTTAAAAACAGTGTTTTAGTGAGTAAATTAAAACAAAATAGGCACATATACGTACTATAATAATACAGTAATGAAAGGACAATGTAATAATCAAACACACATTTTGTTGCCTGAATTACATATAAATAACATGAATTTATCTGCATGTTATTGATCCCACATGCTGCACCACTTAAAGAGTCCTGATATTAATCCGGTATGTTTTATTTTTAGATTCTGGATGAGGTGGAGAGGAGGAGAGGGATCTCGGCGGCGCTGGTTTACCCGTTCATGAGAAGCCTGATGGAGTCTCCGTTCCCGGCTCCCGGCAAAACCATCAGAGTTAAAACCTTCCTGCCTGGAGCAGGAAATGAGGTCAGAGTTCAGTAGTGCTGTATGATCCAGATCCAAATCTGCTTTTTATCTTCAGTCACTAGAATGTGCTCAGTGTGCTCATGCTAATAGCACAGCCACATTTAGCAGGAGTAACAGGAGTGAGTTCCAGTAACAGGAGTGAGTGCCAGTAACAGGAGTGAGTTCCAGTAACAGGAGTGAGTGCCAGTAACAGGAGTGAGTTCCAGTAATAGGAATGAGTTCCAGTAACAGGAGTGAGTTCCAGTAACAGGAGTGAGTTCCAGTAACAGGAATGAGTTTCAGTAACAGGAGTGAGTGCCAGTAACAGGAGTGAGTTCCAGTAACAGGAGTGAGTTCCAGTAACAGGAGTGAGTTCCAGTAACAGGAATGAGTTTGAGTAACAGTAGTGAGTGCCAGTAACAGGAGTGAGTTCCAGTAACAGGAATGAGTTTCAGTAACAGTAGTGAGTGCCAGTAACAGGAGTGAGTTCCAGTAACAGGAGTGAGTACCAGTAACAGGAGTGAGTGCCAGTAACAGGAATGAGTGCCAGTAACAGGAGTGAGTTCCAGTAACAGGAGTGAGTACCAGTAACAGGAGTGAGTGCCAGTAACAGGAGTGAGTTTCAGTAACAGGAGCGACTTCCAGTAAAAGGAGTGTCAGTAAAAGGAGTGAGTGCCAGTAACAGGAGTGAGTTTCAGTAACAGGATTTAGTGCCAGTAACAGTAGTGAGTGCCAGTAACAGGAGTGAGTTCCAGTAACAGGAGTGAGTACCAGTAACAGGAGTGAGTGCCAGTAACAGGAATGAGTTCCAGTAACAGGAGTGAGCTCCAGTAACAGGAGTGAGTGCCAGTAACAGGAGTGAGTTCCAGTAACAGGAGTGCGCTTCAGTAGCAGGAGTGAGTTCCAGTAACAGGAGCGACTTCCAGTAAAAGGAGTGAGTGTCAGTAAAAGGAGTGAGTGCCAGTAACAGGAGTGAGTTTCAGTAACAGGAGCGACTTCCAGTAAAAGGAGTGTCAGTAAAAGGAGTGAGTGCCAGTAACAGGAGTGAGTTTCAGTAACAGGATTTAGTGCCAGTAACAGGATTTAGTGCCAGTAACAGGAGTGAGTACCAGTAACAGGAGTGAGTGCCAGTAACAGGAATGAGTTCCAGTAACAGGAGTGAGTTCCAGTAACAGGAGTGAGTTCCAGTAACAGGAGTGAGTGCCAGTAACAGGAGTGAGTTCCAGTAACAGGAGCGACTTCCAGTAAAAGGAGTGAGTGTCAGTAAAAGGAGTGAGTGCCAGTAACAGGAGTGAGTTTCAGTAACAGGATTTAGTGCCAGTAACAGGATTTAGTGCCAGTAACAGTAGTGAGTGCCAGTAACAGGAGTGAGTTCCAGTAACAGGAGTGAGTACCAGTAACAGGAGTGAGTGCCAGTAACAGGAGTGAGTGCCAGTAACAGGAGTGAGTTTCAGTAAAAGGAATTAGTTCCAGTAACAGGAGTGAGTACCAGTAACAGGAATGAGTTCCAGTAACAGGAGTGAGTTCCAGTAACAGGAGTGAGTTCCAGTAACAGGAGTGAGTTCCAGTAACAGGAGTGAGTTTCAGTAAAAGGAGTGAGTTTCAGTAAAAGGAATTAGTTCCAGTAACAGGAGTGAGTACCAGTAACAGGAGTGAGTTCCAGTAACAGGAGTGAGTTCCAGTAACAGGAGTGAGTGCCAGTAGCAGGAGTGAGTGCCAGTAACAGGAGTGAGTTCCAGTAACAGGAGTGAGTTCCAGTAACAGGAGCGACTTCCAGTAAAAGGAGTGAGTGTCAGTAAAAGGAGTGAGTGCCAGTAACAGGAGTGAGTTCCAGTAACAGGAGCGACTTCCAGTAAAAGGAGTGTCAGTAAAAGGAGTGAGTGCCAGTAACAGGAGTGAGTTTCAGTAACAGGATTTAGTGCCAGTAACAGTAGTGAGTGCCAGTAACAGGAGTGAGTTCCAGTAACAGGAGTGAGTACCAGTAACAGGAGTGAGTGCCAGTAACAGGAATGAGTTCCAGTAACAGGAGTGAGTTCCAGTAACAGGAGTGAGTTCCAGTAACAGGAGTGAGCTCCAGTAACAGGATTTAGTGCCAGTAACAGGAGTGAGTGCCAGTAACAGGAGTGAGTTCCAGTAACAGGAGTGAGTACCAGTAACAGGAGTGAGTGCCAGTAACAGGAATGAGTTCCAGTAACAGGAGTGAGTTCCAGTAACAGGAGTGAGTTCCAGTAACAGGAGTGAGCTCCAGTAACAGGAGTGAGTGCCAGTAACAGGAGTGAGTGCCAGTAACAGGAGTGAGTTCCAGTAACAGGAGTGAGTGCCAGTAACAGGAGTGAGTGCCAGTAACAGGAATGAGTTCCAGTAACAGGAGTGAGTTCCAGTAACAGGAGTGAGTTCCAGTAACAGGAGTGAGTGTCAGTGAAAGGAGTGATTTATTTTGTCCTAAATATCAATTATTTGAACATGCAGTGTATATTTCTTTAAATAAACACTTTCTTTATAGAAAATTAAAGGAATTAGTGGACTTGCTTTTATTAAACTTTATTAAACTTAAACTTTATTAAGCTTTTTAAACGTCACATATAGATTTATAAACATCTTCAGATTAGAGATCTTGTAAAAAAATAATGAAGTAAAGCTGCCTGAGTTTGAGTAGTATATGTTTTGAATATTTTAATATATGTGTTATTAGATTCAGAATGAAAAAAAAAGATAAAAAATAAATAAGTTTTAATTTGGAAGAGTTACAGCAATTAAATTGCACCCATTCAGTGGAATGGCCCATAATATATAGTGATTTAGATGTGTATTCACTTGAGTTAGATATTTAGACATTAAGGGCTGTGTCTTGAGTTATTTTTATAACACTTTAATGTAATAAAATAAATCTTACAAAGTAAAATCTTTTTTGTGCCAGAGTTTAACAAAAAATTAAATTTGCAATCAAAATGTTAAGAATCAAAAGGAAAAAGTGTATGTTGCAAATTAAAAACAGAAAGTATAACAAATCTATAACATACATAAAAAAGAATATATTTTTTTGTGCTAAAGCCTTTTGCATCTTGAATATCTCTTTTGCTTCTCCTTATTCATTTATTTTTTTGCTTCTATATGTAAATAATCTGCAATTTGTTTTTTGCAGATTTCATATTTTTGTGTAAAACTTTTGCCAAAACAAATTTTTTATCTAAAAAATAATAAATAAGGAGATACAAATCTCCTTCCCAATTTTACATGCATTTTTACTGTACGTAGACAATATGAGTGACAGGAGAGGGGCACTTCAGGGTGCCAATCAGATTTCAATTAGGGTTAATGCCCCCGTGGCCCCGCCACTAGGACTGCCAGTGGTGTTCTCACTCTTGTTTAATACTGTTGGATATAGGGTATATTTTAGTATGTTATTTATTTGATTGAATGTAATTAGTATTGAGTATTTAAACTGAGTTTTAGAGTTGTGCTGTGTTTTAATGAAGATGCGTATTGATTATCTTGTCGTAGGTGATTGAGCTGAGGAGGCCGATGGACTCCAGGCTGGAACACGTGGATTTTGGAAGCCTGTTCAGGTGTTTGAGTGTGAGGCAGGTGGTGCGGGTCTTCGCCTCGCTGCTGCTGGAGCGCAGGGTCATCTTCGTAGCCGATAAGCTCAGGTGAGGAATCTTCATGTTTTTATTTTTTCCCATTTTCTCCCCAATTTACACGGCCAATTACCCAACCCACTCACTAGGACTCCTCCTATCACTAGTGATTCAGATTCATTCAACTTTATTGTCACTGCTCAGTACAGGTACCCAGCAACGAAATGCAGTTAGCATCAACCAGCAGTGCAAATAGTAGCAATAGTGCAAGAAAATAAGTGTAATATGCAATAAATATTAAAGATATGCTATATATATGTACATATTACATAATAAATGAATATATATATATACATATACATACATGTACATACACACACATGCACCTAGATATACATATATATAATGCTGCTGATGCTGTAGCATTGCCGAGTAGCATTAAAGCGCTAACGCTCGGAGAAAAGCGCAGTGACTGGGTTCTGATACATCAGCTCACAGACGCAGCCTTGTGCTGATCCACATCACCCTAGGAGTGATGAGGGGAAAGAGAGCCATCTACTGTACCCACCCAGAGAGAGCAAGGCCAACTGTGTGTGCTCTCTCAGGGCTCTGTCAGCTGATGGCAAGCTGCATGACCGGGATTCGAAACCAGCGATCTCCACGATTATAGTGGCAGTAGAGCTTAGATCGGGCCCAGAAAAAAATCCGACCCGACCCAGCCCGAACGATGAACTGTCATTATGAGCCTGAGCCTGAGCCCGACCCGACCCATAAACTGGCTGTTTTTGGGCTGATTGAATAAGCGCAATATAATCAGAATTATGTTAATTAACACTGTAACATAGCATAAACCATTATTTAATTTAAATGATTTTTAAGAAGTAAGAAACATAAGAGAGAAAGAGAGAAAGAGAGAGAGAGATTTGCGTGTTCTGGTGTATGAGCTACTCACAGGTAAAAGTTCTCACACACTGTATCTCAGTTTCTCAGTGTTTTATGTCGTATTTTGCGGCTAGCGCGAGCGCTTTAAACTAGAACTAATACCACGGACCGCGAGGTGGCGCGCGCGGCCGCTGCTGTGCCGTATCCGACTCCCTGCTGAATCCGACTACGCTTCTCAAACAGAATCGGCACAACACCGCCCGCTGTACAACTCGCTGTACAACAGCGCTTATAAATAAATTAAACACGAAAATGAGGGTATTCTATCAGTAATTTCAGTTTGTTTTAGTTAGTTTTATAAACACAAAATACAGTTCGAGTTAGTTATGTTTTTACCTTTTAATTACCGATTCAGTTAACACAAATGTTTTTTCACTTTCAGTTTTCACTATTTCGCTAGAATTAGAAAACAGATGCCTACATCTCGGACTATTTTCTGGAGCCCGACCCGACCCGGCCCGGGGAATGTGGTAGGAAATCTCGGCCCGACCGTCCTCGGGTCAGGTCGGGTTCGGGCCGAGAATCTAAGCTCTAAGTGGTAGTACTTTACACCGTCGGACAACTCAGAGCCCTTCAATCTGACCTTTTGACCTTGACGTTCACTCGCTGTTGACTTGGTTCTTCTGCAGCGTGTGTGTGTGGGGTAGTTAGTGTATGTGTGTGTGTGTGTGTGTGGTTGGTTAAAGGAGTGTGAAGATCCTGTGAGCAGCATTACATCACACATTGACCGCCTCTCAGAGATTCTCCCTCTTCAGACCAAACATGGTCAAATAATCCTCCACAGCTTCTAAAAACACGCCGACCGCCGCGACCAGCGCAGTTCCAGAGCGAACCCCGAGCAGCTGTTCCCAATAACGGCCTTCCTCTCTGATCTGCAGCATCACATCCATTTCTCCACGCTCCGACATCAGCGCAGATCCTTTACTGATGTTTATATTAGTGAACTCTGTCTTTATTTAGCTTTTAGTTCCATCTATAAATAGAGGAATGGTCTGTAGAGGAGGGGTTGAGTATTGCGGAGTATTAGTTTCCAGAACTGTAACTGTAGTCGAGCACATTAAACATTATGGTCTATTTCAATCAAATTGTAGCCTAGTTAAGGGTTAAACTGTTAAACCGAGTTTATGAACTACTACAATTTTATTGATTTTCGCATTATAAGGCGCACTATCAATAAACATCTATTTCTGGTCTATTTTCATATATAAGGCGTACTGGATTATAAGGCGCATTATGCGACACAAGTAAGGAACAGGGGTGCCGCCATGTTTTCCTTCTAATTCAGCCCCGCAGCAGCGAGACCTGTTAAGCTAAGTTAAGCTAAGTAAACAAAAAAAAATGTAATTCTTAAAACAAATAATAATAAAAAAAAAATGTACAGACGAGTCAGACAAGTCAATCGAGTGCTGGATGTTAATCCACACAGATTTCCCTCCTGAAAACTGTTTATTTGGGTGAGTAAAGCGCTTCCAGTGAGCTTACATTCCCAAATTTCTCCAGCACTAAAGCTGGAGCATTAGCATTAGTGGCTAACCGCTAATTGCGTCTAACTGCTGCCGGACAGCGCTACACAGAGGACGCCTGAGTGTTCCGGTAAACCAGGGCGATATTAGCTTGCGGTTCGACCCACGTAGCTTGTTTTAACACGGTAAACATGCAGACCAGCACGGTTAGCAGCTAATGCTAATACTGATGGAGAACTAAACTGAAACTCCTGTATAACTCTGTACTTCAGTGGAGTGTCTTCACTGCTCCTTAATACCTGACTGATAGAATTCATACATAAGGAGCACCGGATTATAAGGAGCTCTGATGATTTTTGGGAAAATGTCAGTATTTTAAGTGCACCTTATAGTGCGAAAAATACAGTACCTTTCTAATACAGAACTTAAACAGGTTGTAAGTGATACTGAAAATTTATATTGCAATAAATATTGATATCAAGTTATTGCCCAGCTCTGGCTAAACTACAGTGCAGCTTGTTGCCTCCGGCTGCTGCTGCTGAATTTGTGAGTGGAATACCAACCATAACACCAGTACTATAATATAATTCCACCACAGACGGAGTTTAGCGTCTCAGATTAGCGTAGTGGAGCCAGAACTGCAGGGTTCTGACCCGGTCAGTCCGTCAGCTCCTCGGTGTTAGACCCGGAATATCTGGCTAATAGCAGCGTTCCAGCGTTCCTCTGCGGTTCTGCTCCGGCGGGTCGCTGCTAAATTAATCAGGGGAATCATCTCTGAACCGCACCCGCCGCTGCCCCACTCAAACCCGGCCCGGCGCTCCTGGGGCGGCCTGTGGATGTGGATGTAGAAGTGGGTCAGGGCAGCGCCGGGGGGCACGGCGGGTCCCAGGACGCTGGGCAGAGGCGGATGGATGGGGGCGGAGGAACCGGGCAGTGGGTTATTTGGGTTATTTGTGAAAAGCTAATCTCTACAAATCAGTGGCCAGTTTAAACAAACAGCAGCGGGGGGGAACCTGGGGCACGCAGTGACTGCGGAGGGAAGGAATGTACTTCCTGTGTGTGTGTGTGTGAGTGTGTGTGTGAGAGAGAGATAAGTGAACTCGGTGTCACTGGGTGACTGACCAAAAAAGTTCTGTCACATTAGACACACACATCATACTCTTTAAGGACTTACATTCTTGTGTAAGGCAAGGCCAAGGTGCGTTGTGATGCTCATTGCTATCTTACACCCCGCCAGCAGTCTAGTTTAAATAGCAGCAGATCTTCTGAATATATCTACACTGATGGGCGTGGTGTTCTGGAAATGAGGTGTGTTCAGGTACATTTCTGGAGTTTTATCTTGTTTATCGTGGTAACAGAAAACACAGGAGCTCCACTGACTGAATACAACCTAGACAGACGCCAACAGTCAGACGTTCATCGCTATCTCGGTAACACAGGCGCCGTGCCGAGCCGAGCGTACACCCCCACTTATTACACACACATGAACACACAGCAGCACAAACCCAACTTTTACACCAACAATAAACAGAATAGTAAATAAAATAACATTGCTGTTCCCGTAAATGAGCTGCTGGAGCTCCTTCACAGCGTCAACCAGCAGCTCAGTTTCCTCTGCTGAGAAGAGTTTGTTGAACACGTCCAGGTAGCTGCACCGTTACAATAGCAATCCGCCAAAGACAGAGCTCACCTGGTTCTACTTTTAAAGAGAATGATGAGTATACACGAGGTAACCGCATGGCCTCAGTCCAGCACAGTTTAGCAGTGCAGATATTTCCATTTACAGCTGAATTCACACTTTTAATCCCAGAAAAACAGAAAATGCTCTTATTTACCTTTTAAAAACCCATTTAAACGCCTGATTAAAGGGCCGATTACTGTTGTTTTGCTGTTTTCCTCGGGATTTGAGAGCTTGGCGCTGACTCAGCTCTTGATTGGTCTGGATGTGAGACAGTGCACGGGTGGGGCCGGGGCTGGTGACGTCATGGACCCTGCATTGTTTAATATTGCGATATATATCGTCAAAAAAGAACATTTTTGTAAACATTCTTGTAAAATTTTTCCAAGATCGTGCAGCCCTAGAAGGAGTACACTCCAAAACAAGGGGTAGGGTACAAATCAAATTAGAAATAGAATTATTTTGTAAACTCACGTTGAGTTTTAGTTGTGAACCTGAGGACACGCCCCTTTACACAATAGCTGGATCTGTGTTTGTGATGTTTTTAACTCTGGGTTCGGCCCTGTTAAAAACAGGATATAGGAGGGCGAGGGCAGGTAGGAAGTTTGTTTAGGGCTGGGTGGGTTTGAACATGCTGTCAGACTCCCCTCGCTCTCCCACATCATCTCCCCATGGGAAAACCCAGTATAACCAGTATAGCCCAGTCCCAGCTCTCCCTGCCAGCCGGGCATGATGTACTGAATTCCTCCAGTCTGTAATGTATATTTACTGCTTCAGAAAACTTCAGACCATGTTAGGAAAAGCCCTGTCTGAGCTTGATTAATCAGCCCTTAGCCCAAATATCCAGGATTATTTTCACCTCTAAAGACTTATTTTCTTATTTACAGCTAAATTAACTACTTTTCAGTTCATCTGAGGGAAAAATGTTCCTACACAGAGAACATGTTTGTAGTAGTTTCTGTGTTTTTTCATTATTCTAAATTCATTCAAACTATGAAGAAAAACATATGGAATTATTATGTTTCCAGTTATAAAGTGCTATTGCTCAAATGAGCCTAAATGTTTAAAGGGTAAACCTCAGCTCAAATTTGAAAAATACTTTTAAAAAAATGGGAGGGGTGGTTTGAGTGGGGCATTGGATGATGTATGGGTTTAGGGGCAGGGCAGGAGGGCTGCTTTAGTTGGCTAACAACACTGCGACACCAGCAAGACGACCAACCGTTAGAAACTTTTTGAAATAAAGACATTTTTACACTAACAACAGTCTTTACAATGTTATATGTTACTTTACAACATGTGTAATAATGCTCTGCTAAGTGCAGTTTAGCCTATACTGATATAGTCTTAGAGTCTCTCCGAGTAAAACGCCAAATCCACTGGAGATCCTATTTAAACCTATAGTTACACACATAGTGCTTTTCCACCAAAAGAACTCTGGTTCTTAAACCAGTTTCATTTGGACTTATAAGAACCGTGGTGCTTTTCAGTGAACCAGCCCACATTTTTACCAGTTTTAGTGGAACCGTCAAAACGTCACATCAGGAAACGTACCGGCGGCACTATTGGCTGATGTGGGCGGAGTCGGAGAGCCAGGGCTGCACTGGTTCGCTGCAGTGGCCGAATTCACGACCACAGTAATCTGGTTATCTGACCTACTGCCCAGCACTCTGTCCAGCACACCTTAAAACACCGGTACACTCCCCCACCCACCTCCATTCCCCCGCCCAACTCCACTCCATTTTTAAGCTTTTTCAGCTTAAAAAAACACTTGATCTTTAGTGTGAACATATCCTGCCCGAGATAAATCCTCCTCTAGTTCACTGTAGAGTTTCAATAAGCCCCACAGGACATTTTTTGTCCTGTTACCTGTCAAAATCTTAAAGTAGACACTTCAATGATTAAGAAAAATCTCAAGATGTTTTTATTTAATGCACAGGATTTTAGTATAATGTGAAAACATACAGGCAAATTAACATTTTCTGCTATTTTTTTTTGTCCCAGAATTAAGCCAGAATGTGTCAAAAACTTAAAAATAACTATTCCATTGTATTCCTTGGCCCAGGCTTGTATGGAAAAGTTTGCTTATTTGTCTGTATAGGTTTTTAACTTAAGGAGCTATGCCAATTTCTTCATAATTTTTTCAGATTCAGAATTGGGATAGGTGTAGTAAAAGGTTAAAAATAAGCCCCACAGGACATTTTTTGTCCTGTTACCTGTCATTATCTTAAAATAGACACTTCAAAGATTAAGAAAAAACTCAAGATGTTTTTATTTAGTGCACAGGATTTTAGTATAATGTGAAAACATACAGGCAAACTTTAAAAAAATTCTGCTAATTTTTGATATTTTTGTCACAGAATTAACTCAAAATGTGTCAAAAACTAAAAAATAACTATTCTGTTAAATTCCTTGGCCCAGAATTGTATGGAAAAGTGTGTTCATTTGTCTTTATAGGTTTTTGGTATTGGAATAGATGCATTAAAGGGTTAAAAGTAAATGTCATGGGACATTATTTCATCCTGTTACCTGTAATTATCTTAAAATAGACACTTCAAAGATTCAGAAAAAACAGGTAGCGAAAAAAATCCACTATGTGCTTGTGGACCCCTGTTTCCATCTAGACCACAGATGTTGTCACGGTTTGCGCTGAGGAACCTGGTATTCTTTGGTTCCCACTGCGAACGAATGAATGTTCTTGGTTCCGGAAACATGGCAAGCGGTTCAAAATTAGGTCCGCAAACCAGAACGGTGCTGCTTCCACATCGGTGGAAAAGCACTAACAGAGGTGGGTAGAGTCCAGGTCCAGAAAGTTAAAATCCACCCCGGGTTTTGTTGGCTGAGCTGCAGCAGAGCCGTTCAGGCAGTTGGAACAAATAAAATCCCGGGTTGGATTTTTACTTTTAACTAGTGTAAACAGAACTGTTTTAAACTGTTTTTACACCTACCTAATCTCAATTGTACTTGGCTGGCGGTGTTGTTCCTCCATAGACTAATTGTAACTATTTGTTTCTTAGCTCTGAATTACTGGGTAAAGTATATAAACACTGATGTGTTATTCGCACAAATAACACAGGAATGAACTGCATGCTGCATGCTACCAGCTACTGCAGACAATGAGGAAGAGGTTGAGGAAGAGTTCATCATGTGCAGCATCATAAACAACTCAGAGAGACCTGCTGTATTTCAGAATATAAACGAACAAGAAAAAGTGCATTTTGGCAGAAGGAGAACTTTAATAATTTATTGTTCCTTCCTTCTGAATAATATCGCATTCCCAGACTTCCTTCTGGGTGCAGCCATTGTTTTGATGGTGAGTGATCATGCAGAGTCACAGCGTGGAGCTAATCTGAGTCTGAGTGTTGAGGAACTCCTGGATTCTCTTGAGCGTATCTTCATCTCAGTGTCTCACTTGCTGTGAGAATCTTCTGCTCAGACAGACAGCGAAACGCTGCCAAGCAGATGATTCAGCTCCTGCAGGGGAAACACGGCTCGGCTTCTTCTCAGAGTGATAAATCCATCAGCCGCTCTGTCGTACAGGATTACTCAACTACACTCACATTAAATAACTGCTCCAGTCTCGTCCTGCTCCTATCCTCGGGTTCCAGTGGATCTGTGGTGACAGGAAAGGGTTAATCTTGTGTTTGTTGGCTGGTTTTGGCTGGTTTTGATCTGCCTGTGCTCTGGGCTACGTCTAAATGACTTTCCCTGGCCTGCAGCAGTGGATTGTGGGTGTAGATGATGGTCGTTTCAGTGAGAAGTGTAAATCTGGAGTACAGCCTCAGCATTTTAAGGTTTGTTTTTTTTCAAACTCTTGAAAATCACTATATAAGTATTATTATTATTAGTATTAGTAGTAGTATTATTAAAAAATGTTTTATTAGGACTCTCAATGGTAATGTTGCAATTTGGAATCAGTAATGCATTATTATTATTTTATTATTTTTTATAATTTTATTTCAAATTTTTCCTATTTTCTCCCCAATTTACACGACCAATTACTCAAACCCACTCATTATGACTCCTCCTATCACTAGTGATGCCCCAACACACCAGGAGGGGGAAGACTAACAGGGTTATTCCACCAAAAAGTGATTTCTGAACTCTTAAAACTTTATGAATATGAACTTGTTTGTTTTCTTTGTATTATTACTACTAATACTAATAACTAATAATAATACTTATATAGTGATTATTTGAAGTCAGACTCTGCCTCTTTTAGAGCTGCTGCTGATGCTGTAGCATTGCCTAGTAGAATCACAGCGCTAACGCTCGGAGGAAAGCGCAGCGACTCGGTTCTGATACATCAGCTCACAGACGCCCTGTGCTGCAGACATCACCCTAGGAGTGATGAGGGGAGAGAGCGCCATCTACCCACCTGGAGGGAGCAGGGCCAATTGTGCTCCCTCTGAGCGCCGGCAGCTTGATCGTAAAGCTGCATGAGCGGGATTCTAACCTGCGACCTCCCGCTCATAGTGGCAGCGCTTTAGACTGCTGGACCACTCGGCAGCAGTTTTATTCTATATCTAGTGTGTATACTCACTTTTGTTGGATACTGTAGTTATAACACACTCTGTTCTACACTGTTTCTGTTGTTCTAGAACACATTTAACCATATTAACTGCTGCTTTATTGATGTTAAAGAGGAAATTTGGCGTTCTGTATTACTTTTCTTCACAGTAAAGAAGATCAGTACAGCTCAGTACAGCATGTGAAATGTGAAAACACGTGTTTAATAGCTCTTACAGGATACAGCTGAACTCACAGCCTCTTCAGCCAGCAGCCAAACAGCTGATGCTCTCATAAAACTCCCATAAAATAAACTACAACACCACCATCAGAAATCTCCACAGTTCAGCCTGAGAGACAAAATAGCAGCGTTTGGATTTTGGATACCACTTTAAAATAAGACTACCTTTATAAAGGGTTTATAAATGGTTTACAATTAGTTTATTAATGGTTACCAATTAGGTTGTAAATGCCTTAAAAATCATAAATAATCAGTTATAACACATACATAGAAAAATAGCTAAATAGTGAACCCACAGCCATCTATACTGTTGCCCTTCTAATTATGTGTTATAACTGATTATTAATGATTTTTAAGGCATTTACAACCTAATTACTAACCATTAATACACTAATTGTAAACCATTTATAAACCCTTTATAAAGGTAGTCTTATTTTAAAGTGGTAATGGATTTTGGATTGATATGGAAAAAAATACTGTGTATTATACAGAAGAGCAATTATTATTATTATCTAAGAATAACAAAAAATGGGAGTAAGAAATAATTAATATATTTTTGAAGTTTAATAAATTACTTTAATCTGATTACTGGATTGGAAATAGTAACTTGTTAGATTATTCCTTACTGAAAAAAAATGGTCAGATTAACGTTCAAATAAGCCACTTTTATTAACTTTCAGCTGTAGATGATTTTGCTATTTATGGGTTTATGTTTGAGTAAAATGAACATTGTTGTTTTATTCTAAAATATTCTCTTTTAGAGCATTTATTTACAGAAAAAAAAGATGCAGAGCTTTCAGACCTCAAATAATGCAAAGAAAACGAGTTCATATTCATAAAGTTTTAAGAGTTCAGAAATAATCAATATTTGGTGGAATAACCCTGGTTGTTTTTAATCACAGTTTTTTTTCATGCATCTTGGCATCATGTTCTCCTCCACCAGTCTTACACACTGCTTTTGGATAACTTTATGCTGCTTTACTCCTGGTGTAAAAATTCAAGCAGTTCAGTTTGGTGGTTTGATGGTTTGTGATCATCCATCTTCCTCTTGATTATATTCCAGAGGTTTTTAATTTGATACATTTTTAGTGCTCTGCTATTTTTATCCAGAGCTGTAGATATCATAAATATCCTTTCAGCTATAAAATATTGAGATATAAGTGTATTAATCGCTGTGTGCTGACGTAGGCACACTATCTATTTACACTTTTACTCTTCACACACACACACACACACACACACACACTCTCTCACACACACATACACACATACACACACACACATGCAGCAGCTGTCTGTAGATGCAGGCTGACCCTCGGAGGTTGAATTTGAGCAGTACTGACAGGCTGGTAGATGCTGTTAGATAGCGCTAGCCTGTGGCTAAGCTTTCTAAACACTTAACACACCCTGTTCCAACACGCCACAGTTTTGACTGAGCTCCACTCAGCAGCACATACAGCCCTCTGTAAGAATTATGACTTTTTTTACGTTTTATGATAATTTTTCTTTCCAACGTTTCCAATTAGCTTTTTCCAGTTGTCTGTTCACCAGTAGGTTTATGTGTAGAGCTGTACTGATCGGTCAGTGGTTTACTGTGAGTTCATTAAGTCTAGAATGCATAAGTAAGTAAAGTTGCATAATTACTGGTATCAGTATCAGGTCAGTTACCATGCTCATGTAATTGGGGGGGTATTTTATGTAATTTTATGGTATTTTAATATAATTTTATTATTATTATAACAGGGGTCGGCAATAGGCAGCCGGATGTGGCCCCGCAAGCATGAAACATCTGGCCTGTAATGGTGTTTGAATTATAATGAACAATAATGAACAAAATAATAAATTAAATGCTTCTTCTCTGGTGAGCTTTTGTTTATTTTCCTCCCCTGTCTCTCTCTATCACTGTCGCTCGGCGTGACTTTAGACTTTAGTTTCCGCCCGTTCTCGTTTTTCCACCCATTCTCGGACTCCCAATCTCCTTATAAGGGCGTTTTTTTTCCAGCCGTGTCCCAATTCACTAGCCGGGGCAGCAGTAGTGTATTGTACCGGTAAAAATGTAGTACCCTGTAGTAATTGGGGGTGGGTGATATGGCACCATATATCAGTGTATAATATCGTTCACCATGTTTAAAAAATATTGGCAATATTATTATGTACGATATAATATGGCACACTCCTACTTGTACTTTTTATATATCAGAATTATATATATTCAGTCCCGAGTGAGGAAATAAGAGAAAAAGAGAGAGAGAGAGAGCAAATTGGCAAAGCAAAAGTGAGAGAGAGCATGATAGAGGGATAGAATCAGAGAGAATGAGAGAGAGAGAGTAAAACTTTTTAATATTCTTGTTTGTAAAAATAAAAAAATCTAAATATCAATAAATTAACTGTTGAATTGAACTACTTTTCTCTAAATACTACACTACTACATAATGCTTTTGACTGGTTAATTGTAAGCAGGTAATGGTGAGTACTAGGGCTGCAGCTATCGATTATTTTAGTAATCGAGTACTCCACTGATTAATCGAGTAATCGGATAAAACATAAAATAAGAGATTTCATAAAATAAGAAATTTCACTTAATAATGAATGACCAATTTGTTTCATTTTTAAATTCAGAACATACATTTCCACACTGAAAACACAAATAGAAATAAATAAAACACAAAACAGACATAAATACCACAAGTAATAATTCAATAAATTAAGTTAAATTATTTCAACTTAGGATTTCTTGTAAGTATTAAAAACAGGGCATTTATCAATAATAAAGGCATAAACATTGGCTTTACGTTGTGTATCTTAGCTAAATGACAATACAGTAAATTCATAGCCAGCTAAATTTAACATGTATTTATTTATAAACTCTATAATACTCTATATACTGATTACATAGAGTCTGTATTAAGTTGAGAACTTATCTCGTTGTCGTTGTAATAAACTAATCACACACACATTATACAGTATTAATAATAATCAGAACTCCACAGCACTGTAGTTCTGTTATTAAGGTACATTAATGTTAATCTCATTGATTTATTAGAAGTTAAATTTACCTGCTCTCCCCTCTAAAAACCTCTGCCTCCTCCTTTACTTCCTGCTTCCTGTTTGTGGGTGACGTAACGCTAAGAGCGCTGTTTCACATTAAAAGTCCTCGCTAAATTCCGTGCTTTGGGTTTTTAAATTAATTAAATAAGTAACTCAAATTACTAAAGTAATCGTTTCACCCCTAGTGAGTACATAAATACATGTACTGGTGCTCGGTTGGGGAAAAGTGTTATAGATGAAACCCTGTTCTTTAGTTTCCACAGTTAAATAAAGTGAAATAAAGTGAAATAAAGTGAAGTGTAGAGCACGCTGTTCTGCTGGGCTGTGAAAGTGGATCAGTAGACGCTGTGGTAATTACAGGAGGATTTGATCTGGAGTATAATGTTTACATTCCTCTTTCTGTTCTGGCTGTAAGGCCGGGTTCTCGGCGCTGGTCCGGTTCTGCCGGTTTATTTTCATTGTCTCTGTGTGTTGTGGGTTTGTGGCGGTCGGGGACGGGGTCGGGGCGAGTCGGCCACAGTAAACAGCCGGAGGAGCGTGAGAAGAACAGCAGGGTATCTGCAGCTACGAGCTATCAGCTATCTCACAACTTCCTTACTACATTAAAACAGTGCAGGACTTGAATAATTTATTATGGAGGTTATTAATACTTAAATCAAATTGATATTCTGAGTGATATCAATTTTTACTGATTCATTTTGTAATGGTTCTCTCTTGACAGCGCAGCGTCTCGGTTCTGATACATCAGCTCACAGACGCCCTGTGCTGCAGACATCACCCTAGGAGTGATGTGGGCAGAGAGCGCCATCTACTGTACCCACCCGGAGGGAGCAGGGCCAGTTGTGCTCCCTCTGAGCGCCGGCGGCTTGATGGCAAAGCTGCATGAGCAGGGGTTCAAACCTGCGACCTCCCGCTCATAGTGTCTTAAAATTATTTTTAAATGAATTTAGAATAAGTCTTTTGCACAGCCTGTTGCAGCCTAGAAACTAGAATTAAACAATTAAAAAAGTTAGTTGATTATGTAGCGTATTTTTCAGATTATAAGGCTCACTATCAATGAACGTCTATTTTCTAGTCAATTTCCATACATAAGGTGCACCGGATTATAAGATGCATTAAGCGACACTAGTAAGGATGCCTATATCGAAGTGAGCAAGGATATCGCCATGTCACCAAAACTGTAAAAAAAAAATTAAAAACATTTTCTTTTGACTTTTAAAGTCAAAAGATTTCTCTGCAGATTTCTCTGCTTAAAACTGTTTATTTGGGTGAGTAAAGCTCTTCCGTTTATTTACAGTAAGCTTAGATTTCCAATATTTTGTTAGGTTGAGTTTTTTATTGAAGTTTCTCATGCACTAAGGCTGGGTGCAGCAGCATTGGCATTAGCCGCTAACCGATATCACTTGACTGAGGAGGCCTGCCTGTATATATCATGCATATAAAAGCAAAGAAACTCATAATTTTTAAGTGTCCCCTTATTATTTCCAAGCTATATATATCCCTGCTTTGTAAGTATAGTGTAGTAAAACTAAAAATATATCTGACCTCTACCTCCTCTCATTAATACAAATATACTAATTTAATAAAAATATACTGATTATCTCACACTGATGGAGCTGATAAATACATTAGTTTTAATATATACTGTGTAATATTCTGCAGAATCCTGTATTAAATCTGTTCTTTCTCAGTATCTGATGAGCTGCTTATTTTCCTGCATTCTTCACTAATCACAGATTCCACCGTCTGCTCAGTAAAGCCAGGATCAACTGGAAAATCTCAGCCTGCCATGCTTTTATTTCCACAGCGGCGTCCATCACTGGATCTGTGTGTGAGCTGTGTGTGTGTGACTGACTGCCGAGTGTGTGTGAGGTGTGTGTGTGTATCAGTCAGGGTTCCTGCATGTCTTGAAAAAGTTTTAAAAACGTCTTAAATTAAAATATTGATAATTAAGGCTTAAATTGTCTTAAATTTGCTGTAGGTATTACATTTTTAGACAGTGCGTTCAGTGCAACATTAGCAACAACTTACCAGGGAGAGAATTAGAGTTAACATAGAGCTACCTAGCATTAGCTGCAAGCTAGCTAATGTTACTGAGGAGATATATAATGTTAGCATAGAGCTAGCTAACGTTACGGGCAGAGAACTAAGGTTAGGGGAGAGCTAGCAAACATTAGCTGCGAGCTAGCTAACATTACTGGGGAGAGAACTAAGGTTAACGCAGAGTTAGCTAACATTAGCTGCAAGTTAGCTATGTTACCAGGGAGAGAACTAGGGTTAGCATAGAGCTAGCTAACATTAGTGGAGAGCTAGCTAACGTTACCAGGGAGAGAACTAGGGTTAGAGTAGAGCTAGCTTACATTAGTGGGGAGCTAGCTAACGTTACTGGGGAGAGAATAAGGTTAGGGAAGAGCTAGCTAACATTAGCCGCAAGCTAGCTAATGTTACTGGGGAGATAACTAGTGTTAGCATAGAGCTAGCTAACTAGGGTTAGCGTAGAGCTGGCTAACATTACTGGGGAGAGAATTAAGGTTGAGGGGGGCAAGCTAACATTAGCCGCGAGCTAGCTAACGTTACCGGGGAGAGAACTAAGGTTAACGCAGAGTTAGCTAACATTAGCTGCAAGTTAGCTATGTTACCAGGGAGAGAACTAGGGTTAGCATAGAGCTAGCTAACATTAGTGGAGAGCTAGCTAACGTTACCAGGGAGAGAACTAGGGTTAGAGTAGAGCTAGCTAACATTAGTGGGGAGCTAGCTAACGTTACTGGGGAGAGAATAAGGTTAAGGAAGAGCTAGCTAACATTAGCCGCAAGCTAGCTAATGTTACTGGGGAGATAACTAATGTTAGCATAGAGCTAGCTAACTAGGGTTAGCGTAGAGCTGGCGAACATTACTGGGGAGAGAATTAAGGTTGAGGGGGGCAAGCTAACATTAGCCGCGAGCTAGCTAACGTTACCGGGGAGAGAACTAAGGTTAACGCAGAGTTAGCTAACATTAGCTGCAAGTTAGCTATGTTACCAGGGAGAGAACTAGGGTTAGCATAGAGCTAGCTAACATTAGTGGAGAGCTAGCTAACGTTACCAGGGAGAGAACTAGGGTTAGAGTAGAGCTAGCTAACATTAGTGGGGAGCTAGCTAACGTTACTGGGGAGAGAATAAGGTTAAGGAAGAGCTAGCTAACATTAGCCGCAAGCTAGCTAATGTTACTGGGGAGATAACTAATGTTAGCATAGAGCTAGCTAACTAGGGTTAGCGTAGAGCTGGCGAACATTACTGGGGAGAGAATTAAGGTTGAGGGGGGCAAGCTAACATTAGCCACGAGCTAGCTAACGTTACCGGGGAGAGAACTAAGGTTAACGCAGAGTTAGCTAACATTAGCTGCAAGTTAGCTATGTTACCAGGGAGAGAACTAGGGTTAGCATAGAGCTAGCTAACATTAGTGGAGAGCTAGCTAACGTTACCAGGGAGAGAACTAGGGTTAGAGTAGAGCTAGCTGACATTAGTGGGGAGCTAGCTTACGTTACTGGGGAGAGAATAAGGTTAGGGAAGAGCTAGCTAACATTAGCCGCAAGCTAGCTAATGTTACTGGGGAGATAACTAATGTTAGCATAGAGCTAGCTAAAATTAGCCGCAAGCTAGCTAATGTTACTGGGGAAATAACTAATGTTAGCATAGAGCTAGCTAACATTAGCCGCAAGCTAGCTAACGTTACTGGGGAGAGAACTAAGATTAGGGGAGAGCAAGCTAATATTAGCCGCGAGCTAGCTAATGTTACTGGGGAGATAACTAATGTTAGCATAGAGCTAGCGAACATTAGCGTAGAGCTAGCTAACATTAGTGGCGAGCTAGCTAACATGTTCTGCATCACAATGGAACAAAATTTAAAAAATAAAATTGATAACAAATGGAAAACGTTAATTTTTGAACATTTTTTTATTTTTTTATTTTTCAATTAAAATAAATTATTTTCTACTAACGAAACTAATGCGTATATAAATACAATCTTAAGTTATATTTATTAAGGTCTTAAAAAGAATTAAATTTGACTTTTAAAATGGAGCAAGAACCCTGTCAGTACCTGGTAACAAGATTGTTTTTATTTATTTATTTTTATTGATTGTTTTCTTCTTTTTTTTTTCAGCACCCTCTCCAGCTGTGTTCACGCGGTGGTGGCACTGCTGTACCCGTTCTCCTGGCAGCACACCTTCATCCCAGTGTTGCCCACGTCCATGGTGGACATCGTCTGCTGCCCCACGCCCTTCCTGGTGGGCATCCTGTCCAGCTCACTGCCCAAACTCAAGGAACTGCCAGTGGAGGAGGTAAACCGCTAAACCACTCTTTTAATAATGCTTTATATACAGATTATTTAAATACAGATTCTTTCAATTGGAAGACACTGTTTGAGGATGCCCCACAGGTGCTCAATTGGGTTTAGGTCTAGAGACATACTTGGCCGGTCCATCATCTTAATCTTAATCTTACTCATTTTGAAAGCTTGTATATTTGGGCTTGTTCTTGTGTTGAAAAACTGCCATGTAGCCCAGTTTCTGAAGTTAGGCGATCAAGCTCGACTTTAAAAGGTCAGCGTAAGTGTTGGAATTCAGCTCATGACCATGATGCTACCACCACCATGCTTCACACCATCTAAACCAAACAAGTTTATCTTGGTCTCGTTAGACCACAGGACACGGTTCTCCAGGAATCGATTATCTTGAACTGTTTGTCTTTAGTAAACTGTTTGCAGGCTATCTTGTGCATCAGCTTCAGAAGAGGCCTCCTTCTAGGACACCTATACAGCTATATGGACAATAAAACAAAAAAACAACTAAAATTATCATTAAAATTGATTATAGTAGATCTAAAATGTATTTTCAATAATAAAATGTGTGTCAGATCCTGAGAGCTTTATTATGTAGCGTTATGTAGAGAATTACTGAATTCATTCTGAGCTGATGTATTTGATGTATTTGTAGCTCAAAATATTTTTTCTCCTTCGATAAACTGAAACACAAAGATTTGTAGAGCAAATTTCCATGACTTTAACAAAAAACTTTTGAGTATTCTTATTTTTTTTAAACTTTTCCAAAAAAAAAGGCCTGGAAATTGCTATTTTAAAAATTCAATGACTTTTCCAGGTTTTTCATGACCATACGAACCCTGCAAAATGCACATAAATGAGAATAATTCTGCTTTTCCTAACATTATCATCTGGTTTTCTGTCAGTTAATTATGTCTAATGTGCAAAGAAGGCCATTTTTAATCTTTAATATTTAAAAATACAGCTTGTCTCTTTCTGTATAAGTTTTATTTATCTTATTTAGCGTTTGAGTTACTTGTTTGGCTCTATTTGTGGAGATGTTGTGTTTGTACCAGTCCAGACCAGATTAGGGTTTATCTGATGAGCTTTAGAGAGAGGGACAGTGATTCAGCACCGCTGGGACTCAGAGCTCCACCCTTTTAGCACACTGTTTATCATCCACAGCAGCTTTCTTCTGTCCTTCTTCTTCATTATTACTCATCCAGACTGAGTAAATACACATACACAAGCTGAGCCACGTCAGCGTACGCTTAGAGTAGTTATGATGTAGAAACTACACAAACACACCCACCCAAACAAAAGCCTGCTGAGATCTTAAACACCCAACAAACCTGTCCAAACTTATTCTTCTGTTTCATCATTTTACACAGACTGTGGCACACCGGATTATAAGGAGCATTATGCAACACTAGTAAGGAACAGGGGTGTAGACATGTTTTTCTTCTAATTCAGCAGGTCTCATCAGCAAAGCTAAGCTTAGTTAAGTAAACAATCTACACAGATTTATTTCCTAAAAACTGTTTATTGGGGCGAGTAAAGCACCTTCATTTATTCACAGTAAGCTTAGATTTCCAGATTTTCACTAAGACTGGGTGCAGCAGCATTAGCAGCTAATCGCTAGCACTAGCCATTAGCGGTTCGTCCAAAGTAGCTTGTTTTAACACCGTAAACACGCAGACTACAGTCTAATATACTTTCCTCTGAAGGACAAAAGATAGACAAAGATAGATAAAACAGACCTATGCGCTTAGCACGGTTAGTGGCTAAAATTAATGCTGCTCCAGCAGTACTAGCCGGGGCTAGCAGCAGGCTACAGGCTGAGATACTCATCTCTGAATGGCGAAAGAGCTAATGCTTAGCACGGTTAGCGGCTAATGCTGCTCCAGCAGTACTAGCCGGGGTTAGCAGCAGGCTAAAGGAAGATAATACTCATCTCTAAACAATGAAAGAGCTAGCGATTAGTGTGGTTAGCAGATAATGCTAATGCTGCTAAAGCAGTGCTATCAGGGGTTAGCAGTAGGCTAAAGGCCGATAACACTCATCTCTAAACAGCGAAAGTTGGCGAGTAATGCTAATGCTGCTCCAGCAGTGCTAGCTAGGGTTAGAAGCAGACTACATGCCGATAATACATAATTCTTTACAGAGTATTCTGGTTTGTTTAACACTGTTACTACATGATTCCTTTTGTGTTCCTTTATAATCTGATAGATCACTTCTCTATTCATTTACTGAATGTAGGAAAAATGTCATTTTTTAATCATGACTTTTGTTTGACTGTTCTTTGATTATAAAAACTGTTTTAAGGTCAAATGAAGAAATGAAGCCTTTTTTTTGTTTTAGGGAAAAAAAGGTTTGATTTTCAGTGTTGTCTCTTGAATGATCCCGTTATTTAAATAAACTGGCTGGTCATTGACCCGCTGAGTTGAGCTCTGTACCAAGAAACTCAGGAACTGGGGCCAGATTTAGTGTTTTCCAGCTTCCAGGAAGCGAGAAAACTCATCACACACTGAACACTGTGCCCTGAACAGTCTTTAAACTGACGTCAACTTCTTAAGCTCCAGCTTTCTGTTTCTGGCGGCTCGTCTTCTTCTTCTCCTCCTTCTGAGAGAGACCCGGATCTCAGCTGCCTGAGGGGGCAGTGCCAAGCTGCCGCTTGATGTGACATTTGCACCCAGCGAGAGGGCTGGCAGGAAAGGCGTTTACTAGGACTGGGCAAAATATTGAGATATTAAGAAATATTGATATATTTTCATATGACATATACAGGGGTTGGACAATGAAACTGAAACACCTGTCATCATTTTAGTGTGGGATTTTAGGTTTCATGGCTAAATTGGAGCAGCCTGGTGTTCAATCTTCATTAATTGCACATTATTGCACCAGTAAGAGCAGAGTGTGAAGGTTCAGTTAGCAGGGTAAGAGCACAGTTCTGCTCTAAATATTACAATGCACACAACATTATGGGGGACATACCAGAGTTCAAAAGAGGACAAATTGTTGGTGCACGTCTTGCTGGAGCATCTGTGACCAAGACAGCAAGTCTTTGTGATGCATCAAGAACCACGGTATCCAGGGTAATGTCAGCATACCACCAAGAAGAACTAACCACATCCAACAGGATTAACTGTGGACGCTGTAAGAGGAAGCTGTCTGAAAGGGATGTTCGGGTGCTAACCCGGATTGTATCCAAAAAACATAAAACCACGGCTGATCAAATCACGCAGAATTCAATGTGCACCTCAACTCTCCTGTTTCCACCAGAACTGTCCGTCACCACAATCAATTATTGTGCTCTAAAACCAGGTGTTTCAGTTTCATTCTCCAACACCTGTAAGTAGGGATAGGCGATATGGTCCTAAAATAATATCATGATATTTCATGGTATTTTTGCGATAACAATACTTTTGACGATATGGAAAAAAATGCTGAATTAAAAAAAAAAAAAAACTACTACTGCAATATACTACTGCAACAAAATGAAAATACGAGATGATACAGCACACCCCTAACTGAGTTATAAAAAAAAATACAAGAATTTTATCAGATTTCTAACAGAAGTCAATGATCCAGAATATCATGATAATACTAATACTACACTCCAAAAATCTCCATATATCCAGGATTAAAGTAAAATAAATGATACTGGACAGATATAATCTGTCTCTAGTAGAAATACTAGTAAAGTTAAGCTTTACTTAACTTATTTAGCTCTCGCTAACTCGTGTTGTCTTTCTCTCACTCACGCAGCCTCACTTGCGCTGTCTCTCTCGCTTGTGTTGTCTCTTTCTCAATCACTGTCTCTCTTATTCGCACTGTCTCTAGCTAACTCCTTCTGTCTCTCTCTCATTTGCACTGTCGCACTCGCGCTCTCTTTCCACTCGTGCTGTCTCTCGCTAACTCGTGTTTTCTCTCTCACTCGCGCCGTCTCTGTTGTGCTGTCTCTTGCTAACTTGCGCAGTCTCTCACTCGTGCTTTCTTTCTCACTCTCTCTCACTGTCTTTCTCTCTCTTTCACTCGCGTAGTCTCTCACTCGTTCTGTCTCTCTCACTCACGCTGTCTTTGTTGCGCTGTCTCTTGCTAACTCGCGCAGTCTCTCACTCATGCTGTCTCTCTCACTCTCTCTTGCTGTCTTTCTCTCTCACTCGCTCTGTCTCTCTCTCGCACTTGTGCCGTCTCTCACTCACAATGTCTCTCACTTTTGTTGTCTCTCGCTAACTTGTTCTGTTTTTCTCTCTCACTTATGCTAGCACTGTCTCTCGGTAAAAGATGGGTGACAAATTAGGAAAAAAAGAAAAAGAGAATAGATTGGACACTGTTTCGGCCCAGATTTATACAAAATTTCAAACTGCACTGTTTAATCACTTATTTATTTTTTTTAAAGCGCTTTTTTAAAGCGTTTTCCAAAAACGCACTGTATTTTTTAATGCGTCGCTTGTTTTTTAAGGCTACTTAAACTGGAAAATGGTTATTTATTTAAAGCAGCACTAGGTAGGATTTCCTTGATTTTTGATCTTTTTAAAGAAGTAAAATTACATCTTGAAACTCACTGCAGCGCTACATTGAGGTGTAATAGGAGGAATAGCGGTGCTCTTGTGTCTGTGCCGGAGCTCCTCTGAGCTCAAACCAGACTCTGTAAGTTTTCCGAGGGGGCCGCGACCAACGCTCGCGAGAACTGCGACCTGCTTTCCGACCTTTAGTTCTAATGAAACATTTATTACACTCTAGAACTGTAGGGGGAGCCCACGAGCACAAAATCTCAATCCTACCTAGTGGAGCTTTAAAGGATCTGTTAGATATAATCAATTAGTGTCAGAAAAGTGCCTACAATTTTTTGGGAATATATAGCTTTATCTCATAAGTGTCTTTTTGTTTTTACCTTATGGGATAAAAAATATCGAGATAAATATATATAGATATAAACATAGAGAATATTTTTACCCATATTGCGCAGCCCTAGCGTTTCCCCTGTTTATTGATTATAGCGTGTTGGTCAGAAGCGTGGTGTTCAGTCCTCTCTGTGTGATGAACACGTGTACAGCAGCAGCAGCTCTTTCAGAGACTCCTCATTTTTAACTCCTCAGATTTAATTGGTTGTCGAGCTCCATCTGTTACAGATCAGCATCTGGAGATGTCGAGACTTAACCGTGTTCCCACGATAAATGAAACCCTGTGATTAAAACTGATCCTCATTGTGAGCAGCGATCATGCTAACTGCTGTTCTCTCCTTTCAGGCCCTGATGGTGGATCTGGGAACAGACAAGTTCATCAGGCAGGTACGTTTATCACAGTTCTCACATACATGTCAAAAATACTGTGTTCATTAAGATTAAACTTACTTTAGTCCACTAATATAAACCATAATATAATAGTAAATCTGCTTTTAGCTACAAAGCTTCATTACAGGAGACTCTAAAACTCACTAAAAGTCACTAAATTACTTTAAACGTTTTTAAATTTTTAAACCACCTTCAGTTTGTACCTGTTTTATTTGAGTTTTTCTTTTAACATTTTATTTATTTATTCCTTTTATTTATTCTATTTCTTTGTTTTACCTCTTTATTTTATTTCTATCATTTACTTTCTCTATAATTGTAGTGTTATTTTAAGCTACGTAATGTTTTAGTCTTCTATAATCGATCTAATTGTTTATCTATTTATCTATTCTTTAAACTTTAACTCTGAATCATTTTATTTCTTCTTAAATAAATCATAATTGTTTGTTTTTCTAAGGCTTTAACCGTTTAAATTGTATTATTCTGTTTATGTAGTTACTTTGCTTTAGCTTATCCTGAATAAATCCTTGATTTTAATTTTAGTTTTATTTTTTTGTCCCTTTAAATGTTTTAATTCTCAGCAGCTCTAACAAGAAGAGTTACCTTTAATCTATTTCTAAGTGAAAATAAAGGTTAATTGATTGATTGATAATAATGCAGCTACACCCTTTTAAAGCGCAGTGAACTTTTTTATTGGTAATTGAGAATAAAAACTCACTGGTGCTCCTGTTTTTTCAATTGCAGTCCGGATGCAGGAGTTTTATCACTAAAGAGTAGAAGTGTAAAATTATTTTCACAGACGTGCCCCTGAGAAACTATTCAAAACTAATCCCGTCCAGATAGAGTTAAAGACTACAGCAGCAGTTAAACTGCAGTGCACACTGTTACAGCCTGTACCTGATGTTGTTTTCACAATGTCCACCTTCAAACGGCCCGTTACCTGTTTTATTTCATCTTTTTTATTCTTAACTTTTATATATTTTTGTAATTTTAGTTCTTCCCCTAGTTTTGTTTTATTTGGATCCCCATTAGCTGCTATCGCAATAGCTGCTACTCTTCCTGGGGTCCGACAGAAAAAGATACAAACAATTGCCAAATAATACATTCCAGTCATAAGCACACACACACACACACACACACACACACATATGTTCAAAAGAATGTTCACGTTTCCATATATATACATAAAAAGTGAATATTAACTACACAAAAAAAAAAAAAAACTAACAAACAAAGAAATAATAATCTAGTGTGTCCAGGACACCTCATCACCTCTATTCAATCCTGATTTTCCCTTGCACAACTTCCTCCACTGTTCAATTTAATTGTTAGGATTTACTGTCTTTAATATTAGTTAGATAATGTTTTTTCACTCGTTTTTTAAAATGTGTTTTGCTATCAGTTTTAGTCAATGATTCTGGTAAATAATTCCACTCTTTAATAGCTCTATAAATTACTGTTTTACACATGTAGTTAGTTTTAGCTTTTGGTAATCTGAAATAATGTTTGGTTGAATATCTTCTGGTATTGGTTTCTCTCTCTGTTACTTGCTCTAATTGATGATAAAAATCCACTGGATGTTGTTGATCTTGTGTATTCTTTATGAATCTCACCAGGCTTTCCATCTGTCTTCAACAGTTAACCATTCAAGTTTAGTTCTTTATTTCCTTTTTATTTATTTCCTTATTTTATTATTATTATTATTATTATATATATATATATATTTTTTAAATAGTTTTGTATTATTGCTTTTTAACTTATTTAGATTTTCTTTTAGTACTATTATTTTTTTAATCACATTTTTTTTTCCGATTTTTTAGTTAATTTATTTATTTGTATTATTTATTGTATTATGTAAAAGTTAGTTTTTTTTAGTTAATTTTAAGTCATTTTTGTCGTATTAATCTTATCTTCTTTTGATCTTAATTTCTTATCAATTAAACCAAGTTTTATTCTAATTATTATTATTATTTTTATTCTAATTTTATGTTTATATTTTTATAAATGTTTATATATATTTACTGTTATTTTAAAGTAATTAAATTTAGTTATTATTTTCTTTGTCATGTCAATCCTTGTTTTTGTAAATGCTGGACTATATTAAAAGTAAGGGCTGCCCTTAATGTACTTCCAAGTCAAAATAAAGGTTCATTGACTGATTTTTATGTATGATAGGTTCACTACAGGCACTGCATTTCCCATAATTCCCCAGCAGCTATTGCTTTTACTAGATTCCCCCTGCAATCGATTGGACAGCACGAGTTACAGCCGTTTTTCTTTAAATTCTGAATGCCTCAGTACCAAAAACCATTATAAAACATCCCTGGTTTATTTTCTGAACGCTGCCCCTTCCCCCTGACCTTTTACCGTTTACATGTTCAGTGTGAACTCTTGGTTACGGCCGATGAAGCGCAGTCGAGTGCATCTTGTCAGGTTCAGTGTGGTTGAGGAGAATTTATGCAGACAGATGTTGGTAATAAATGTGCTTCTGTAACTGTGTGTCACTGTGCAGCTGGACGATGAGGCTTCCCTCCTACCGCGCAAACTGCAGTCTGCTCTGGAGCTGGCCCTCGAGCAGAGGAACGACATCATCAATCAGGACTCCGACAGCGAATCAGACGACGGTAAGGAGGCCGATATATCTCACACCAAACCATTAGTACCTGGTTAATAACAGACAGAGGCTACGTTCACATTATGTCAGGCTGAAGTGACTCAAATCTGATTTTTTCATGGCTGTGTGAACGTGTTACCTGTATTATCTGTATTACCTGTACAGGTAAATGAGCATGGGTATTGGGCAGATGCTCAATACCAGTATAGGTATTCGTGCATCTCTAGACACAAGTATTGGGACACCTGCTAATTTACTGTTTCTTTCAAAATCATACATATAAATATATAGGGTAAAAAAATACTTAATTGTACATAAAACATATTGAGAAATGTCTAAGTATGCTGTAAATATACTAACAGATTTATGTACTTTACTTAAAAAATTGACTACTATGAAAGTACACTTTTAGTTTAATGTAATTCAATATACTTCTAAAATATATTTATATTAATATTATTATTAATTAATCGTTTTGTATTATTTCTTTTTAACTTATTTAGATTTCCTTTTAGTATTATTATTATTTTTTAAACACACACATATATATATATATATATATATATATATATATATACATATATAGTTTTAGTTCATTTATTTATTTGTATTTTTTATTGCATTATGTAAAAGTTTAAGTTTAAGTTAATTTTAAGTCATTTTTGTCGTATTAATCTTATCTTCTTTTGATCTTAATTTCTTATCAATTAAACCAAGTTTTATTATAATTATTATTATTATTTTAATTCAAATTTTATTTTTATATTTTTATCAATTTTTATATTTTATTTACTGTTATTTTAAAATAATTACATTTAGTTATTATTTTATTTGTCATGTCAATCCCTGTTTTTGTAAATGCTCAAAATCATACATATGAATATATAGGGTAAGTTTCCCTGGTGAAATATATATATACTTAATTGTACTTAAAACATATTGAAAAATGTCTTAAGTATGCTGTAAATATACTAACAGATTTATGTATGTACTTAACAAAATTGACTACTATGAAAGTACACTTTTAGTTTAATGTAATTCAATATACTTCTAAAATACTTATTTCCAAATATAATTAAGTACATTTTTAGCAAAGTGTGTTAAAAACAGCTGTTACAGCACTTCACTTAAAGTACTTTTTATAAAGTAAATCAAATTACTACTAATAAAAAAAGGAAAGGAAATTTGTAACACGCTAAAAATTGTAGAACAGTATATTAAAATATATTTTTATACCCAACGAAGTATTCTATACTAGAAGTGTGCTACTTACAAAAGACACAAGAAGCACATTTGTACTCTAATTTGTACTCTAATATAAATTGATTACATATATTTTTATACAGTAAAGTACACTTAGCACTTGTACTATTTTTATACTATAATTAAATTAAATGTAGCACAAAAAAGGGTCAATTTTAGCTGTCTTTAAATATACTGATTAATAATAATTTGGCTACAGGAAAACACTTTAGTGCACTTTAGCATAATAACGCTTAATACTTTAATCAATCTTTAATCTAGTTTTTTCACTAGGGTTTCCAGGCTGGAATTTAGCCTAGTCTCTGACTACACATTTCAAATGGAGATTTCTTAATAAAAGAAAAATAGAGTTTTAACTAGGCTTAATCCCTGTCTAGGGACCTGACCCAGAGTGTACCATTGTAAAGAAGCTGAACTTCCCATAAGTGAAGTAATAATGTTAAATAATGTTAAATGTGCTAAATGGCAAAACAAAAACAAGCTAGTTCAGGATTTCAAAGTTTCTACATCTCCATCATCTGCTAACTCGTCGCAGACTATAGCAAGGTACAGATCCTTCCCTCAGAAGAAGTCTACCCTCTCTAACTGCTCTTGCTGTGTATTGTCTGAGGTTTTCAACCAGCAGAACGTGTTTAATTCTTATTATTTTTTTACCTGATCTAGTGGGTGGAGCTCAGGTGAGGGTTGATGGGACGTTTTGCAAAATATGTCCTATCTGTAATATATTAACATGATATTTCCCCTTATTCCTCCAGAGTGTAACTCCTTGAACAGTGTCGTATCCGAGGCCTTCATCCGGTTCTTCCTGGAGACCATCGGGCACTACTCCCTGTTCCTGACACAGGGTGAACGAGGGGAACGCATCTTCCAGCGAGAAGCTTTCCGCAAATCTGTGGCCTCTAAGAGCATCCGGCGCTTCCTGGGGGTCTTCATGGAGTCGCAGATGTTCGCTGGGTTCATTCAGGACCGAGAGATGAGGAAGTGCAGGGCTAAAGGTAAAGGGAGTGATGGGTCAGCGACCGTTTAAACTCCAGTTCCTGTAGCTGCAGGCTGTAAACCATCACCCACTAAAATCAGACATCACTCTGCTACAGAGCAACAGGAGGACAGGCCATTAAATTCTCAACTTTTATGGAGATTTCATTTTCCAGCAGGACTTGGCACACTGCCCACACTGCAGAAAGTACCAATTGGTCTAATTTTCTGATACACTTTCCTCCTGCTCCTCCTCTTCTTCCCTCCATTCCTCCTGCTCCTCCTCTTCTTCCCTCCATTCCTCCTGCTCCTCCTCTTCTTCCCTCCATTCCTCCTGCTCCTCCTCTTCTTCCCTCCATTCCTCCTGCTCCTCCTCTTCTTCCCTCCATTCCTCCTACTCTTCATCTTCTTCCCTCCATTCCTCCTGCTCCTCCTCTTCTTCCCTCCATTCCTCCTACTCTTCATCTTCTTCCCTCCATTCCTCCTGCTCCTCCTATTCTTCCCTCCATTCCTCCTGCTTCTCCTCTGCTTATCTTCTTCTCCTTCCCTCCATTTCTCATGCTCCTCCTCTTTCCCTTCATTCTTTTTGCTCCTCTTTTCTTTTCCTCCTTCCCTCCAATTCTTCTTCCTCTCCTTCCCTACTGATCCTTCTCTCCTTTCCTCCAATTCTTCTTCCTCTCCTTCCCTACTGATCCTTCTCTCCTTTCCTCCAATTCTTCTTCCTCTCCTTCCCTCCTGATCCTCCTCTCCTTTCCTCCAATTCTTCTTCCTCTCCTTCCCTCGATTTCCTCCTGCTCCTCCTCTCCTTGCCTCCATTCCTCCTGCTCTTCCTCTTCTTATCTTCTTCTCCTTCCCTCCATTCCTCCTGCTCCTCCTCTCCTTCCCTTCATTCCTCCTGCTCCTCCTCTCCTTCCCTTCATTCCTCCTGCTCCTCCTCTTCTTATCTTCTTCTCCTTCCCTCCATTCCTCCTGCTCCTCTCCTTCCCTTCATTCCTCCTGCTCCTCCTCTTCTTATCTTTTTCACCTTCCCTCCATTCCTCCTGGTCCTCCTCTTTCCCTTCATTCCTCTTGCTTCTCTTTTCCTCTTTCCCTCCTGATCCTCCTCTCCTGCCCTTCAATTCTTCTTCCTCTCCTTCCCTCCAATTCCTCCTGCTCCTCCTCTTCTTATCTTCTTCTCCTTCCTTCCATTTCTCCTGCTCCTCCTCTCCTTCCCTTCATTCCTCCTGCTCCTCCCCTACTAATCTTCTTCTCTTTCCCTCCATTCCTCTACCTCCTCTTGCTCCTCTCCTCGACTCCTCCACCTTCTTCTGGGGTAAAGAAGAGGAAGGAGAGGAACAGAGGGGCAGATTTAAATCCAGCTCTGTGCTGTGCTGCCCTCTGCTGGTGATGTGGAGCTCTGCTGTGCTGCAGTTTGGATGAATAGTTAAATGGTAAAATGATCAGTAATTTACTGTAAAATGTGTAAATTTTGATTTTATTGTTTCAGGTCTGTTTGAGCAGAGAGTGGAGCAGTACCTGGAGGAGTTACCAGATACAGAGCAGAGTGGAGTCAACAAGTTTCTGAAAGGATTAGGTGAGATTTAAAGCATCTTTTTAGAACTCTTTAGAATCCTAAATGATAAATGCTAAAATAAGTACTTATATAGTACCAGTCAAAAGTTTGGACACACTTTTATCTATTTTTTTTTCCTACATAGTTAATGAATAGTATTGAATTGATCCAGACTATGAAGGAACACATATAAGGAATCATGTAGTAACTTAAAAACCAAAATACTCTGACTAGCACCTCCTCCAATACATGTGAAGTCAGACTCCGCCTCTTTTTTAACTGCTGCTGATGCTGTAGCATTGTTGAGTAGCATCACAGCGCTAACACTCGGAGGAAAGCGCAGCGACTCGGTTCTGATACATCAGCTCACAGACGCAGCCTTGTGCTGATCCACATCACCCTAGGAGTGATGAGGAGAAAGAGAGAGCGCCATCTACTGTACTGTACCCACCCAGAGAGAGAGCAAGGCTCAGGCAACTGTGCTCTCTCAGGGCTCCTGCAGCTGATGGCAAGCTGCATGAACAGGATTCGAACCAGTGATTTCCTGGACCACTTTGAGCCCTCATGTTAGAATTTTTTTAAAAGATATTTTCATTAATGTTCGTTCAACTAGTTAAAAGTAACACTGTTTTATTTTATTTTTTTACAGGGAGGTTTCTCCATAAAAAGAACTGATGGAACTTGTGAAACATGTGGAACATTGTGGAATATGGAACCAAAAAAAAAAAACCCAAAACTAAGGACATTTGTACATCACTCTTGGCAAATCACTGAGTTTGAAGATTTAACACAGTTTATATATCAGTAGATATATGGCTGAACTGACTCGAGCAGTTAATCTAGTGTATATATTTATAAAATCGTCTGTGATCCTGGTATGTAGCGACGTCGTTAGGTTTCCTGGTACCGTGTACGAGTGTATGAGAGTATGAGAGAGGTGATGATGATGATGATGATGAAGATGATAGACTGGTACTGTGTGAATGAATGGCTGGTTATACTGGTACAGTGCAGCAGTACAGCGGTGGGTGAGGAGGAGTGTATAATGTACTGACTGTAGTCGGATGAATAAATGGAAACTAATGTGAGGCGGGTGTAAAGTTATCTGTAGTATTTAACGCTAGGTTTTGCTCAGTGTGTTGCATTTTGTACATCTATTAACACTTGAATATAATTGCCATACTTGCAATGCTTTGTACAAAAAAATAAATAAATCAATAAAGCTTTTCAGAGTATTCTTTACCACTGTGTCGTCCTTTATATACACTTATTTTAATTCTGTTTATCTAATTGTAATAAATATGATTTAATATACACTTTTAGTATTTGTGTAAATACATCAAGCCATCAAATAAGATTACTTAATTGTTCATCAACGCACTGATTATACTGATTATATTGATTATAAACCTCTGGAATATAATCAAGAGGAAGATGGATGATCACAAACCATCAAACCACCAAACTGAACTGCTTGAATTTTTACACCAGGAGTAAAGCAGCATAAAGTTATCCAAAAGCAGTGTGTAAGACTGGTGGAGGAGAGAACATGATGCCAAGATGCATGAAAATAAAACTGTGATTAAAAACCAACCAGGGTTATTCCACCAAATATTGATTTCTGAACTCTTTTTATTTGTAATTTGGGAGAAATGTTGTCTGTAGTTTATATAATAAAACAACAATGTTCATTTTACTCAAACATAAACCTATAAATAGCAAAATCAGAGATATCTGAAGTGTTCTCTTTTTTTTTCCCCGAGCTGTAGAAATATGTGCATATTTACTAAAGTATTTCTGTTTTTGGTGACTTTACTTTGATTTGACTGCATTAAAAATTCAAGCATCTTACTTTTCACTCCACTGCATTATTGGAAATCTACATTATTGGCTTGTCAGGGACGGGTTAAGGATCTGTTGTCTCTAATCTCAAAACAGCTGCAACACAAGGTAGATGTCCTCTCAGAGGTGTGTTTGGGGTCATATTACGTTGGGCAAACTGACGTACGGCAGTTTCCGAAGGTAGGGGATCATGCTCTGCTTCAGAATGTGATAGTACATGTCTTGGTACTCCTCATCTATAATCCATAATCCAATAATCCATGTACTTGGACTGATCGTCTTTAGCAAACTGTTTGCAGGCTGTCTTGTGCATCAGCTTCAGAAGAGGCTTTCTTTTAGT